>NC_091702.1:8287361-8599111 GCF_041296265.1 Equus caballus | reverse complement strand
GAGTCTAATTCAGACAAATAATGTGCCAAATATAACAAAATGTTAATTATTAAATAGGTTGATGGATGTATTAGGGTAGTTATTGCCCTTTTCTCTCTACTTCTCCATGTGCTTGAAAATGTTTCTACTTAAAACTAAAAAGACTTTCACTGGGAAAAACTGAAGTAGGTGCTCACGCTTCAAAACATGGGAGTCACTGTAGAAAAGACTGACGTACTTGCTGTAACAATTATTGATGAAAGTGTATGTGCAGACACAATATTAGACAAATTCAGATGTAATTACCTTGTTGTTAACACCAGTGTTAATCAGCAGGAAGTGAGGTCCAGGGAGCTGTCGCCCAGAGTCACAGGCTGTGCCTGCGGTCAGTCCCAAGCCGATCTCTACCTGTCCTGTGATCTTCCTGGTTCTGGAACATTTATATTTCAGAATCACATCATTTTTCCGGTTTATTGTTGATCATTCCTATGACTTGGGGATGCTTTCTGTGTTCTAGGATATCAAGTGATAACGTTCTGTGCTGTGTGTTTGTTATTTGATTTTTGACTTTAAAATGTGTCATTGGGTTATAACATACATTCAGAGAATTGCGTGAATATGAAGTATGCAGCTGCACAAGTGTCACTTATGTCTTGTGGACAGGTTTCTGGACCCCTTCTCCCTGGCCCAGTGGGTGAATCTCGCCCGCAAACTGCATAGGCGTTAAGTCAGTCCGATAACACCCACGCTGTGCTGCGCAGGAGCCGTGCAGGCCGTCTTCAGCCTGTGTCACACGACCTTGCGTCCCCACGTCTCATGACTGAAGACGCCTGTTGAACCTCTGCAGAGCAGGAAGAGGTGAAGGGCAGCTCGCTCTCACCCTCCCCCGCTGCATTGCTTAGAGATTGTGGGAATAGTTAACGACCCTGGTCCTCGTCTCCCTCCACACGCAGATAACGTCAGCATCTCTGAACTTGTTTGATGTGTGACTGAAGATGCTTGTTTATGTCACCCAGATGCACCGTATCCTTTTTTGACATAGATGAAACTTGGTCACAAATTTTTTCCCTCTTCTCCTCTTCCCTGCACAGTACACTGACTGCTCACACCCTCGGAGCAGTCCCCTCAGAGCACCCTGTGGAACTGGTTCTCGGGGTCCCACTCCTCACCCCGAGTATTGAATGAACTCCATCACTAATGTCACCAGGACCTTTCACTCAGTCAGCAGCATACAACCTGTGTACCACCGCCCAGGGCAGGATGTAGAATATTTCCCATGCCTCCACCCCTTGTGCCCCTCCCTTGTCACAACCCTTCTCCTGGGAAATGGCTATGCTGAGGTCTACCACCAGAGATAGAAGTAGGATCCTAGTGGGTGGTCTTTTCTGTCCTGCTCTTTCACTCATCATGATGTCTGGGAGAGTCACACTGTTGCTGCAGGTGGCAGGAGCTTATTGCTTTTTGTTGCTGTGTAGTATTCCATTGTGTAAATATACTCAAGTTACCTATCTATCCTATTTGATGGAAAGTTGAGGTTGTTTCCAGTTCTCCACTATGGTGAGTAGAATGGTGATGAACATTCCCAGGATCTAGAAAGGTACAGGGAGTGTGATGCTGGGGTAAGAATGTGCCAGGAGATAAATGGAAAAGAATACAGAGTCCACAGATAGACTCACAAACATGGGCAACTGATCTTTGTCAAAAGATCAGAGGCAATTTGATGGAGAAAAGTTAGTCTTTTAAACAAATGGTGATGGCACAATCGGGTGACCATATGGAAAAAACTTAGCAAAGATGCCAACTTTTCACATGACACAAATATTCACAAAAATTGTTCATGGATGTAAACATAAACTGCGAAACTATCAAAATTCTAGAACTAGCAAAGGAGAAGATACGACCTGAGTTTTCATAATGACCTTTTATCTTCAACATTGAAAGAACGAGTCTTCAAAGAAAAATCCAGTTAAGGTGGACTTTGTTATAATTAAAATTTTCTACTCTGTGACAATCACTGTTAAGAGAAGAAAAAGACCAACCCTAGACTGTGCGAAATCTTTGGAAGAAGCCTATCTAAGAAAGGGCTTGTATTAAAATGTACAAAGCATCATAAATTCAACAATAAGAAAACAAACATTCCAATGAAAAATGGGTCAAGATCTGAACAGACACCTCGCTAATGAAGGTATAAGCATACAATAAGCATGCAAGAAGATGCTCAAAATCACTTATCATTAGAGAGAAGCAAGTTGAAACAAAGTGAGACGCCTCGACACACAAATAGACGAGATCAATTCATGGCTGGGGGGTAGGACGGCACAGACTCTCTGTCGTCACTGCTGCCCATGCCGAGTGGTGTGGCCACTGTGGAAGACACTTGGGCACTTTCTTACAGAGCTAAACATCATCTTAACACGTGATCCCTCAACCATCTTCCTAGGTATTTACACAATGTTTTCAAATAGAACGTCAACAAAAAAGCCAGCACACATATATAGACTGCACCTCATTTATACAGGCAGGGAACTTGAATGAACAAAGATAACCTTCCATAAATGAAAGGACACCCAAATGAGGTACATCCATGCAATGTAATGCTATCAGGTGCCAACACTGAAAGAGCTATCAAGATGAAAACACATGGAGGAATCTCAAATTCACCTTTCTAACAGAAAGAAGCATCTGCGAAGGCTGGGTAGAGTACGCTCTCATTGATATGGCATTCTGCAAACACAAAGCTATCAATTTGATACACAGATCAGCTTCCCAGAGCTGTGCAGGGCTGGGGTCGGGGGAGAGGGATGAAGAGTTCAGGAAATCCGTGAGATGCTTTAATGGCGGATACTTGCCTCTCTGCCTTTGACGAAATCCCCAGATTTTTACAGTGGAAAGAGCAAATCTTGACTTACACAAATTAGTAAAATGATTTAGGTGGGTGGATCCTTGGATGGAATGCAGATGAGACTAGAGAGTCTAACCGTATTGAGAATGGAAGAAACAAACTCACTGCAAGTGGTGGGGGAAGTGGTGCTGACCTAAGGACCTTTGGAAATGACTGGAATCTGTACAACTACAGGAAAAGACACCGAGCAAGCAGAAAGCCCCAATTGATAAAGTTCTTTCTCAACAGTTACTGGTTAATAACTGTGAGGCCCCTATGCATCTAGACCGGGATTGGAGAAAGGACTGAGTGGTCGTCAGATGGCAGGAGCCAGGGTTCCACTACTGCAGGGGCAGGCTTCGGGGAGGGCAGGGCGCGGGCTGGAGGGCTCCATGTGGCCATGCGTTCGACTGGGAAGCCGTGCTCTGAACTGACGTTGACCTTAATCTAAACATGGCTGTTTCCATATAGACACATATACAGCAGACAGTGTACACACGGTAAGGTCAGCACACCAGCCTAACTTAAGCATCCTGCCACCGAGAGGGCCAAGAAGCAAGGACACCCCGGAGCAACCAGCACACTGAGCTCACAGATGCACGTTTTTAATGCCATGGTCTCATACAAGGAGCCAGTGCTCCTTGAGGAAAAGGCTGATTCCAGGCTGAGGCTGAGAAGGCGCAAGACAATGCTGCAGAATCCTGTAGAAAAGTAAGGAGGCGTTATATCCCCAACTAAAATACACAGGCGCCATAGTTTTCCATCACATTGATGTCGTAAGAATATTTAAGCATTAAAACCTACCCGGCGGTGTAGTGGCTGAGTCAAATGTTTCATTTCGGCTGCCCAGGATTCACAGGTTCAAATCCTAGGCGCAGACTTATGCCCTGTTCATCAAGCCATGCTGTGGTAGGTGTCCCACAGACAAAAGAGAGGAAGATTGCCACACATGTGAGGGACGCTGGAGGCAGAAAGAGGCAGCGGAGCTCCATCGGGACAAGGAGCGGTCTCATGCCCGCCAGCGTGGCTCTGAGAGTTTGAGAAAGAGGCCCCTTCAGAATCAGTGGGGGCATCAGTTGGACATTTGTTTAGTTAAGAAAATGGTCTGTTCAGCTGAAACACTTCAAAATCAGAGCGATGTGCATGGAGCAAAGGTAGTTGGTGTTGGTTTCTGGCCCGTGTGCGCTCACGCCCCCATCCATTCGCTGAGTGACTGAGCTTCTCCACATGAGCCACAGCGGCTCCTGGGCCCTTTGCACTTCAGGTTCCCCATACAATGCACAGGTTAGCATGGGATCTCTGTGCCTCCTTCCAGCTCCGTCTGCCTCATTGCTACATTCACATGAGGACACATTCCACTAGGGAACTATTGTTGCCGTCGTTAGGACACGAAAAACGCATCCTGGGCCCTCCTGAGAGGTGCTGCCGGGCCTCACATGCCTCCTGGATGCAGGGTTCAGTGTGGTTGGCATGCCCTCTGTGGGCCATGGTCACACCAAGCCCGTGCTCAGCAGCTTTTCTCACATCCCAGTCCCAGGCCACAGGGCGAGGAAGGGGCAGCAGGCCAGCAGGCCCTGGGGCCTGAACCACTCAGCAGGTCAGCAGTCCCGTTTGAATCCACGCTTGGGGTGGACACCAGGGAACAAGCACCCTAGGCTCCCCTGGGCTCCTGAGGTGTTTCGGGTGCCCCTTCCCTGCCCCCTTGCTCCATACCCCATGCCCTGGGAGCCCTTCCACCCAGGACATCAGGAGGCTTAGCCCCTCCAGCCTGGCTATGGGACCCCCGAAGCCTCGTGGTCGTGTCCTCCTGGCAGGGAGCCTCTCTATTTTCTGGAAATGAACTCCAGTCGTGCTGGCTGAGGGCTCCAGCCCTGTTTGTCTGAGGCTCCATCCGTCGCCCAGGCTGCATGCCTGCTGCTCTCTGAGATGGGGCCCCGTTTTCCTTAACGTGCCCTGTTGTTCACCACAAGCTCTCTGGGCCTCCAACTCCTGCCCGCTCCAAGCTGTGTACTGTCTGCTCCCACCCCTCACACCCCTGTTACTGGGCTCTACCTTCTGCTGGGAAGCCCACCAGTTGGCTTTGACTGGTCTGTGGACACTCAGCACTGCCCTGGCCTCTGTTCACCTCTGTTTCCATCACGGTGGACACCCAGCTCTGTGTGACAACCTCACATCCTTCCAGCCATCCTCAGCTCCCCACGAGTCCTGGTCCAGCTCCTTCTTTCACACCTCCTACCATCCAGGATGCTTTTAAACAGCCTCTGAGTACCACAGACAAGCTGCCGCTCCCCCAGGCCACCTGCTCTGATGCTAGCCTAGGTCCCTGCATCTCGGCTGCTTCCAGGAGGAGGTGCCTCCTGGGCAAGGCCCTGAGTGACCACCTTAGTGTAGTCATGCTCAGAAACTCAAAACCAGGTCCTGCTTCCTGTGAGCTCATGAAGATTCTGGAGACATGGTCGGAGAGCTGACGCTGACTTCCCAAATCTGCTTCCAGGCCATTCCAAAATGTCTGCCCGAGAGAAGGCCCGACTACCCAGCAGTTGTCCCCTGCAATGGGGTGGGATGGCACTCATGGCACGAGAACTGCGGGGAGCAGGGATGTCTCCCTTGGTCTGTTTCACTCTCTTGGCAAGAAGACCACAGACCAGTGAAGAGTTCTGATGATGAAACTTTGCCCAGTTCTGACTCCCACTCTCTGTGGTCAGGAGCAGCCTTGGGGGGATGCTTGTTAAGAAACAGCTAGTGAGACTACACGGCAGAACTTTGTGTCACTGAAGAACGTCGTAAAGTCTCACACCAGGACCCTTTAACTGTGTGACGCTATTCTTCTCTGGCACAAAATGTGCCCCCAATCCAACAAGATTCCAGTTACTCCTTCGTTTCTGGGCCTGATGGTGGGTGGGATAGAAGGAAATTCATGACTTCAGCCTCTAATCTGGTAGGACAATCAGGCACACACTTAGCTCTCTCTGTCTCTCACGGCCAAGGGAGGGGGACCAACTCAGAACTGACCTGGGCCCTGGTCGCATCGAGGACAACAGGTTCCCTGCGTCAAGATGGAGTCCCTGGCTAAGCCATCTGTCTGAGGGGGCAGAGATGCGGTGGGCAGGCATTCTAGGTGCGGGCAAGAAGAGCGGAGGTGAGGGAGCAAGAGAGCCCAGGCATGTTTGAGGAGGACAGGCCAGATGGTGTGGGTTACAACGGCCAATTACTCCTCCTTTCTGTGCTTCCTCTACGTTATTAAAAACCTGGGATATTACCCACAACACTCCAAATTATTCTGAGGGCAAAATGAGTGGATACGCACAAAGACTCTTAACCTAGACCTCTTGCCTTCCCCGGCCCTGCTCAGCCCTGGGTCCTGGCGCTTCTCTTGCTCTTGGAGGTAAAGGATGGTCTGCCGTGTAGCCAGTCACGTTCTTGGATGGCTGTGCCCTGTCAGGGAGGCCGTGGGCAACCAGGATGTGCGCTCCGTCCTTGCCGCAGCCTGAAGGCCACGCTGGCAGAGGCCAGGCCCCCTGTGTGTCTGAGGGCCACTGGCAGCCTCCATCCAGAGGGGAGAGCTCTGAACCGCTAAACAAGTCATCTGGGTCTTGCTGTGACTGGGTGTTTCCGTGGGAGCACGTTCACAATACTCGGCGGTGACCCCTGAGCTCCTGATCACCGGGTGGGGACTCTGGGTGAACTCAGCGCAGTGGCTCTTGTCCACCCATACTGCCAGCCCTTCAGGATTTAAACAGGCAAGGCTTGTCCATGGATGCCCAGAGATCATAGTTGGGTGGCATTCCCCTGGAGGACATCCCTACACCTGCCCCTCTCAGCCTCAGCTTTCAAAGCCCCCAACAGAAATGGCTCACACAGCCCAGGAGGTAACCACAGCACAAGACTGCGGATGAGAGCACAGCCATGCCAGGGGCAAAGGTCTATGGGCTCGGGCCCAGCCAGAACGTAGGACAAGTCAGGAATAACATGACTCAGGGTGTGACGGACGGATCTCCTAGACCAAGGACGTCAGCACCACACAGACCCGGAAGTCACCTTGGTCAGCAAGGGACCGAGTGGGGGTTTCGTCTGGCCAGGTACATGGACCCTTATCCCGCCTGTCAGAACCCATCCTGGTCCATCAGGCCAGCCAGGGAGGAGTGGCTGTGAGGCACCTGAGGGAGGGTGGGGCCTTGAGGGGACTTCTGACTTGACAAGAGTGAAGAAGGAAGTGCAGGGGCTGGGGTCCTGGGTCACAGGGAGCAGGAGGGTGTCGGGAACGGGGCCCAGCTGGAGCCTGGACGGCTGCACCACAAGTGTTCCCCTGGAGAGGAGACGAGCAGGGAGAGGACTTCGGAGCTGGGGACAAGTTCCCAGCAGGATTACAGCCCAGGGAAAGGGTGAGCATGGAGCCCCAGGGGGACACTGAGGATGGGAGGTCCTGCCTGCTCAAAGTCCCTGCACAAATGACCTTCCCCTGGCCTTGTCCTCTCCACACGCACGGTTTGATCTCCTTACGTGTTTTCCCCACTTAGAGCTGATGCGTTTCCAGTGGCTGAACTAGAAAACTACAAGTTCCCAACATGGGGTCCAGAGACACGTCCACAAGAGACGCAGGAAATGTTTCCTCTCCCTCCAGAGTGTGGACGGGCAGCCCCTCTCCTGGGGCACAGAGTGGGCCTGGCAAGTGGTGGCTTTAGGGCCCCCCACATTTCCGTGGTGGATGCTCGGCCTGAGAAAACACCTCGTCCTCCCATCTCAGGGGTCTGAGGGGCTGTCTCTGCTCCTGGCCCAGCTTCACGATGCTGACACGGACCTGTCCTCTGAGGAGGGGCACTTGGGGGTCTCCTTCAGCAGCCAGGGAGGGGCTGCACCTTCCCCCCTCTCCCACACACAATAATCGGATGACTGCAAAATGTCTTACTCCAGTGAGGGATCTGAGAGTCTGGACAGCGTTTAAATTAGCACAGAATGTGAAAGAACCACCACTCCCAGGCTCTAAGAGAAACAGGACTTTAATACAACAGTCTGCAAATCTGGCATGAACTATTTACAAGCAGTGATTCTCACCCCTACAGAGATGGAAATTGGCCTCAGGAAGGGGTGGCAGGCGGTGGGGCCCTTGCACCCTGAGTGCCCCAGCTGGGCCCCTGCTGCTAAGGAAGAGGTCATACGACAACGGGACACTCACTCTCTCCTCAGCTTCATGATGGCCATGCTCTCTGGGCCTGGAGTGATTTGCTGGCCAACTAGCACCGGGGCTCCAGCTGGCAGGACAGGCTGTAGCTACAGGATAGAGTGGCACCTGTCAGCCTCCCACAATCCACAACCCTGGTGTCCTTCCCGGCATCTGCCCAGCAGCTGGAGCCCAACTTCCCCAGCCATCGCCATGCGACAGGTCAGGGCTGACAAGGGAGTCATGGACTCAGGCTCTCCGGACTGGCCAGCAGGGAGAGTGCACCTGTTCCTCCCCATGTCCTGTCCAGCCTCACCTCTGGTCCTCACTGAGCTGCTCCATGTCCCAGAACCAGGCCCTGAATCGCTCCTGGGGCTCTAGGTTGTAATTCTCTGCAGCCTCCTGGAGCTGCACGATCTCCATCATCACTTTGTGCTCCTGGCACCAGAGGGAGGAGAGGATGCAGACAGAGCCTGCTGGGGATGCTGCAGGGTCTTCAGGGGGTGAGAAGTGGGGCAAGGGGCTGGTCCTGGGTCCTTGCTCACATGGGACCCTCCTTCCCTCCAATTCCACGCAGGACCTACCTGTTCTCAGAGATGGGTAGAAGCCCCTCCCGCAGGAAGTTTTGCTTGATGCCCACCGCTGCCCCCACCCCCCCCCACTGGATGGGTCTCCTGATTCTCTGTCATCCAACACTCTCAATAAATGTAAGATGCAGCGGGTGGTGCCCAGGAGAGTTCCGCCCAGGGGCGTCTCTGGTTTCCACGCCCCTCTCCTCCCTGACATGGAAGGCCACAGCTGCTCACCTTTTTCTTTTTCTCGTGGTTGATCTCATTGCCCTGGAAGGCAGACAGCAAAAGTCCATCAGAACGAGCCCCCTAGCTATGACCAGACCCCGTGCACACCCCTTCTCATGGTGCCCAGCTCCAGGTCTAGGAGGGGGCTGAGCCTGACAGAAAACAGGACTTGGACCCAGGCCAGGCTCTGGGCTCCAGAGAAGGGAGGACATGGGGCCCGACACTCAAAGACCCTGTAGCCCAAGCCCCTCTGATGACGGACAGGGAGGCTGAGTCCTCAGGCAGGCAGGGACAGCTCCATCAGTGTGCTGCCTGACTTGGAGGCTGACTTCTCTCTCGCCTCCAACAAAGCCCATGCGGCTCTGCAGGCGGGCAGCTCTGCTGCTTCGCCAGCCTGGGGACCCGGGACGGGCTCCAGGTGGAGCCTTCGTTCCCTCATCCCTAAGAGGGGCACACTGTCCCAGCCCACAGGGGAGCCTGGGAGGCTGTCATGACAGGAAGTTACCACATTCTGACCACTCAGGTCTTGGTACTGGGACTGTGTCTTCCCAAGTCCCAACCTGGTCATCCCCTTCTGGCCCCCGGCCTCACTCACATTTACGTAATCCTCCATGGCAGTGTCCAACATGATCAGGTCAGTTAGCATGGTGCCCAGGAAGGGGACGATGCCCTGTGCCATTGGGATTAGATGGGATGAGGCCCTGGTCTCAGGTGTCCCCATGACCCTCCCCTGAAAACTCCTCATGCTCAGCCTCCTGGCCCAGCCCAGGGTCCCCACACGGAGCAGCCTCAAATCCTTTATAGCCGGCCCTCAATCCCCACCCCTCACCCTCCAAGAACACCAGACTCCTCCTGGTCACCTCCCAGGGCCTGCTTTTGGCTGGTCACAGGGCCTTTAATCCTTGGCCCCGCCACTCTCCCGACCCACCCTGCTGCAGCTCCCCAGGCCCTCCTCCTGGTCACTTCTAAGGGCGGGTGTCAGGCTCTGCGGCAACAGGAGGAGGGCTGCAGGAGGAAGGCCCCCTCTCTGGATTGGAGCCCCCAGCTGGGAGGGCAGAGTCCCCTCCTCTGACCTTGGAGCCCCTCCCCACAGGCGCACTCACCTTCTGCTGCTGCCTCTTCCGGCCTCTCTGCAGGGTCCTCAGCAGGGTGGCAAACTTGGAGGGCTGCTTCTGCCAGGACTGAGGACAGGGTCAAGGAGGCCATCCTCCCCTCACCCCACTTCTCCTCAGCCCCTCTGACCTCAGCCCTGGACGTCTGAACCAAGTCAGCTGGTACCCATGCTACTCCATCCTCCAGCACACTCTGATTCTAGAACAGTCCTAGCTCCAACACTCTTGCTGTGTGACCTTGGGCCGAACGCCTGTCCTCCTTGAGTCAGCCTCCTCATCTGGAAAGTGTGACAACTCCCCCTACCTCGCAGGGTCTCCTGAGGACTCAGCGTCAGTGACGGTCTACATGGTTCTGGCTCTCACCCCACCCGGCGTGAAAGGGTGGGGCGGGGCTGAGAGGACACTTCGGTTTCTCTTTCATGTGAAGCCTATGAGGTCCACTCAGGAAAGATCCACCGAGCACCACCAGTTTCCTGGACACTTCCCATAAGCCACCTGGGCACCAGTTACTGCTGACTAGGACCCAGGTGAGTGTTCCTGACAGGGACAGACTAGCAGGGACCGTGGTAGGGCCAGTGGGGAGTCACACATGCACAAACATCTGTCATGCTCCAGCCATTCAGACTCAAGGCTGGGCAGCCCATTTGTCCACCTGGCCTGGGGGAATGCCTGGCAGTGCCCATCCCGAGGGCAGGCAGGGTGCCCTCCTCGTGGAGAAGTGGTGAAGACAGAAGGAGCAGTGGGGGCCTGGCTTCCTAAGGACACACTGAGCTGGTTCAGGGAAGAAACATACGCCCGTCCACCCCATGCACGCAACAGCCTGGAAGAATCTAAGTGCTGACAGCGTGGACCAAAATGGAAGGCAGCCCCTGCTCCACCGGCCAGCTCAGCATCCCCTCCGGGATCAGTCCAGACACCCCCACTTCCTGCCATGACCGGGGCTTCCCACCCCACAAACACCTCCCCCACCTGCCCATGGACCAAACATACCCCATCTTCCTGTTCATCCAGGGAAGACTGGAATTGTACACAGAAACTCCAAGTGAGAAATGACCGTCCACATCCTGCCCCGTCCCCCTTCCACACACCCCGCCTCTCCCTCCACATGCCAGCCTCCACTCTACCTTGATGAGCAGCTCCCAGCTAAGGGAGTTGTCCTCATCACAGAGCTTTTTAAATTTTCGGCAGCTCTTCCTGAGGGGGGAAAGGAGGAAGGAGAAACTCAGGAACAATGGGGCAGGGGGCATAAGTGCAAGTCCCTTCTCTATGAGAATCTGGAAAATCCAAACTGCCCGAATGAGGATTTTCGTGGGGGTCCTCTGAGCACTGACGTCACCATGGGACTGCAGAGGGGGCTCTCATGTTGGTCACCTGGGGCTGCCACTCCCTTTTCTATGCAGCAGCTGTATTTTGACCAGTTTGGTTTTCCACTGGGCACAGAGTTCTGTTGCTGTATGGCAAACACTTGAAAATCTCCACTTGGGTTCAACCTACTATGTGACATCCAGGGAACCTGATTCCTGAAGCAGAACTGGGGGCCTAAGTTGCCAGTGAGGATCAGGGACACTGCACACCCACCCAGGCCCTGTGCCCAGGGCTTACTGCCACCCAGGAAGCTCCAGCCGACGAGAGGGCAATGGCAGACACGTGGGAGCTCCCTCCTCCCCCTGGTCCTCCTGCGGAGAGGCCTCCCCACCTGGACACCTTCCCCCAGGTCTTCTTCAGTCTGTGTATGGGCACGCTCTGCAGAGCCGAGAGGACTGCGTGCAGGGAGGAGATGTTCCTCAAGGCTCGGCACTCCTGAGGAGGGAGAGGAGGAGCTGGGAGGGGGAGCAGGAGCCATGTCTGCTCTGGCTTCAGTCCCCCTCCCTTCCACTCTCCCCTCCTGAGTGGGACAGATGGCCAGGGTGCCAGGGTGGGCACAGGTGGACCAAAGAGTAACACTTCCAGGAGGAGGAATTTCGTTCAAAGTAGGAAGGAGCCAGGGAGGAAGTGAGCATCCCACCACTGGGACATGCGAGTCAAGGTCAGTGTGCCCTTGACAGGAAGGACCTAGCGACTGTGCAGGGGCTTAGAGTGCAGCCTTCAGTCCTGAGAGCTGATCAAGGAGAAGGGGCAGTTCCACGGCTCTGGAGAGGGTCTCCCCCCGCCTACCCTGGCCACCTCGATCCACCGCTCCAGAACCTTGGCCCTGCCCCGGGCCGTCACGTTTGGGTCCCCAAGGCAGGACGTCATGACACACTTTACTACTCTGTTGAACTGCACCACTGTGGCCCAGACGGTGGGTGCCACGTTCTCATGTCCGGGCCGGTTTCTTTTGCCCCAGGTGGAGCCCAGACACTCAGAGGGCTCGACGTTCTTGAACACTTCCTGGGGAGGAGGGGGAGTGTCACTCAGCCCTGCCACGGCCCAGCTGAGTGTCCAAGCAGGAGTCACCGGTCTAAGGAGGGGCTCAGGAAGCTGAGGATGTGTTCTCAGCGTGGTGGGAGCCCCTCGCTTTCATTGTTCTTCCACTGAGAGCACCCAGCACAGGAGGACCCGGGACTCCAGACTGGTGGGGAAAGGACAGGAGCATTTACACACAGCCCACCCCCACAAACTGCAAGCTCCAGAGGGCTGCTCCGCTTGGCTCCTCCCAAGGGGGCATCTCCCTGCATCCTGAGCATCCTTGGTCCCAGGCCCCATTCCGCTGCACATTCCCCTGTGCCAGCTACACCCACAGGCTTTGGCAGGTTGTCTCCCTTTTAGTGAAGTACACGTCTGGTGCCTCACAAATGCTGAGGCTGCTGAGCATCCCGAGCAGATGGCTGGGCCGCCTGAGTTCCTGGCTGCACACAGTGAGTTCTCCTCCCCGACCTCTCGGGCGAAGCCCCACCAGGCTTCCTCTGTGTTCTATTTCACTCCATGTGCTCAGCCCCTCTGTCCAGCAGGGCCTCTTGGTCCCCATCTCTACAGTGTGAGGGTGGAACACGAAGGCTGGGGAGTTGCCCAGATCCCATGGTTGGGAAGTGGTGGAGCTGGGATTGGGACCCAGGTCACAGAAGCAGCCACAGGGAAAAGCAGGTCTGGGCCAGCTGATGGCATAGGGGTGGGCTGCCCCACCCCACCCTGAGAGCCCGAATGCTCACCGCGTCAATGGCTGTCAGCTGTTCTGCCACGTCCCTTGGGGAGAAGGCCATGAGGCTAGGCTTCCCATCGGGCTGCTTCTTCCCGGTCACTCGACAGGGGTGGGAAGCCTCTGGAACCGGAGCTGAGTCTGCGGCTGTTACTGGAGCCTGAGGTGGAAATCCCAGCAGACCCCTTGGTCCCGTTGAGTCCAGTTCAGGACCTGGCACTTGGGCTGGGGCTGCTGATGGCACTCGCTCGGGGTCTGGAGCAGCTGAGGGCGCTGCTGCCGGTTCCAGCGCTAGAAGTGATGGCAGAAATAGAACTGGAGTTCCGTCCAGCTCCAGATGTGGCCCCTTTTCTGCCTCTGCACCTGGCAGAAGTGCTGGAGCTGGGGCAGGAGCTGGAGAAAGAGAAAGGGTCAGCTACATAAGTTGCTTTCCATGTGCCTTTCCCCAAACAGGAAAGATCCCACTGTCTTTAAATGAATCCCCAGTCGTGACCCACCCACTGGGGTAGTCTTCCAAGCCTACGGTCTCCCTTACCCTCTGTCTCCAACTCAGTGGCCTGGAAAAGGTCCACCTGGATGAGAAGAGGGGTGGCCTGGTGCTTCAGGACCGAGCCAGGCAAGAGGTCCTGGAGATACGCCAACGTCAGGTTGATCCTGGAGTGGCGCAGCATCTGCCACATATCCTGGGAGTTCTCCTGAGGCCGGGGGCCCCAGATGGGAGAGAGGGCACTGGGGAGAGGCATGTGTGAAGAGAGTCACAGGCCTGGCCTGCTGTTCCACACTGTGTTCCCACAGCACCTTCTCTGTGCCTGAGCCCCAGAGGGTGGACCAGCCACTCCAATCCCTGGGTGGCTGTCCTTGCACTGGAAGGCCTGGTCATCAGCCAATCTAACAGAGAGCCTGTGTGAGTCTGGTCTTCCACCTGACACTCTTTTCCCAAAGGGCCTGGACATGGCCTGCCCCATCCTCCACGCTCGAGCATCAGGACTGAGGTTGGAGGCAGATTTGTGACCAGGCTGCTCACCACCTACTGTTCTGGGCCCCAGTGGTGGTGCTTAGGAGAGGTGCATGTGCAGAGGGCAGGGAGAGGGAGAGGGAACTGTGGAAGCGAGGAGTCTCTCAGTGGCCGACTCAGCCCAGCCTCTCCTCTGCTTCCCATGGCGGGACTGAGACCCCATGAACAGGTCTCTTTGATTCATTTCCTCCTGTAGGGAAGACCGCAGACCTCAGGCCTCCCACAGAAACCCCAAGAGGTGTGAGATCCAGGGTCTGCCAGTCCATCCATAGCCACAGTCCCCATGGTCTCCTAGCCCCTTCTGTGGACACAGGAGGCCCTCCCTCTGGACCCAACACCACTCATGGTCTTAGTTGGTCCTTGAAGTCTGTCATCGTGGTCTCACTAGGAGAGCATGCGTCCATATCTAGAGGAGGCCAAGAGGGTGTGACATCTAACGTCCTCTGGGCATGAATACTCACGATGCCCAGAAGTGAGCTTCTAGCTCTCAGGCTAGAATTGAGCCCCAGGGATAGTGTCTGCTTCCTTCATTGGACATCCTTAGTGTGTAGGAAAGGGTATGAATGTAGTAGGAGCTTAACATATAGTATTGAATGAATGAACCCCATCCAGAGCCTTCCCAGAATTCTGAGTGGGCCTGCGTCTCCTCTGCTGCCCACAGAGACCACTGCTCTGGCCGCACCGAAGACAAGGACCAGGATCAGCTAGATGGACTCGCTAAATTGTCTTGCCAATAGGAAAACAGTTTGCTTTCATGTACTTTTCCACACTCAGGAAGGCCACAGGCCAGCGAGGGGAGAGGCAGGGAGTCTCCTCACTGGGGACGGAAGCTGTAAGCGTGAGGACACGCAGCATGAGCAGCAGCCCCTTCTGTGGAGTCCGGCACCAGGCAAGCGTCTGCCGTGCTTTCTCCCGTGATTTCCTTCAGTGACCCTGTGAGGTTCATCCTCTTACCACCCCACTATTTGGATGAGCAAGGTGACGCTCAGAGAGGTGTGGGGACGTTCCCAAGGCACACGTTTATTAGGTAGGAGACTCCCTGCTGTGCTGTGGAGGGGTGGGCACTCACCTCTGGAGCAGCTGGTCCAGGACCTGTGGGGTCGGGTAGAAGGCCTGGTACACACACGGGAAGGTGGTGACGGAGATGGATCTGCCGTGGAAAGACGGTTGCAGGCAGCCTACCACCTTCTGCACTGCGCCTGCCTTGAGGGTCAGCATCGTGCGGGCCTCAGCCACGGACAGGGTGGGTTCCTTGGCATACCACGTGGACAAGGAGGGACACAGAGTCAGTGGAATCACCATGAACCACCAGGAGCATCAGGGTCTGGAGCTCAGACCAGAACCTCCCAGCACCTCAGGAAGTTGTGCAAGAGAGACGAGAGCCCGCCTTGAAAATGGTTTTGGACTTAAAAGTACAATTTGATTTTTAGGGGAATGACAAACACTCAGTACCTTCAAGGCATTCTGTGACCTGAGGAACAATTGTACCTCTGTGCATTAAGAGCCTGAGGTAAGAGCATTATCCCAGGGAGTCATCAATGAACATCCCCACCACAGACAGGAGCAAAGAGATGATTAGTGACCTTCCGCCAATCTGCGGATCTATGTCATGGCAGACCTGGAAAACTTAGAGTCTATTCGGACACGCTTAAAATGTGCCCTGCAGTGCTGGCTCAAATGGCAACAGAATTGGGTCATGTCAAGGTCCAACAGCATCGAAAGGCTGAATCACTGTGCAAAATGTCCTCCTCTGTGGAATATGATGAAGTCACTTAAGGCCTCAGCTCCTGACCTGAGCGGCCTACAATGAGTTGCCGTGTTCTGTGCAATGACAAGTAGCAGAGAAATGTATAGGATCCTGTAATCCCACCGCCATCCTCTTTATGTGTAAATCAGCCTAGCAAGTGTGATGATTCGTGAGGCTTGGAGCAGGTGTGCAAGGACAGTGGCGCTGAGTGCTACAGCTTCCCAGCCGGGAAGTTACAGCAATCAAAACAGGAGCAAAATGCTAAGGTCCTCATGGCCTCGTGAAAAGTGATAACAACATTAAACATTTCCTCTATGATTCCAAGAAACATGAAGAGTGTCTTTCCACCCTACCCCACAGCTGGCTCAGGAGGAGAGGAGGCCCAGACTCCTTCAGGAGCAAGGCCGTAGGACACTCCGTTGGGAAAGCCCTGTGAGGGCCCCAGGGGTGTGCTCAGATTCAGACCTGGGTTCCAGGCCGACGCTGAACATCTTGGGGGGGGTGGGGGTAAAGACATTCTGCTCCTGCTCTCACCTCAGACCGGCACAGGATGCTGCTGGTGGCCTGCTGCTCCTGCTCCTTGACTAGGTAGGGAGAGAAGTCGAACCCAACACATAACTCTTCAAACATCTCCTGAGTGGAGTTCTGGAAAGACAATGCCCGGCAGACGGGCCAGGAGGCATCAGGAGCCTGCTGGACATCGCCATAGGGGGACACCCCCATGAGAATTTCTGTTCCCTAGTTCAGGCACACAGGGACATCTACACAGACATCTGACCAGGGAGGGAACTAGATGAAACTTCTAAGGCTCGGGATTAACACAAGGGCAGAGGAGCTTGATCCCCAGCACCCACCTGCTCAGGTTGCCAGCCTGGGGTATGAATATCACAGACTCACCAGTTTTACAGCACGTAACAAACTGCTCTGATTCGAAGTGTTTTGTGAGATGACAAGGTGCAGAGAAATGTATAGAATCCTGTAATCCACGCCCATGCTCTTTGTGTGTAATCAGCCTAGCAAGTGTGATGATTTGTGAGGCTTGGAGCAGGTCTGCAAGCACAGTGGCGCTGAGTGCTACAGCTTCCCAGCCAGGAAGTTACATCAATCAAAACAGGAGCAAAATGCTAAGGTCCTCATGGCCTCGTGAGAAGTGACAACAACAGTAAACCTTTCCTCTACGATTCCAAGAAACATGTGGAGAGTGTCTTTCCACCCGAGCCCTCAGCTGGCTGGGGAGGAGAGGAGGCCCAGACTCCTTTGGGAGTAAGGCCGTAGGACACTCAGTGGGAAAGCCCTGTGAGGGCACCAGGGGTGTGCTCAGATTCGGACCTGGGTTCCAGGCCCAACCTGAACATCTTGGGGTGGTGGGCGGGGAGACCCTCTGCTCCTGCTCTCACCTCAGACCGGCACAGGATGCTGCTGGCGGCCTGCTGCTCCTGCCCCTTGACTAGGGAGGGAGAGAAGTCGAACCCATCATGTAGCTCTTCAAAGATCTCCTGCGTGGAGTTCTGGAAAGACAGTGCCCGGCAGATGGGCCAGGAGGCATCAGGGGCCTGCCTGCACATCGCCACAGGGGGACACCCCCATGAGGAATTCTGTTCCCTAATTCAGGCACAGAGGGACGTCTGCACAGACATCTGACCAGGGAGGGAACTAGATGAAACTTCTACGGCTCAGGATTAACACAAGGGCAGAGGAGCTTGATCCCAGCACCCAGCTGCTCAGGCTGCCAGCCAAGCCCCGGGGTATCAATATGACAGACTCACCTGGCTGACAGCACATAACACTCTCCTCCTGCCCAGGAGGGACCCACTCCTCACCTGCTGCCTTCCCGCACAGCGCCCACGCGTACACACACACACCGACACTCACACACAAACCCTCACACAAGGTGCAAGGGCTATGGGGCTGCTCAGGTGGGATCCGAGTTGTGTCCTGCCCTACAGTGGGCTGCCCTGGGCTGCCCCACATTACCTTTGGGTACCTCCTGCCAAATTGGCCATGAGGCTTGATCCGATGTCCACAACAACACAACAATCTCACACTCTGGGTTTTCCTGAGCCTAGAGCCTCTGAAAACTGGTACACAACAAGTAAACATGTTTTACTCCGAAGTGTCTCCAGTCAGATGAACTGGCTAGGGGTCTGTCTCTAGAATTAACTGCCTGGTTACCAGAGTTCTAAATCTGTTGGGGTCTATCGCCAAGGAAGTGAGGTCACTTTTTCAAGATTCCATTACCTGGGCTGCTTCCTGTAATCGGACCTACCCAAACCACCCCCATGTCTTCTTCTTAACTCTACATGAGGAGCTTCCACAGCCCCAGCCACAGCTCCCTGGGAATGTGATGAGGGTCCCAGCTTTGAGGAGGCAGAGCAGAATTCAGACCTCCTTTATCTTACCAGTTCTCTGTCCTGGAAAACTCATTGTGCCTCTCAGGGCCTCCCCAGTCTCCAAACCTGCCCAAGGGGAATCCGCCTAGAATCTACTTGCTAGGGACATCATCAGGTGTATATGAAATAATATCCATACCACCTGTGAGGTGGTGTCAAGTGCAAGGAATGCACAAACAAAGAGATGGAAGAATTACGAGAAGGGATGTAGCATGAACACCACTCAAACCAGGCCTGGGTTCAGCAATGCGCTATTGCAACAGGCACTTCCTCTCTTGGCCTCATTTCAATGTCAGCACAAGGAGAGGGTTGATGAATGAAATCCAGACACTGTCATCCTCTGGATTCAAACCTCTCCATTGTTTCCTCTTCTGTTTAGAAAGAGACCCAAGAGCCTCATCTTGATCTGTGAGGTGGGCAGCCTTCACCGTGGCTCCCAGAGATCCCCACCCGTGGTACACACATCCCTCACAGATTCCTGTGTGACCACTGAGTGCTTAGTGACTGGCTCTCGCCAATAGAACACAGCCAATGTGGACGAGTGTCATGTCTAAATTTTAAACATAGAAAGTCTCTGACTTCTTTCTTATTCCCTCTCTTAAGTTCCGTCTCTCTCTCTTTCCCGTGCCTCTCTCTCTCTCCTGTCCCTGAGCTGTGGAATCAAGCACACACGTTTTGAGCTGCCATACACAGAGGCCCACATGGGAGAGAACCGAGGCAGCGCCCAGGCCAACAGACAGAAAGGAACCCATGCTCTGAGTCCAAAGTGCACCTCGACTCCTTTGAGTGAACCTGAGAGGAAATCCTCTGCCAGTCGAGCATCACTTGAGGCCGCGGCCGCGGCCTTGAGGCATCTCGAGCAGAAGAACCAAGCTAATCTCTGTCTGATTCCTCAACCACAAAAATTGTGAGATATGAGGCATTTGCCGTTTACAGATGCAAGGCACTGGAACCGTGATTTCAGGCCCCAGGATCTGGCCCTGCCCTCCGCCGCCTCCTCTCTCCCCCCAGGCTCCCTCCAGCCACACTGGCCACCTTTCTCACATCCTCTGGCCAAACCCCCTTCTGCCCATGAGCGTCTACAGCAGGGGTGCCTTCTCCCTGACACGCCGCTCCCAGACTTGTGCAGGGCTGGCTCCCTCTTGTCATTCTGGTCCCAGGAAATGTCGCCCCAGTGAGGCCTTTCAGACCCCTACCCGGTGACCCCTGGCCCTCCCTCACAGGCCCCTGAATGTCCCCTCAGCGCTGGCTCTTTCCCCTCTCATGTCTTTGCTTTCATGCTTTTGTCCTTGTCCCCTCCAGAGTGTGAGCTCCTGACCGGCAGGGACCACTCAGTCACTGTCAGCCCTGCACTTACACCCACCTGAGCACCTGGCACAGGGTGAGTGCTCGGTGCACAGTCGCTGAGTGAAGAATTGTGAAACTCGTGTCCCCTCCTCCTGCTCTTCACCAAGTCAGACTGTGGAGAGGAGCGCTAGTACCAGGAGGAGTGAGTTCTCTCTGAGGCGGGGCACAGCCGGAAAGGCCTCTGCACAGCTATTCGCTGCTCCAGCAGCTGAGGCAGGCTGAGTGGGCGCCGTGTAAGTTTAAGAAGTCAGCACAGGGACTGGATGCACACAGCCTGCGCAATGACACCACCAGTTCACTTAACATCCGTCACCGAAAACAGAAAAGTAAGTGTTTGCTTGTGATGAGAAGTTTAGCTTCTTGGTTCTTAGCAATTTTGAAATGTACCACACAACAGTGTTAACTTAGGCAGTGCTGTGTGGCAATTACATCCCAATAGAAGTGACAACAGTGAAAACGCAACCTCATTGGGCACCACTGACGCTGGAGGCTGCCTGCCCCCTGGTGGCCAGCACCAGCACTGCAGCCCTGGCAGAAGCCACCAAACAGGAAGTCTCTTTGGGTGTCCTCAAGGCAGAGGCTCCCCACTGTCCCAGGGGTAAAGGAGCAGGACCTGCAGGCTTCCAGGCCGTGGGAGGAACCTCAGGAGCCTCCCTCTCCCTCATTCTTTCTGTCCCTCCACTTGGGTGTCCTTTTTTCTCAGGAGGCATCCTGACCTCAACCAAGGCAATGATTCTCCTCTCCAGCCAATTGAGGGCCTCGGGAGTCCAACAAGGACTGGTCTTGTCCCTGGACTCTGGCCTTAGTTCACAGTGCTCTGGCATGTTCTTCCTTATCCCAAGTTCTCATCCACCCGAACCCCCAAACCTCTCTCAGTTCTAAAGGATCTCCAGCAGGTGGGAAAGCATTTTCTCAGGTGCTCAGAGCACAGGGCGTCATCGATGGAGAACCAAGGGCCACAGACCCTTCGTGAGCATCATACGGAACCCAGGGAGTCACCCGCTGGACGCACTCCACTTGAAACAGGAGGACACCAAGGTCTTCTCTCCTCTAACCAATGTCTACACAAGAGGAGAACGGCTCATCAGAGTAGCAGGTGCCCACAGAAGTGGACTCCAGCTCCCCAGTCCTGTGCCCTCCAGGCTGGGCCAGGGATGTCCTTGGAACAGGTACACACCTAGAAACCTTAGGGATTCTTCGGTCTGTCTCGGGCCTTCTGGGCATGTAGGCAGGAGGACGGATGCTACTGTTCATGGCAGAGCTGCCTCCGACCGCCTTCTCCTCGGCCTCTTGTCACTTCCCTGGTGTCTGCTCTTTCCTGGGGTCCCTGCATGGTCCACACAGGAGAAATCGGTGTGAGTGTGCCTGTGCATGATTGGATGCGAACAGGAAGATGACCGCCCCCATGGACGGGGTGGGCAGGGCTCCCCTAGGACCATGAGGTCCCTGTTTCCAAAGAAAACCCGAAGGGAAGGGGTTGAGCCCTGGCCAAGGAAGCCAGAGCCCTGCCTGATCTTCTGGATTCTGACCCCCTCCTGAGGTCTGGGCCAGTCCCTCCAACTTTCTGGGCTTCAGATTCCCAAATGGGCAAAGAACACGTTTTGTAAGAGCAAGGTCAAAATGGACCCTCAGCAAATGAAACAAATTCCATGCTTTGACCTCCCCCCACTGCTTATCCTCCAAGGAGACTTCGAACCTACACGGTGTCTATTACTGGGTAAAATCACCCTCAGCACACAAAACTGATAATGGTTAAAATGGCACACGGTGAACTTTATCAGTGACTAAATATCGATGGAAGAAGAAATACATCCGAATATATTTTGATATGACTGATAAGATTCAGGAAAGTTTACTTGCTAGTAAGAATAACACCTAAACAAAACTTAAAATGTCAGAACCTGTACTCAGTACATTATGATGTAGATTAAAAGAAATTCAGTCATTTGCATAACAATTAATTGATTCTGAGAAAAAACAGATTCAGTGAATTAATAACAAAATGGATACACTGGAATTGTTTTATGGTGCGTATTTTATAGCAGTCAAGGAATTAATAGTACTATATTGCATTCTGAAAGTTGCTAATAGCGTAAATCTTAGAAGTTCTCATCACGAGAAACACATTTGTAACTCTTGATGATAGACGTCAACCAGACTTCTTATAGTGATCATTTCACAATATACACACATATTGAATCATTCTGATGTAGACCTGAAAGTAATATAAAACAAACAAATTTAATATTAAAAATGTCGTCTTATTATTTTTTCTCTGAAAAATACATTGTCACAAAAATTTTGAAGAGATTTGTTTAATTCTGATTTCAAGGTTCTCTTAGGCCCAGAATGAAAGCATTTGTCTGATCAAAGTTGTCTCAGGTACAAGGGCTGAGACAAACACCAGGGTCAGAATGGAAGAGCACGAATGGCAACACTAAATCATACTCTGCTCATTTCTTTGTATTTGCACTTTTAACAGAAAATCTATTTTTATTCGCTTAAAATACACACAATGTAAAACTTACCGTCTTGACCATTTTTCTGTGTGCACATCATTAAGCACATTAATTTCATGAAGCGCATCTTCAGTGTGTTGACCAAAGTCATATGGTGGTGCAGCCATCAGCACAATGCATCTTCACAACTCTTGTCACCCCACAGAACTGAAGCCTTGTCCCCACTCATCGGTCACTCCCATTCCTCTGCTCCCACCCCTGACCACTGCATCTGCTGTCCGTCTCTCTGAATCTGGCCATTTCAGGAATTTCATATAAGTGGAGTCACACAAGGCCTGTATTTTTGGGACTGGTTGATTGTCCTAAACGTTCATCCATGTTGTATCATATCTCAGATTATTCTTAGTTTTTAAGGATGAATAATATGCAGTTGTGTGTCGATATGCCCATGTTGCTTCTCCATTCACCCCTGGATGGATCCTTGGGTTGTTCCACATTTCAGCGATCATGAACAATGATGCCATGAACATGGGTGTTCAAATATGTCTTTGAGACCAAGCTTTCAGCTCTGCTGTGTATATATCCCAAAGTACAATTGAGGGGACATTTAGTGATTCTATTTTTTAATTGTTTTATGGAACTGCCATGCTGATTTCCACAGCAACTATACCATTTTACTTTCCAGCCACAGTGTACCTGCGTCCAATTTCTCCACATCTTTGCCAACATTTGTTTGAGTCCTTTCTTCACTGTCTATTTTTTGGAGTGCCGTCACATGGATGTGAGGTGGTGTCTCATTGAGATTTTGACTTACATTTCCCCAGTGATTAGTCACGTTAAGCATCTTTTTATATGCTTGTTGACCATTTGCGTATCTTATTGGAGGAAAAGTCTATTCAAGTACCTGGCTCGTTTTTGATTTGGGTTGTTTGTTTTGTTGTTGTTAATTTTAGAAGTTCTAGATCTATTCTGGATATTCAGCCCTTGTCAGATAGATCATTTGCAAATATGGCCTCCCATGCTGCATGGGTTGTGTTTTTACTCTGTTGATATTGTCTTCAGAGGCCGAAAAGTTTTAATATTCATGAATTTTGGCATGTGTACTCTTTTTTTTTATTGCCCATGCCTTGAGTGTCATATCCATGAAATCATTGCCAAATCCTATTGTGGAAAGTTTTCTCCTATGTTTTCTTCAAAGAGTTTCAGCTCTTACATTTGGATCATGATCCATTGAGAATTAAGTTTTATATCTGGTGTGAGGCAAGAATCCAAGTTTATTTTTTGCATGAAGATATCCACTTTTTCAGGAACTACTTGTTGAAAAGACTGTTTTCCCGCTGTTGAATAACCTTGGCAATCTTATTTCTGGGCTCTCTATTCTGTTCCGATTGTCTATGTGTCTGTCTTTACGCCATTACAATGCTGTTTTGATATTGTAGGTTTGTAGCAAGTTTTAAATCAGTAAAAAGAGAGTCCTCCAAATTAGTACTTCCTTTCAAGACCAGTTTAGACATCTGGGCATACTTGAGATTCCATACGAGTTTTAGGATGGGTGTTTTTCAGCACAAAATGTCATTGGGATTTTGATAAGGACTGCATTTAATTGGCTCATTTCTTTGAAGAAGTTGACATCTTAACAACATGGAGGCTTCCAATCCACGATCACAGGACACCTCTCATTTCTGGTAGTGCCGGGTGGTGTTCAGGTGGAGGGGACAGCACTCTTCCAAGTAGTCACGCAGGGTCCCAGAATTCCTCCACACTGTGCCTTCAGCATTTCCTCAGAACTTATCGACATCTGCATCCAGTCAAAGGAGAGAAAAATGCGTGTCAAATGCATGTGGGAAGTTTTCAAGGACCGGGTGTGGATATGGCACAAGTCTGTGCCACCCTCTCCCCTGGCCAGAACTACGCACGGAACCAGCAGACCCTAACACTCGGGACTGCAGGAAGAACCAGCGGACCCCACCAAATTTGGGACTGTGGACTAACCAAGGGCTAGAGACTCAGCGTCCCAGGGAACCATCTGCCAGCTCCAGCTGCCTGCTAAGACTCTGACTGGCACTGTGGACGAACCCAGGGCTGAGACAGATGCTCTGCTAGAGCATCCTGTCAGACTACACTGGCCCGTTAACCTGGGCCTGGAAAGTCACTTAGCTCAGGAGCTCAATGCAAGGACAGCGGATCTGAGATACACAAGACGCTTACCCATGGCCCTCAGAAACAGGAAAAAAGACGTAGAATCCAAAGGCTTCATGGCTACCAACGCTCGTGTTTCTCATCCCCGAAGCCATGAGAAGTCTCCTTCCAATCCCACTGCTGCCACCAAGCCGTTAAGAAACAAAATGCAACTGTGTAAGTCTAAAGAACTTCATTGCTTTATTCACCAATTCCTGCACCCAGAGGCATCCAATCTAGCAGATAGAAAGCAGCTCCAAGGAGCTGTACGGAATGAAAGACTTTGAAAGGCAGAAGGGAGAAGGAAAAGAAGTCACAGCAGGCGGGAGGGTGGCTGGCTTATTGCAAGGTTACTTTCCTCAGGGGACAGCAGCAGTCTATGACGTGGAATACCTACCTAGTGCTGATTGGGGGATTCCTGATCCACTGGTTTAAGATTCTGTTTCCGGGAGAGTCGAAAATCTAATGAAGTCAAGACTCAGTTTGGTGAGGTGGGGCTTAGCGTAAGAGGCTCCTCTTGGGGCCCGCCGTCTGGTTTTGACACATGACTCTGCTGGCCCCCTGCTGGCCCCAGGTACACCCGGGTTTCCCTTCCTGACCATTGTTGGTCACACATCCACCGCACCTGCCTCCAGTTCTCCCCCTTCCACACCGCAATCCCCGCCATGACTCCCTCTGACACTATCACGACTTCTCCCACCACACTGCCCTGCTTTCCACAAGGCCAGCAAGAGGCTTCGTAAGCACCACTTCATCAGTCCAGTGGGCTGAGCGGGCTGCCCAGCATCGGGACTCAGAAACTGGTGGGCCTGTCACATGGCCTCCAATCACCGGTACCCCAGCTGAAGTGCCTGCCCTGATGAGAAACTCAATTTTAGCCAGCTCCATCAAACAGCATCTTTGCCCCAAGCTTCCCTTCAAAATACTCCACACATTTTCTGCCCCAGCTGTTTTTTGAGGAGTCATTTTGGGGGAGCCTTTGAGGCCACCTTGGTGATTCTGTGCCCGGGCACAAGCAGCTCTTGGCCCACACACGCTTTGATTGTATCACCTGGAATCGTAGAGCACAGGGAGCCACTGGATGGGCACCAATCGCTGGTTTGACCCCCAAGAGCCGGTGACTATTTCATAGCAGGAACATCTACTTTCGGGTCTTCCTGTGGGCGCACGTCACAAGGCGCTCCCTGGTACCCCGCTCTCCCCCACATCCTCTGACCAGCTTTCCCCAGGCGATGTTCTGCAGTACATCATTGTCTCCACGGACCTGCCCCTAGAGGTGCACCCCACAGACCAAGAGTCCCTGAGTTTCCTGCCCTGACAGGCTACCACCGACCCAAAGAGATATGTCTGTTCTACTAGGATGACTGGACTGGCATAGGGTAGTGGCCGTAGCCACAGAAAAGCAGGTAATTGAGGCCACCCAGAAGTGTGGACAAACAACCCAACACGGACAGCAGCTCCATGAGACTCTATTCTACTCCTTGTAGGACAGTCGCCTAAGTCTCTGCCAAATGGTTTTAGGAAACCACCTGGCCTCAGACTATCTCTACTGGCCAAGGAAGGAGGGGTCGGGGCCCTCCCATGGTCTACCACCTGCATGTACATCAACAACTGACAAGTTCAAACCTACCTACACCAGAGGGTCCAAGAGGTGAGAATACTGCCCAGTATAACCGAGATCTCTGAACAGATTCCCAGGGCCCCCAAGACCACTGACCTATTTTCTCGACTGGTCTTTTCAAGGTGGAGACCATGACTATGGACTGGATGTCAGACTGTTGCTTGTGTGATTTTCGTACTCGCCTCTAGACCCTAATCAGCTGTTTACTCTCAGGGCTACACCGTGCCTTACCCCTAATAGCTGCATGAATTACCCTAATTTCAAATTTTCACTGAAGAAAATCTGCTCAACATAAAATACACCATTTTAAGTATTTGAAAGTACACAAGTCAGTGACGTTTAGGACAATGAGAATGTTGTGTGGCTCTCACTACTATCTAATTGCAGAACAGTTTTAATACCTTGCAAAGAAACCCAGTCTCGCTGTCTCTGTGCTTTGCCCTAACCCAAGTCCACAGAAAGACCTTATCTGTTTCCTCTCCCTGCAGATTTGCTATTCTGGGCATTTCATTCAAATGGAATCATAGAATCTGTGGCTTTGTGTACCACTTCAATTAGCACACTTTTTTTAAGGATCATCCAGGGCCTAGCACGTCGCAGTGCTTTCTTCCTTTTTAGGGCTGTGTTATATCCCATAGTATCAATATGCCACATTTGCTTTATGTGTTCATAATTTGGTGGAAAATTGGGTTTATTTCATTTTTGGGCTACTGTGAATAATGCTGCTTTGAATGTCCATGGACAGGTTTTCCTGCAAACATATGTTTTCCATGTTCTTTTGGAGATGCCTCACAATGGACTGTCCAACTCAAAGGCAATGATTGCTTGAAGATGTTAAGAAATGCAAAGCTGTGCTCTACAGTGGCTGCATCATTTTACGTTCCCACCAGTGATGTATGAGGGCTCCCCTTCTTCCTCATCTTTACCAACACTTGTGATTTTCCTTTATGTTGAATACAGCCTACACATTGAGTTTGAAACAGTAGCACATTGTGGTTTGAATTTCCCTTTCCCTAATCATGAATGACATGTAGCATCTCTCTTGTGCTTATTGGCCATCCGCATATCTTCTGGAGAAATGTCTATTTCAACCATTTGCCTATTTTAATTGTTTTATTTGTCTCTTGTTATTGAGTTCTAAGAGATATTTATGTATTCTGAACACTAGATTATACAAGTTGAAAGTCGGCGAATTCAAGACCCAACTTTCAACAATGGATAGAACATCCAGACGGAAAATAAGGACACGGTAGAAATAAATGACATTAAATACTAAGAACATTTTATTGAAGAGCAGCAGAATACTCCTTCTTCTCAAGAGCACACAGAGTATTTTCCAGAAGGGATCACGTTTGAGGTCACAAAACAAATCTTAACAAAATTAAGACGATTGAAATCATACCAAGCATCTGTCCTGAACACAATGGAGTGAGACTAGAAATCAATATCGGGAAGAAACCTGCATCATTCCTGAGAGATGGAAATTAAACAGCAGCCTCTTACACAGACATTAGGTCAAAGAGGAAATCAAGAGAGAAATTAAAAAATAGCTCAAGACAAACAAAAAGAATTAAAAACACACCAAAATTATGGGATGCAGCAAAAATAATACTGAGGGAAGTTTGCAGTGATCAACTTGTAATGTCTTAAAGAAGAAGGACCTCAAATTGACAACCTAAGTGAGAACACACAGAACTAGGAAAAGGGAAAACTGAATCCAAAGCTAACAGAAGGATGGAAGTCACAAAGGTGAGAACAGAAGAAAGGAAATAGAGGAGAAAGACAAAAGATCAAAAGGATGAGTCAATGTTTTGAAAAAATAAAATTGACCAACCCTTAGAAGACAGAACGCCTGACAGAAGAAAAGAGAGAACAATCAAGTAAAGTAAATGAGAAGTGAAAGAGGAGGCCTCACAATCGATGCTTCAGAAATAAGATCATAGAGACCCTCCATCCTCTTGCTCACTAACACACTGAGTGACCCAGCAGACTAAGTTCCTAGCAACAACCTACCCAATCTCACTCAGGAGGAAACAGACGACGGAACAGACCAGTGACAGATACGGAGGCTAAGTCAGTGATCACAAATCTATCATTTAAAGAAAAAGACCTTTCTAATTTCCACTAGACACACTTAAAACCGGTTACACGCCAAGCCAATCTTTATTTGAGTTATTTATTTAATGTTAAAATACAGCTGATAAAAATATTCATAATGCTCTTTTATGTAGAGAGTTTGAAGGTAAAGTTTCTTGAGAAAACTACAGGTTTTTGTACTTGGTACACAGGGAATGAAATTCTAAAGCACGGAGAATGCGCATTTCTTCACATGGTTAGCGCCCCAGTTTTAGTGAATACCTCTGAGAGATGAGCAAATACAATAAAGTGTATGACTAAAGCATCACACTTCACTCAAGACTCATTGTATATAGCCACCCTATCTGCAAATATTTAGTATGTTATTTCTAATACTTCACAGTATCACTGCCATCGATGATAGTAATACTAAATTTCCCTTTGAAAGCATCCTAACTTGCCAATTTCTTTGACTTTCTAATACTAGAACACTTATACAGGTAAACTGAATATGTTAAAAATGAAATGGAAAACAAGGTAAAATTAAGCTAGCATAAGAAAATTATTTGACGTACTTGAATATTTGAAGAAGATAAAGTTAGATAAAATTTATTTGAAAAAGTAAAATATCAACAACTTTAAAAGTAAATAAGCTGTTTGAAAAATGGTTATATGCATTTAAATATAATGTATTTAATATTTATAATTAATTTTATATTTGTATGATTTAGAGATGCTGCAAGTATACGTTTTTACCAAATGAAATGGGTGTATATTAAAATTAATTCCGCGTCCAAGCCTAGATCAATGGCAAACATTGCTAAAAAGAATAAGCTTCTGAGATTAAGAATTAAATCTAAAAGCGGAAAATTTTTATTATCAAATATAAATTACAAAAGGTGTTTTGAGTCAGATTTTTTAAAGGAAAATTATTTCTCAGCATTGCCGGATCTCATAGCACGCACAAGATGGCAACATTCTACATAATACCCACTTTCTCCAGAGGGGTGTGGAGAACCACATTAGATTTTGGTCAGCTCTGAAGTGGCTGCCACCAGGTTGTTTGTCCTAATTCTCTAATAGTAAATGAACTTGACAAAGATTTCTCTTTTTTTCCACACTTGGACTTGAAAGATTTCATTGTTTGTGGTCAAGTAGATTGATTCAAATAATCTCACAAAGTAAAAGGGCTCATAGCTCAGGGAAGATGCTTTCCGAACATTTCCTGAATTGAGTTTGGATTGTTATCCTCATTAGATCTTTTACTTCTAGTGTTTCTCATACGCCTGCTGCCTGATTAAAACTCATCCTTACAATATGAATCAAGAAATGTGGCCAAAGAAGGATGCGGTTCGTTTTCAAAATAGACAGATAATCTCTGAATTTTTAACTACGAAGACATGCCTTTTATTTTACACACATGGAATAATGCCCCTTTCCTGATATAAAATGTTAAGGGCTCTTTAGAGCAAGCAGCAGATTAGAATCCCCTTGACTGTCAAAGAGTGGGTCCAGCAACATATCGATTATGACTGGTTGTAAAATAAAATTTGTCCCTAGTTTGTGTTATTATTTACAAAGTACAGTATTTGTTTTTTTGTGTGTGAGTAGAAATTCAAACTTACTTTTTGGATATTGTTGAAATCCTCTCTCTCTTTTTCTCTGTATCTCTTTTATTTATTTTAAATCACTTGTAATTCACGTATAGATTCCATGACACTTCATGCCTGGATAGTATATTTATGCTCTGAGTTTTTCCAACAATGACTTCATAAATATTTTTAGATATATGATACAATTTAATTTCACTCGTTGAATTTGGTTGTTATATCTTCTTAGTCACTTTTCGACTCTCAACTTGCTTCAACTTTTTTATTTTGTGACAGCAATTTCTTATGAACTAATGACAGTTGTCTTATAGCTTGTCCTGCTTCTGGATTTACTTAATGATTTCTTCTTAATTCCATTTATTTCCTATAATTTAGAAACAAGGTTGAAGGAATTAATTATATTTAGATTAAATATTTTAGCAAATATACTTCATGATGTATCATATCAGAAACACCATAAGTAGCTGCTTTTTCATTTTCTTTCAACATCATGTACAAGTTTGTGACAAGGCAAAAATTTTTTTCAGCTTTATTGAGATACAATTGCTAAGGTACATCTTAAAAGGTCTCATCCCCAGAAAAAAAATTGTAACTACATGAAAATGTGCTTTTACTATCATTTTTAACTAGTGTCTTGTCTTTGAGGAAAGATAATGAAAATGGGCTTCTTTCTTCCCCACATTCAGTAATTCTGTAACATTAGGCTATGTGATAGTCACAAATAAAGGCTTAAAAAAGTATTAAATTTTTGCAATTCCTACCTCACTCATGGACTTCATCATGCTTGTTTCATGAGCTTTAACATTTGTGTGACTCAAATATTTCACCAATATCTGAAAGTCAATATACAGCTATTAGCAATAATTTTATCAACAAGCTTTGCTCATGGTATTGGTGTTTTATTCTAATTTGAAATGAAGGTAACCTAAAGATTTCACAGTTATTAGTCAAGAATATGCTCGATCAGCAATAGCAGTGTGAAAATCAATAAACAGAAACCTCACTGAAAATAGAGTTGAGAGGCCAGAAAGGAGAGCTCTCACATGTATTAACCATTGCAGAGCCCAACAGGAAGAAGACTTCCTCTTCCTGCCCAGTAATAGCCAAGGAGAGACTGTCACAACACAGCCAATGAAAAGCCGCCACGCTTTGATCTCCCAGTCTCCTCCAATGGGCTTTTTGCTTACAATAGCTCTCCCAACTTTCTTTGCCCCTCTATAAGAGGGTTTCTCCTCCCCTTGTTGCTCAGGACTTGCATGTGGCTTGCCATAGTTGCAGACTCCAAATTGCAGTTCTTTGCTGATCCCAGGTGAAGCCATTTTGGCTGGAGAAATAATTGGCTGTCTGTTTCTTTAAGGTCAAGACCAGAAACAATGTTGAAGTCACCATGTAATAGAGCCTTCTAAATACTGACACTGAAATCAAATTGTAAATTAAAGCTCTTGTTTAGTTTATCCCTAACATGTGAATGCGTATACAAATGCAAAAATGAACAGTTTCTTATAGAAAAATGAAATCCAAAATAAAAGTCTCTCTATATCTTGAATCTAACTTACAATTCCCACTGTGTCATTCTATATCGGTCAAATGTTGCCAAAATAATATTGTGAAACAAACTACCCCAAAATTCTGGATCCTGAAATGGGAATCATTCATTTTCATCTGTGCGTTTGTACGTAAGTTTATTTAGGGTGGGCTCATCTGGGCTTAGCTCCAAGCTGGAGATTGCCAGTTTCTTTCATCTGTCTCCCATCCTCTATGTATCAGCAGGCCAGCAGAGGCATCTTCTTCTTCTTCTTCTTTTTTTTTTTTTTTGAGGAAGATTAGCCCTGAGCTAACATCTACCGCCAAACCTCCTCTTTTTGCTAGGAAGATTGGCCCTGAACTAACACCTTTGCCCATCTTCCTCTACTTTATATGTGGGATGCCTGCCACAGCATGATTTGATAAGTGTGTGTAGGTCCACACCCAGGATCTGAACAGGCAAACCGTGGGCCTCTGAAGAGGAGCATGCGAAGTTAACTGCTACGCCACTGGATGGGCCCCAGAGACATCTTACTGTGGCAATACAAGAACCACATGAAGGAAAGTCCAACTGTGCAAGTCCATTTTAAGCCTCAATTTGCACAATGTCTGCTAGCATCCTTTGAATCAGGGAACCACATGCCCCAGTCCAAAGACAAAGGTTAGAGAAATAACCTCTGCCTCTAAAGGGAGAAAATGCAGGGTTATGTGACCAACTGCCTGGATACAGAAAGGAAAGAAGCATTTGTTCCAATTACTCAATTTAGTACACTTCCGATGTATTGTCCACTCTGGACTCATCAAATGTAAGAAGTATTTCCTGAACTTTCTATAAGCTTTCATGCTTTGGGCATTTAATTTCACTTGCCAATGACTTTTCCTAAATTTGTACTCTTTCCCTCTGTATCTGTCTCTCCCTCTTTCTTAGCCTATGAAAACAACATGAAGTGTATATTCTCAGTGAGTTATTTTTCAAAACATCTAAATTTTTTTGTCTGTGACAGAGAGCAAAGAGAACAGAAAAAATGTGAAAGTCGGTGAGATATTTCGGGGGTAACCTAAACTAACGAAGAGGAAGAGTACACAAAACAACCTTGGTTACCTGTCCCCCTTAGCGAACAAGTGTGAGGAATGTGCCCGTGCAGGCTTTCCTATTGACCGGGTCCCGGCTTCCTTTGCACATGTAGCGCTGTACAGATATCTGCGCTCATGCTCTCCATCAATACTGTGAATACAAAGTACACTGTAATTACAATGCAATCCACTGCCGGGAACTGCTGAGAGGCTAATTAAGTAATTTCTACAAATTACTTTTAGATGCTTCAAGGAAAGTAGTTTATGGATGTCAATTATAGTATCGAAGTATTTGCTGCTAGTTATTGTCTGAAAAAGATGACTACTCCCATCTTTGTTTAATGTGTTGAATATTGTCCTTAGTTATATAACATGTTGACAATTTTCCCTATTTTCCTTCCTAGAGAAGTAAATAAAGTTTTGTTCAAATTAACTGTGAACATAGAATTTTTCAAACAAATAAATGGAAAATTACCTTAATAGAAATTAATAAAAATAATTAAATAGAAAACAAATCACACGTGATTCTATAGCATCAGAATAATTGTAAAATATCAAAATACTTTATTGAGATGTTAAGGAAACTTCGAGCAGAACTTTGTGTGTCATTAATCATGAAAGACTCTGTTCTTCAAAAGTCGAAGTAATTTTTATTATAATCTTGCTAAGAGAATTCTTTCTGTAAAAACATTTCAACGATGCAATAAATAGACAAAGAATAAATCTATAGAGCTATGCACAGCTAGATACGTGGATAATCCACAGCTTCCTGGATGTGGGAGTAGTTCTGCAACTTCATCATTCAGCATTAAAAAAGGAGTATTTTTTAAATATATTTTACAAAACAAAGATATGTGTATGCATCATTTAAAGCGATTAGAAATCTACCAATCTTTTGATTATAGTGGGGGATTCTGTAAACATTTCATAATACTGTAATGAAACGGAAAATGAAAATGACTATGAAAAGTAAGCCAGACGAATTATCACAAAAGGAGGAAAGTCCGCACTATTTCTAAAATAACATTACCCCTTTTCATTTAGAAAATAGTAGGGAATGTCTTCATTTAAACAATTAGTAACTTTGAATTTGGGCACGTTTAAAGAAAATTTCCAAGTATCTCAATATTAAGGAATATAATGTATGCAGAATATTCATGTGTGAATTGTGAACAGAAAAAAATCAGCATATATAAAAAGGACATTTTGTCCTAGACTTATAGTCTCTTTTATTGTATGATATTTATATATTTCTGCTTGTATTTTTCTATTGGCACTTCTGCCTACACTTATTTAGACTTACTTTTAACAGTTTCAAGCTGAATATACCTACACTTATAAGTATGATAAAAATGATGTGATAATGTTTCTCATACACTTTAATGCAAAAAGCTTAATTATATTTCACATTATATCTTAAATATATTGACAGGCCAAAAATACCAAAAAAATGTGTTTTCATGACATATTTTGCATCTCATATCTTAAAACATTTTAACTTACATGGATGAATATGAATAAACATCAATTGAAATATTAATTTTATGTACCAAATTCAACTAATTATCACTCTCAGAAGAAGGCGATCTTTCTTTTGCTTTCTTTTTATTGAGGAAGATTCACTCTGAGTTAACATCTGTGCCAATCTTCCTGTATTTTGCGTGTGGTTTGCTGCCACCGCATGGCTGCTGATGAGTGGTGTAGGTCTGTGCCCGGGAATAGAACCCAGGCCACTGAAGCGGAGTGTGCCAAACTCAACCTCCAGGCGGTGGGGCCAGCCCCTAACACTTTTTTAAGATTGTAAAAATTGTAAGGGAAAACAAACTTTAGAATACACATACACACACACACACATATTCACAAAATAGTTCATTTAATAAACATTTACTAATTATTAATTAATAAATGAATGGAATAGTTAATAGATTAAAAATTCTCAGAGTTCTCGAATTATAGCCATTTAAATCAGCATAGCCATAGATGTATTTGGAAAAATTAGCTATACCGTTTTTATGATTATACAAATTTAATTAGCACAACTTGCTCATTAAAAAGGTTATCCATAGCATCAGACTTCAGATGCCCCTAAATTGCTATTGTTATTGGCAAATGAAATTAATAACATAATATAGGGCAAATAAGAAACCTAGATGTTGTTTCTCTCACTGAATTTAATAGACACTGGCAAGTGACCCTAACCTCCTGGCAAATCCCTTACCCTCTCTGCACCTCAGTTCCCGCCACTGTAAAATGAGTGGCTGCGCTGAATGAACACCACATTCACTTCGTTCTCTGAGATTTCCTGCACCTCTGAAAAAGACTTCTGAATAGTAGGATGTAAAAACTCTGATGACCTGCTAAACCTTACATTTCTATTTTGTAATATGTTCATTTCCTAAAAATTTGAAACTTTATTTGTACATTTCCATTATGTTTATTTATGGACTTTTCACTAACGGAATTTTGAGCATATATATCTTCCTAGAGCTTAAAACATTTCTCTCAACTTCACCTTCATCTGACTCACTTTTGCAAATAATTAAATGTCTCAAGGTGTCAAAACTAATTTGTTCACAGTAAGATGTAGCTTGGTTGTTCAGGGTTCTGAAAAGGGAAAGGCTAAAAGGGTTGGCAAATGGATTGCACTGTGAAAAAGGAAGAAACTATGCCCTTAAATTGTATATCTTTAAAACTTTCTTGAAAAAAATAGATCACCTCATTTGTACTTTCCTATGCTGTGTTATAGCTACGAGAATACACAAGTTGTAAGAGCGCTATCCTAGGAAAATAACATGTACTCTTTTTATGTTTTCTGTTACAGTTTTGATCCTTTAGCTTATAGTTGATTAAAAACAAAGTAAGAGAGAATATTTTAACTAAGAATTTGCTCCATTAAATTTCTTAGTCTTGGAATTACACAATTGTCATTATATTAAATGCTGAGAAGTAAATAATATATAGTATATGCAAAAACAAAAGCAAACAACACTTATAGACATACCTGAATGTGGATATAGGTCCCTAACCATTAAAAAAAAATCACTGGCTTTGGCTTACAAGAGGTGAAGTAAGTAAATCTTGAAAATTGGAAACTAATTCCACTTTACTTTTCTGAAGTTTTCATATCTTAAATCCATGTTTCTAAAATCTATTTCACATGTATTAATTAACTGAAGTTCAGTGTTTATTTTATTTCTTAGCTATACATAATATCACTTTCTTATTTTATTTATATACTAAAATAGTACATTTTTGCTCCAGATTATTGAATGAATTGGACTTTATTAAACCAATTTAATTCTGATGTTTCCTTCTAATCATATTAATATGGACATCCTATTGCTTTTCACTAGTCAAAGTAGAATATCATTACTTTGATCCTTAGACTCAATACACCTATATACAATTAATCTTATGAAGACAGAATTTTTAAGGAGTACTATTTACTTTTTTTTTCTGCTTTATCTCTCCAAACCCCCCCGTACATAGTTGTATATCTTAGTGGTAGGTCCTTCTAGTTGTGGGATGTGGGACGCCGCCTCAAAGTGGCCTGACGAGTGGAGCCATGTCCGCACCCAGGATCCGAACCCTGGGCCGCTGCAGCGGAGCGCACAAACTTAACCACTCGGCGACGGAGCTGGCCCAGTATGATTTACTTTTGACCGATCTGAGCGTAGAAGTTTGGTACATTAGAGTCAGAGGTTTCTATCCCTTTCAAGTTTCAAAACATAGGATCCCAACACTCAGAGCTACATTAATATTACAAATAGATTGATGATAATAAATTAAGCTACACAATGAGAAGTAGGATTCTAAATATGTCTACTTATTGAGTATTTTAAACAAGCCAGGCACTGTGTTAATTATGTTATAGATATAATTTTTAATTCTCACAAGCCTTCAAGTTAGGTATTTTTCTTCTCTTCATTTTTCAGTGAAAGTAATTAATTCACCCAAAATCACACAACTGAAGGTTGACCCAGTATTAGAAGTCATGATTTCTCCAACTCCAAGGCATTTTTTGACTTCTTGATTCTACACACTAATACGTGACAACTATAAATAAAAGAATCGTGTCTCCTGCTTTGCTCAAGTGAGCCCGTCTTTCCTCCTGTTGTCTTAGAAAAATAAATATAGAGCTTTCTTCATTATCGGAAAAATCCTGGCTTGGATGAAAATTATATGGTGTCCCTAAATATAGAAATTATATAAGGGATTTTTACTTTAATATCTAATCAACAAGGCATTTGGGAAAATCATTAATTAGCTCAGTATAATCTGTATTCCAGTAAAGTCTAGCTCCTTTTCTGCGGTTCCTCAGCTGCTGTTTTCTCATTACGACTGTGCAAAGTGCCAGTCTGTTGTGTCAGGAAACTTATTACTGAAATTGTGATTGTTTATTACGTTGTTCAGTGCATAGTTCTTTAAGCGGCAAATTGTCCATTGATTTCTGAAGAAGGCTTTGCCAATTCCAGTCTGCCTGTTCTTGGAATTGAAGAGTCGGGGTAAAATTTAGTTCTGTTTAATCAAGCAACGAGTTCTATGGTTGAGCCTATATGGGTTTTTGTTTGTTTGGATTCTCTATGTAGAGACACCCGGGTCAAAGTTCAACATGTTGGCAGGGTAGGAGGTGTATTTTAAATTTTTCCTGGCAATGTCAGTTGAAAAATGGATCTCTCCTTTAGTAGTGCCATAAGATCCTGAAAAACGCCACTAACCCTCACCTGGCCACAGCAGTTAGGGAGCAATTCTGATTAATGACGTGGTCACCTGCTTAGAGCAGGTTATTACACATAAACATCCGTTTCTCGAAGAAGCATCGTGGACCTCTGGCCTTCAATAAAATTTGTAACTCCACATTTCTTTTTAAACTACTTAAGATCTACAATTTCTCTAACTAATGGAAAAAGCAGAATGTAGAGTATGAAGAATAGGTTGTGAGTCATATAGATGCAATTGTTAATCCATGTCCTGCCACTTATTAGGGTGTGACCTCAGATAAATCTCTGAAACACCTTCAGCCTCCAGGTTCTTATCATCATATAAAGATCTGAGTGCATAATACCCTATGCTGTCCAAGGAAGAGGTGATTTATAGCTCAGACAAAGCGTTTATCTCAGGGCCTGGAGCCTAGTACTCGCTCAGTAAAATAGAGCTACTATGGTATGATTGTTACATTGCACACTCAGTTTTAAACATCAAGTTTGCAACTACCCAGAGACACAAAATTGTGAAAATCACAACGTAACTTCCACAGTCTCGATAGATGGACTGTAATGCAGAGTGAAAATACAAACTCAACTATTTTAATTGTAGATGTGAGAACATTTTATAACATTTGAATTCATCATTAGTATTTATTATCTTCTACTGGTTTCCATACAAAACTATTTTCCTCATTTTCTTAAAAATAGACTCAAATAAATTTTAGGTAAATTAATGCCTTAAACAAAAATCAAGGTATCTGCCTTCTAGTTCCTAGACTGACAATGTGTTCTTTGGGGAAAAAATATAAAATTGATTAATTCTTATTCATAAGAAGGAAATGTGTAAAATAATCTGTCCACAACGATAAAGATAAGATTTCTGTTAACTCTTGGAGGAGATGGATTCATGGCTGCTGAGTTTAATACCTTATGGGGAAAATATCTGTTAATATTCAGCAACTCTTAGGAATACGCGTTTGTTCCCTAAAATGAAATAAATATGATGGAATATTTACAACAGATAAAAATCAATAACATTTCACCCATGTTATTTCAGAACTAATATGACTCTATGGAAGATCTTCATTCCATAATTTCTTATGTTATAGAAACTTTTTAAAGACTCCTTCACTATATTTTTTTCTCAGTGGTATATTATTTCATGGTGAATACCGTTCTAATAATAGTAGTTAAAATTTATGATCCCCATATCAATAATATGATTATGTTTCCAAAGACACAGAGTTTCTTACATGTTTGACAAATAAGTTTTAAAATTTTACTTAATAATTTTGATCTGAGTAAATCATTTTGAGACTTAATACTCATTTTGTAATCTTCACCGTGTCCATGGTGACTTCACAACAGTCCAAGCCCTTTTTATAAATGCAGTTAAGCTTGTAGCCTTAGCAGATCAAGTACAAATACTTCCACTCTGTTCTCTTAACTTTTAACCCACTATTTTTCAACTCCAACTTAAAATTCTCATTTTTCCCTCCTATTTTTTCCAGATAAAAGTGGCCTTCTATATCTAATAGAACAAAGGTTTATCTCAGTTCAGGGAAAATAGTTATTCTAATTGCAAGTGCCGTAGAATATGTTTTCTGTAAAAGATGAGATTTTGCTAAATACACTCACAAATTAGTTCATCATACTTTTTTGGTCTCTCTAATTTATACCAGGTAGTTCACCTTCTGATTGCTTGCTAATATTCAGGGACACTGAGCATTAATAAGAAACCATATCCTTTAATTTGCATGAAAACATAGATTCCTATAGAAAGAACAGGAACCTGATTTACATTGCTATTCAGGAAGTTTTGGAAATTATCACGTGTGAAGATGTGTTGAAGAGTTAGGCGTGCACTAAAAGAAAAACCTAAACATTACTGTGGGACTTTGCCTTTCCAGCCTCAAACCTTGAACTCCATATCATTGTTTGTGTTCTCTGATGAAGCAAGAATGTGTTTGAAATCAAGAACCACTTTCCTGAGGGCAGCAGAGCTACTTCAGGACCCATGACCGCCTGTGCAAGTAGATTATTAGAAGAGGAAGAAATTCAGATAGACAAAGAGAAATATCAGACAGCATTGGTTAAGAGACAATTAGCAGCAGCATCAGCAGCAATCCATGAAGAGAAAAATAATAGTAATGTAAAAGAGTAGTATGAGTCCCCTCCACGTTCCTCCATAAAGATCCTTGTTTTCTGAGAGTAATAGAAATGATACTATGGTGGAAGATATTGGATTTGCATGGTAAAGAAACAAGACTACTTCTTTGGGAAAATGTCTGTGTGTACCCTCTGCCCATTTTTGATCAGTTTGTTTATTTGTCATTGAGTGGTATGAGTTCTTTGTATATTTTGGAAATCAACCCCTTGATTTGCAAATATATTCTCCTGGTTTGTGGGCTGTCTTTTCATTTTGTTCATGGTTTCTTTTGCTTGCAGAAGGTTTTTAGTCTGACATAGTCCCATTTGTTTATTTTCTCTTGTATTTCCCAGGCCTGAGTAGACACGGTATTCAAAAAGATGCTGCTAAGACTGATGTCAAACAGTGTACTGCCTATATTTTCTTCTAGGAGTTTTATGGTTTCAGATCTTACATTGAAGTCTTTAATCCATTTTGAGTTAATTTTTGTGTATGGTGTAAGATAATGGTCTACTTTCATTCTTTTGCATGTGACTGTCCAGTTTTCCCAACACCATTTATTGAAGAGACTTTCCTTTCTCTATTGTATGTTCTCAGCTCCTTTGTCAAAGATTAGCTGCCCATAGATGTGTGGTTTTATTTCTGGGCTTTCAAATCTATTCTATTGATCTATGTGTCTGTTTTTTTGCCAGCACCATGCTGTTTTGATTACTATAGCTTTGCAGTATTCTTTGAAGTCAGGGATTGTGATGCCTCCACTTTTGTTCCTTTTTCTCAGTATTGCTTTGGCTATTTGGGGTCTTTTATTGTTCCATATAAATTTTAGGATTCTTTGTTCTATTTCTGTGAAGAATGTCATTGGGATTCTGACTGTGATTGCATTGAATCTGTAGATTGCTTTCACTAATATGGACTTTTTTTTTTGGAGTAAGATTAGCTCTGGGCTAATGTCTGCTGCCAATCCTCCTCTTTTTGCTGAGGAAGACCAGCCCTGAGCTAAGATCCGTGCCCACCTTCCTCGACTTTATATGTGAGATGCCTAACACAGTATGGCCAAGTAGTGCCATGTCCATACCCGGGATCCCAACCGGCAAACCCTGGGCCGCCAAAGCAGAACATGTGCACTTAACCACTGCACCCCCTGGCCAGCCCCTGAGCATTGAAACTATGTGTATTCTTCCAATCCATAACATTGAATATCTTTCCATTTCTTTATTTCTGCTCCAAAGGATATGAACAGACATTTTTCCAAAGAAGATATCCAGATGACCAACAGACACATGAAAAAATGTTGAACATCACTAATTATTGGGGAAATGAAAATCAAAACTATGAGATATCACCTTACGCTGATCAGAACGGCTATAATTACCAGGACAAAATGTAAAAAATCTTGGAGAGGATGCGGAGCAAAAGGAATACTCATACACTCCTGGTCGGAATGCAAACTGGTGTAGCCACTATGGAAAACAGTATGAAGAATTCTCAAAAAGTTAAAAATAGAATACCAAACAACCTACCTATCCCGCTACAGGATGTTTATCCAAAGAACTTGAAGTCAACAATTCAAAGAGGTTTATAAATCCCTATGTTCACTGCAGCATTATTCACAATAGCCAAGACATGGAAGCAAGCCAGACAGAGAAAAACCAATACTGCATGATTTCACTCGCATGTGGAAGACAAACAAACATATGGACAAAGAGAACACATCAGTGGTTACCAGAGGAGAAGGGTTGGAGGGCTGGAAAAAACGGGTAAACAGGCACATATGTATAGTGACAGATAAAAACTAGACTATTAGTGGTGAGCATGATGCAGTCTATACAGAAACTGATAAGCAATAATGTACCATGAAATTACACAATGTTATAACCCCCACTATGACCTCAATAAAATAATTGAAAAGAAACAAGAGTGCTGATGTTCAGAGAAGTGTCTTTATGTGTATCTACTCACCAGCAAGTGAAGTATTCCTTCACTTCCAAGTTTTAATGCTAACTTAATTTAAAGTACTAACAATTTCTATTAGCAAACAAAGGGTTCTTCCATTTATTAAATTCTGAATATGTGCTATGAATTCTTTGGTGAATTTATGGCTAAATTTTTATTTTTATCGTTATACCAATCTAAAGGCAATTAAAATTGCTATCACTCCCTCAGAGGAGGAACTAACTCTTTTCTTGTGTCACACAATCCTTGAGATGTAGAGCCAGGATTAATTGTTGCGGATGAGATACTAAAGCACAGGTTTCCACGATCCCATGGAAGAAATATTCCCGTGATATTCCTTTTGTTGTTAAAAAAAACTATATCAAATGTAAAAATGTAAATAGGCTTACATAATTTAAATATCATATTAAAATGTACAATTTGTCTCTAAATAGAAAATATTTTTCTGGGGCAATTTAAACCAGAAAAGGAGAAGAGGAGGAAATAAAGGCAATGGTGAAAGATAGCTCCCACCGGCTTTTAACATTCATTTTTATTAATTTAATCCTGAATGTGTACATAGGGTATTCTAGATAAGAGACAGATTTCTCATGAAATGCCTCCCAGTAAGTAATATGTCTGTTGGTGCCCGTTGCCCTAGTCCTTACCCCTAGAGCAGCCTGATGAGAGCCAGGTCAGTTGTCCTAATGAGTGGCTGGACACTTCATAGGCAAGATATGGGGGAAAATGACACACTTCTGCTTATAAAGGGGAAGGGGGCAGTTGTTCCCTCCTGAAATATAATGGGCCTGAATCCTAACTGAACCCTTTGGCATGTAAATAATCTCTCTGGGAGTCAGACAGCCTCATGGTTTTGGCTTTTACCAACTAGAGGTGTCTCTAACCCTTGGGTCTTATTTCTCCTTGAAACGACAGTCCCTAGGGAGATGTCTTAGTGGTCCACCCTGACTAACTTAGGTGCCCATCTTAGATTGTAACCATTTGGCTTTGGGAGATAAGAGAACTTTTAAACAAATGGATATGGATTTAATCCTTATAGTACATGGATGTTTCTTAGAGAAGTGAAAGCAAATGTTCTCCCATTTTACAGCGCGTGTTTCTGTGGCTCAGGAGACTAGGCCTTTTACAGGAGCACAGAGAATTTGCCAGCAGCAGCAGAACTGTTTTTGGAAATGAACAAGTGGCAAAGTGTTGAGAAGGGAAAAGATCTTTTGAAAACCTGTGGTAAAGCATTGTTGGCTATATGATTTGGGGAAACTTTATAACTGGCACGACATTCTCCTCTACTCTTAACAATTGTTGGAAAATTTTCTCTTGTAAACTAAGCAAGATCAGGCTTAGGTTAATTTACTCAGGTGGAGAAGCATGCTTTCTCTTGTTCACTGTACGATGTGTGAGGAAGTAGAGCAGCCCTCTCCTCTTTTCGCCTTAGTGGGCCAATGAAAATGCCCCAGTGCATCCCCAGTTTACGAGTACTCAAGGCTACTAATTCTCAGTCTGGCAAACATTCATCACATATCTAAAATGCATGAAGTGTGTGAGGTTCCAATTTTTGAACATATCTGAATAATTAAAGTTTCATTATTCCAAAGGTCATATAGTGAAATGTGTTGATAGGTTAACAGATTACTTAGGAATAAAGTGCCAAAGGCACTGTCACGATGTTCTCTTCTGAAGGCCATGCCCACAGCCAGCTCTCTGCCACAACACCGTCTAAATCGCTATACTGGGATGGGTTTAGGTACCTACCACATCATAGGTCAAGAGTGCTAACCACTGACTCGTGGATCTGAAACTTCTTATTACAAAGCTAATGCATTGTACAGATTGCATCATGCCGCATGGGTCTAAGAAAAAGCACAGTGCTTATTGTTTTGCTCAAGATTTTGTGGAAAATTGTAATGCTGGATTTTGTCCAAACTTTAATTCTTTGTGAATCTTCTTTCCGTAAAATTGTCCACTTTGTAAAATGAATCTAGAATCTGAAATACAGGGCCTTAATATCATTGTCTTTGAACTTCCTTTTCTCAGCATTATCCTTGGAATTAGAGAAAAAAATGATTATTTTATTGACAACCTCTAATAAAGCTTCTTTTATTGCCCCTTTTTTTTCTGCGCAAAAAACTGCCTGCATTTTATCTGCCCCAGCACTATAAAGTATTCTGCAGGATCATTTCTCATTCTCCATAAACCGGCAGCATGCCCCAAATCAACAGTGACTGGAGTTGCTTGTCTCTAGGTCAGTTTGCTCAAACAGTTAGAACTTGTTTGTCATAAATCAGTTGAGTCCACACGCAGAGATTGATATTAATGCTTTGTTAAGAGATTTTCAGTATGGTTATTTTATACATTGCTGGTTTTGTTTGCAAAATTTAACCAGTGAAAATTGCTCCTCAAGACTCAGAAGCAGGCAACGCCACAAAGTTTACTGTCCTAAGTGGAAGTAATTGCACTCAAATTGACCCAACCTGGAATAGGAAAACATTTAGTTACAGTAATGTTCCTTTCCCTTCCCCTCCCACATGATGATCAAGGCCTTGATGCTTACCACGTCAGAAATATTAAGGAAAGGCCTGTGATCTTTTCTATTGGCGTCATCCATTTTCCTTGTGCCAAGCTCAGAGCTTAGTCATGCAGATATTTGTCATATCTTCCAAGGTCAACTCACATTGTGTTCTGTCTCCAGGTCTCATGCAGCCTGTAAGAGATTTTCCATTTCTCATGGTCCTTGTTTGAACTTCTCAGTGACATTCCACACTGGCATCTCTACATTGGTTTGTTCCGAGGGCTTACGTATTCATTTTGTAGAGAAGTGTCCCCTCAGCTTGAGCACAATATTAAGAAAATATTGTGAAAGTTTCTCACAATATTTTCTTAATATTTCAACACGCGTAATGGTAAAAATACAACATTCAAAATGGTTGACATCCAGATACAGTAGTGTTTACAAGGTAAAATAAAGCCATATATGATAATATTGGAGAAGACAAATGTCATAAAATCAATGGTCTGACATTCCTGGTTAAAATACTTTAAAAAGGGGGGGAAATTATACAAAAGGTAAACAAATAAAAGAAACTAATAAAGAACAGGAATCAATGGAATAGAAAATAGAAAAACAATGAAGAAAATTAATAAAATGAAAAACTGATTATTCAAAAATATCAATAAGAGGGATGAACTTCTAATTAGGCTAATACAAATATGAGCAAAGGCAAAAATTAATAGTATGGAGAATGGAGGAGGGAACTTCCATAGTTATTAAGACATTAAAAAGATAATAAAGAGATGGTATTAAATTTTATGCCAGAAAATTTGACTACTTGGATGAAATATGCAAACTATTTGAAAGATACAAATGACCCATGAAGAAATAGAAAATCTGAATATCTCTATATGCATGAAAGATAATAAAAAATGTTTTGTTGAGTAAGCAACTTCCCACAAAGAAACTTCTAACGTCTGAAGAAAGACAAATATAATTCTTAAACAGACTCAGAAAATAAACTTGCCTTGTTAGAAACGTTAAGAAGTTCTTCAGAAAGAAGGAAAATGCTGTGAGTCAGAAAATGGGTCTTTCAATAGACGAACGGATGGAAAAACTGCGGTACATGCACACACTGGGATATTTTCATAGAAAAAAATAAATGAGCTATCAAGCCACAAAAAAAACCATGGAGGAACTTTAAATTTATATTTCCCAGGGTAAGCAGTCGGACTGAAAAGTCTACATATTATATCACTCCACTTAAATGGCATTTTGGAAAAGGCAAAACTACAGAGACATTAAAAAGATCCGTGGTTGCCAGTGGTTTTGGGGAGAGGGGAGGAGGGATGAATATGTGGAAAACAAGGACTTTTAGGGCAGAAAAATTACTCTGCACACTATTGTAATCGTGGATACACAATATTATGCATTTGTCAAAATCCATACAACCGTACAGCACAAAGCATGAATCCTAACAAAATTAATTTTAGTTGCTGATAAAGTGTCAATATTGGTTGTTCTTCACTTGTCACAAATGCACCATACTGAAAGAAAATGTTAATCACACGGGAAACTGTGAGTTTGGGAAGGAAGTACACGGGGACTCTCTGCACCATCCACTCTCATTTTAAATCTTTACAAAAGTAACTGACCAAGTTAATATGGAGGAAAAGAACTATCTTGACCTCCTTTACGCAATATCAGGTCAAATCAGTCGTTGATAAACTTTGTTTTAGCCTGGTTAAAGCAGAGTAGTACAGCTTGAAAAAATTGTGTGTTATTCCAGGAACGCAAGGTTTGTTTAATATATGAAAATTAATGCACTTCACTATATTAAAATAATACATAAGAAAAGACATGATCATTTTAATAGAGGCAAAGAAACCATGTGAAAAAACTTTTAAAAATTCATGGAAAACCTCTCAGCAAACTAAGAATAGAAAGACAAATGCTCAGTGTTGAAAAAATAAAAATAATGATTTCTACCTAAAATCTTAAACAATGCAAGTATATACTTGTCACCATTCCTTTTCAACTTTGACCAGATATCAGTGTAAAAAGATGAGAAAGAAGAAACGGAACATAAAATTCGAAAGGAACAAGTAGAACTCTATTTTCTAGAGATGATGTGATCATCTATGTAGATAATTCAAAGGAACCCCAAAAAAATGAATACTAGAAACAATAAGTAATTTTATTAAGTAGCAAGACACAAAGTTAATACACAAAAGTCAAATTTACTGCTATACCTCTCAATGGGCAGGTACAAAATAAAATAAAAAGTAACATCATTTACAAAAGCATAAAATTAAAATTCTAGGAGTAATTTAATTGGCAATTTATAAGATGTGTCCACTGGAAGTTAAAAGTAAAAGACTCAGAGAAATTAAAGATAGAGTAAAGAAATAAATATACAATTCTATCAACTGGAATATTTGACATAAAGATGGCAATTCTTCCCTGAGTTCATCTATAGATTAAATGTAGGCCTAATTGAAATTGAAATTCTAGCAGGATTTTTAAATTATATAAGAAACTGAATCTAAAACATATTTGCTAAGTCAGAGGTCCTAGAATATACAAAATGATTCGATTAAAGGAAAATACTTGAGGACAGATATTTCCTGTGTTTAATATTTACTATTAAGCTATATGGAACAAAACAGTGTGCTGCTGGCATATGGATTCGTAGATAAAGGAGTTGAACAAGCTAGAAAGTCTGGAAATACATCCCCTCTTACGTGATAAATTGGCATTCTACAAAGATACTAAGATTTGTATGATAAAATGAAAATGACTGTTAATATCAAATATCTGGCAGTTTTTATAATGTTAAACAAACACCAGATGACCCCACAATCCCACTCTAGGTATTTAACCTAGTGAAATGAAAACCTACGTCCACACAAAATCTGTTCGCAAATGTTTATACCAGTGTTTTCTCACAGTTGCCCCAAACTGGAAACAACCCAAATGTCCTTCAACCAGTAAGTAGATAAAGAAACGATGGTGCAGTCGTACCATTGGATACCATGCAACATTAAGAAGGAACCAACTGTTAATGCTCACAAATACTTGGATGAATCTCAAAGGTAATAAGCAAAGTGAAAGAAGCCAGACTCAGAAAGCTGCACACCATGTGAATCCGTTTATGTGGAAACAGAGAAGGCAAAACTACAGGATGGAGAAGAGACTAACTTCAGGGTTAGAGATGGGGAAGGCATTTGACTATAAAGAGCAGCTCAGTGATATTCTGGAAGACGACAAACTGTTCTGTATCTTGAGTGTGGTGGTAGTTTACACAATCATATGCATTTGTCAATTCTCACAGGGCTGTGCCTCTCAAGAGAGTGAATTTCACTTTAGGTAAATTACAGATAATTTTTTACAAGCAAAGAATAATGCACATTTCTGCCTATTTTCTTTCTTGGTGTGTCTTCTTTGCACCTTCCTCCCCAGTTTCTGTTGTCAAGAGAAGGCAAAGGTAATATATACGATTGTAACCTGTGGTGTCTTGCCATGAGAAAACATGTCATAGACAAACTGGAACTAGGGAGCATTAAGGTTCTTTCCAAAATGATGGGCAGGGTTTAGGTCAAACAAGATTTAGCAATGAAGAGATCCATTACTGCCTCTAGGCCTGAAAGAACAAAGGAGGGAGCAGTCTCCGGACTTGGAGAGAAAGTCATCTGGTGAGGGCTGCCTGGGGCCCTCAGTCCAGGGAAGCACCCTATCTGCACTGCCCAGCCCAGGGACCAGAGGGAATAAATATCCTGAGGGCCCTCTTCTTCCTGCAGGTGGCTGACGCTTGCAAAACTTAACCAGAAACTGTGAAGCAAGAGTTCCCACCAGTGCAGTCCAAGCAGGTCAGCCTCACTGGGCACAGAGCCAGGCAGAAAATGGGGACATATATCTGGATGGGCAAATGGAGGCCATCCAGCAAAACCATAGCATTTCCAATAAGGAACTGAAGGAATAGAATCCATATTATTGAAAAAAAAAAAAAAAAGCTGAAACACCTAATGTTAGTTATCCCATCTTTTGTAGCTCCTAAGAAGCTCCTGTTATTTCAGGATTACATATTCACACTAGCCTTTGTATTACTAGGAAATCGTGTGTAACGATGCATACTACAACATTATTTTTCAAATAAAAGTGAAATTTTGTAAATATATACTAAATGATCAAATATAGATAAATTAACTTTTTTTTTTGCTGAAAGCTATTCAAGGAAATTCCTTGTACTTTTTACAAAACAGACTATTCTTTTAGATATTTTTTCAGACATAAATTTGTATCTAACAATAGATATTGGGTTTCGCATTGTCTTTTCTCTGTTTAGTCTGTCACTTTTTATCCTATATCCAGAAACTCTGAACATCTCATCAAATCCCATAGCTTCAACCGTAATCTGTGAGTGTGTAACGAACACACCTTCCCCACTCGCCTTCACCTCCTTCCATTCTCCAGTCATAATGTCCTTCATTGGATGACATTTCCACCTAATGTACTGAAGTCACATTCTCATCAAAACAGTTCAATACAAAGCTCATCACACCCTCTTCTCCATGAAGAGACATTCTTTTTCCTTCATCCCATGAAGAGACAACCTTCTTTCTAGCTTCTCTTTTCATTAATATTCCATAAATAGGGCATGGGGTATTTATCTATGGTACCTTTTCAGAAAGATTGTTGTGAAGAATAAAAAGATAAAGAATGTGAAATATTCTGCTAAAACGTTAAATAAAAATGTTTTGAGATTTTATATTCCATATTTTCAATGTATAATAAAGATTGGCGTGGATTAGGAAAACTAGATTTATTTTTCAGACACACTCAGTGTCTTCAGTGATCTATTTTTACGTTATTCATGTTTAAGACGTTTCAGAATTTAAATTTCCAACATTTGGCGTTTACTTGAAAACATATGTACTGTCTATAGTAATTTGCTCACTAATAGGTTGGGTACCTTTTTATACATATGTCACATTTCTAAAATTTATTTGGCCACTTCCTATATTAGAGGCTTGCTAAATTTATCTCAACATTTTTAATAAGCACATGCTTATTTGCAGAATATCAGCATCCATATAAATTGCTTACAAAATATGGCTCTGTAAGTATTTTATATTAAAACATAAATATAGGTGATACCTTTGTTAATGATTCAAATAATATCCAGTGATATTATAAATTTGATATTTTCACATTTAATTGATTTTTTTTACATTTTAAGATTACGTGCTGTAAAAATGTCACATTCTATTTATTCAAGTGACTTTTGATTTCTCCATCTTGATTCAATGACAGATGCTGTCAATGTTTTCTACATTTGGTCACTAAAAAATATGTTTTGTTTGAATTACCAATGCTTCTACTTTTAACGTGACTATCCTAATTTAGCAGCTAGCAGAATAGTTTCCACATTTTCAATTTATTGTGCCCAGTGCACTAGATTCATTTATGAATACCTTTGTTAATGTCAGCTCCAGCTGAAAATTCTCAGAGGCTCAGTATAGTTTTAAGATTAAAATTGAAGCTCCTTCCATTAGTTCTTTTTTTATGGCTGAAAATATCTTCTTTTTTTTCATTTTCCATTCTTTTAATTTCAACTTGTATCTTTTTTTATTGTGGTAACACTGTTTTATAAAATTATATACATTCCAGGTGTACATCACTGTCTTCTGATTTCTGTGTAGATCGCATCATGCTCATCACCCAAAGACTAATTACAATCCATCACCACACACATGTGCAAATCACTACTTTCACCTCCTCCCTGTCCCCCTGCCCTCTGCTGACCACCAATCCAATCTCTGTCTCTATGCGTTTGTTGGTTTTTTATTTTGTTTTGTTTTCCCAGTAATCTTACTGAGATCACAATGGTTTATAACATTGTGTAATTTAGGGTGTACAATATTATTTATCAATTTCTGAATACACTTCATCGTGCTCATTCTCAGCGGTCTAATTTTTATCCATCGCCATACATATGTACCCCTCTGTCCCTTTCGCCCACCCAGCAACCTCCTTCCCCTCTGGTAACCACTAATCTGTTCTCTTTATCCACGTGTTTGTTATCTTCCACATATGAGTCAAATTATTCAGTATTTGTCTTTCTCTGTCTGGCTTATTCCACTTAACATCATACCCTCAAGGTCCATCCCTGTTGTTGGAAATGGGACAATTTTGCCTTTTTTATGGCTGCATAGTATACTATTGTGTGTGTGTATATATATATATATATATATATATATATATATATACACTACATCCTCTTCATCCATTCATCTGTAGAAGGGCACTTGGGTTGCTTCCACATCTTGGCTACTGTTAACAAACTTGCAATGAACATAGGGGTTCATAAATCTCTTTGGATCACTGACTTCAGATTCTTTGGATAAATACCCCGTAGTGGGATAGCTGGATGGTATTGTATTTCTATTTTTAATTTTTTTAGAAATCTCCATACAGTTTTCCATAGTTGCTGCACCAGTTTACATTCCCACCAGCAGTGTAGGAGAATTCCCTTTTCTCCACAACCTCTTCAACATTTGTTGTTTTTTGTCTTGGTAACTATAGGCATTCTGACTGATGTAAGGTGATGTCTCATAGTTTTGATTTGCATTTCCCTAGTAATTAGAGATGTTGAACATTGTTTCACGTGTCTGTGGGCCATCTGTATATCTTCTCGTATTTTCAACCTAAATGTCCATTCTGGCTTTTTCTGCCCCTTCTGTCTAATAATAAGAAGGAGGAGGAGGAGGAGGAGGGGGAGGAGGGGGAGGGGAGGGGGAGGGGGAGGGTAGGGGAGGGGGAGGGGAGGAAAAGAAGAAAGAGCGTCAGTTCACTTGAACTGCACATTGATCACCAAGTGCATTATTTCATGGCCTCAGCTTTGTGGTTTTTTGAATTGCTGTTTCTTCGAATACATACTTCCACACTTTCTATACCTATGAAAACCCATTTTATACTACAAGGTCAAATGATACCATGTCCCCTAATAAATTCAATTTTCCTTCTTCGAAAAACCGGGATCATTTTCTACTGTGCATCTCATCATATAAAACCAACTCTGGAAGAGCCTCCATAACAGCTTATTGCTTAATAAAGCTTAAATTCCTTCAATGCAAAGTCTTTTCTATTTACATATTAAGACAAACCTAAATAAACCCACACGTAGCTATTTAACACACCTTGATTTGATTTGACGATACATCACCATCTAGACTATCATTTAAATGTGTATTTGTTAGGATCCTACACTCTCATATTGCTTCTTCTTGAAAAATACTGCTCTTTCAGATGACTGAGCTACACAGTGATGGTAATGACTCATACATTCTCCTGAAAGTCTTAATCACGGAATCATCTTGATTCTCAATGCTTTTCACATTCAGCTTTAAATGAAATTTAAGAATTACACCTTTCTTTTTTGTAAGAATCCGTTTTATTTTTAGTCCACTCCGCCAGAGTGGGAAAGAGTGGCAGCCCGCCGCGCTGCTCAGCCCTGGGGGCCCTTCCTCCACTCAGACGGCCGACCGCCAGAGTGGGTCAAAGTGGCAACCCGCCGTGCAGCTCAGCCCTGGGGGCCCCAACCTGACTCAGGTGGCAGACCGCCAGAGTGGGTCGAAGTGTCAGCCCGCCTTGCTGCTCAGCCCTGGGGTCCCTCACCCCACTCAGGCGCCCGACCGACAGAGTGTGTCAAAGTGGCAGCACGACACGCTGCTCAGTCCTGGGGGCCCCAGCCCCACTCAGGCGGCCGACCGACAGAGTGGGTCAAAGTGTCGGCCCGCCGCGCTGCTCAGCCCTGGGGGCCCCACCCCCACTCAGGCGACAGACCGCCAGAGTGGGAAAAAGGGGCAGCCCGCTGCGCTTCTCAGCCCTGGAGTACCCCCCCCCACCACCACCACTCAGGCGACCGACCGCCAGATGGGTCAAAGTGTCAGCCCGCCCTGCTGCTCAGCCCTGGGGACCCCACCCCCACTCAGGCGGCCGACGCCCAGAGTGGGAAAAAGTCGAAGCCCACTGCGCTGCTCAGCCCTGTCGGCCACCCCTGACTCAGGCGGGCGACCGCCAGAGTGGGTCAAAGTGGCAGCCCGCCTTGCTGTCCAGCCCTGGGGTCACTCACCCCACTCAGGCGCCCGACCGCCAGTGTGTGTCAAAGTGGCAGCACGCCACGCTGCTCAGTCCTGGGGGCCCCAGCCCCACTCAGGCGGCCGACCGCCAGAGTGGGTCAAAGTGGCAGCCCGGCGCAGCTCAGCCCTTGGGGCCGCACCCTGACTCTGACGGCAGATCGCCTGAGTGGGTCAAAGTGGCAGCCCGCCTCGCTGCTCAGCCCTGGGAGAACTCCCCACCCACTCAGGCAACGGACGGCCAGAGTGGGTCAAAGAGGAAGTCCGCCGCGCTGCTCAGCCCGGGCGGCCCTACCCCGACTCAGGCGGCCGACCGCCAGAGTGGGTCAAAGTGGCAGCCCGCCGCGCTGCTCAGCCCTGGGTGCCCTTCCACCACTCAGAGGGCCGACCGCCAGAGTGGTTCAAAGTGTCAGCCCGCCACGCTGCTCAGTCCTGGGGGCCCCAGCCCCACTCAGGCGGCCGACAGCCAGAGTGTGTCAAAGTGGCAACCCGGCGCAGCTCAGCCGTGGGGGCCGCACCCTGACTCAGACGGCAGACCGCCTGAGTGGGTCAACGTGGCAGCCCTCCGAGGTGCTGAGCATGGGCGGGCCCCGCTCCACTCAGGAGGCCAACAGCCAGACTGGCTGAAAGTGGCAGCCCGCCGCGCTGCTCAGCCCGGGCGGGCCCCCCTCTACTCAGGCGGACGACCGCCAGAGTAGGTCAAAGTGGGAGTCCGCCACGCTTGTCAGCCCTGGCGGCCATCCCCCACTCAGGCAGCCCACAACCTGTGTGGGTCAAACTGGCAGCCCGCCGCGCTGCTCAGCCCTGGGGTCCCTCAGCCCACTCAGGCGGCAGACAGCCAGAGTGGGTCAAAGTGGCAGCCCGCCGCGCTGCTCAGTCCTGGCGCTCCCACCCCCACTCAGGCGGCCGACCGCCAGAGTGGGTCAAAGTGGCAGCCCTCCGAGGTGCTGAGCATGGGCGGGCCCCCCACCCCCCGACTCAGGAGGCCGACAGCCACACCGGTTCAAAGTCGTAGCCCACCGCGCTGCTCAGCCCTGGGGGCCTCACACCACTCACCGGGCCGACCGACAGAGTGGGTCAACGTGGCAGCCCGCCGCCGTGCTCAGCCCTGGGGTCCCTCACCCCACTCAGTTGCCCGACCGCCAGAGAATGTCCAAGTGGCAGCACGCCACGCTGCTCAGTCCTGGGGGCCCCAGCCCCACTCAGGCGGCCGACCGCCAGAGTGGGTCAAAGTGTCAGCCTCCCACACTGCTCACTCCTGGAGGCCCCAGCCCCACTCAGGCGGCCGAGAGCCAGAGTGTGTCAAAGTGGCAACCTGGCGCAGCTCAGCCCTGGGGGCCCCACCCTGACTCAGGCGGCAGACCGCCTGAGTGGGTCAAAGTGGCAGCCCGCCTCGCTGCTCAGCCCTGCAGGCCACGCCCCCAATCAGGCGACCGACCGCCAGATTGGTTCAAAGTGGCAGCCCGCCGCGCTGCTCAGCCCTGGGGGCCCTCCCCAAGCACTCAGACGGCCGACCGCCAGAGTGGGTCAAAGTGGCAGCCCGCCGCGCTGCTCAGCCCTGGGGGCCCCACCCCTACTCAGGCGACAGACCGCCAGAGTGGGAAAAAGTGGCAGCCCGCCGCGCTTCTCAGCCCTGGAGGCCCCCCCCACCACCACTCAGGCGACCGACCGCCAGAGTGGGTCAAAGTGGCAGCCCGCCGCGCAGTTCAGCCCTGGGAGCCCCACCCCAACTCAGGCGGCCCACCGCCAGAGTGGGAAAAAGTCGAAGCCCACCGCGCTGCTCAGCCCTGTCGGCCACCCCCGACTCAGGCGGGCGACCGCCAGAGTGGGTCAAAGTGGCAGCCCGCCTTGCTGCTCAGCCCTGGGGTCCCTCACCCCAATCAGGCCCCCGACCGCCAGAGTGGGTCAAAGTGGCAGCCCGCTGCGCTCCTCAGCCCTGGCGGCCACCACCCCACTCAGGTGGCCGACCGCCAGAGTAGGTCAAAGTGGGAGTCCGCCACGCTTCTCAGCCCTGGCGGCCATCCCCCACTCAGGCAGCCCACAACCTGTGTGGGTCAAACTGGCAGCCCGCCGCGCTGCTCAGCCCTGGCAGCCCCACCCCACTCAGGCGGCCGACCACCAGGCTGGGTCAAAGTGGCAGCCCGCCACGCTGCTCAGCCCTGGGAGAACTCCCCACCCACTCAGGCAACGGACGGCCAGAGTGGGTCAAAGAGGAAGTCCGCCGCGCTGCTCAGCCCGGGCGGCCCTACCCCGACTCAGGCGGCCGACCGCCAGAGTGGGTCAAAGTGGCAGCCCGCCGCGCTGCTCAGCCCTGGGTGCCCTTCCACCACTCAGAGGGCCGACCGCCAGAGTGGTTCAAAGTGTCAGCCCGCCACGCTGCTCAGTCCTGGGGGCCCCAGCCCCACTCAGGCGGCCGACAGCCAGAGTGTGTCAAAGTGGCAACCCGGCGCAGCTCAGCCGTGGGGGCCGCACCCTGACTCAGACGGCAGACCGCCTGAGTGGGTCAACGTGGCAGCCCTCCGAGGTGCTGAGCATGGGCGGGCCCCGCTCCACTCAGGAGGCCAACAGCCAGACTGGCTGAAAGTGGCAGCCCGCCGCGCTGCTCAGCCCGGGCGGGCCCCCCTCTACTCAGGCGGACGACCGCCAGAGTAGGTCAAAGTGGGAGTCCGCCACGCTTGTCAGCCCTGGCGGCCATCCCCCACTCAGGCAGCCCACAACCTGTGTGGGTCAAACTGGCAGCCCGCCGCGCTGCTCAGCCCTGGGGTCCCTCAGCCCACTCAGGCGGCAGACAGCCAGAGTGGGTCAAAGTGGCAGCCCGCCGCGCTGCTCAGTCCTGGCGCTCCCACCCCCACTCAGGCGGCCGACCGCCAGAGTGGGTCAAAGTGGCAGCCCTCCGAGGTGCTGAGCATGGGCGGGCCCCCCACCCCCCGACTCAGGAGGCCGACAGCCACACCGGTTCAAAGTCGTAGCCCGCCGCGCTGCTCAGCCCTGGGGGCCCCGCCCCCCACCCAGGCGGGCTACCGCCACAGTGGCTAAAAGTGGCAGCCCGCCACGCTGCTCAGCCCTGGGGGCCTCCCACCACTCACAGGGCCGACCGACAGAGTGGGTCAACGTGGCAGCCCGCCGCCGTGCTCAGCCCTGGGGGCCCCACCCACACTTAGGCGGCCCACCGACAGAGTGGGAAAAAGTGGCAACACGCTGCACTGCTCAGCCCTGGGGGCCCTTTCCCCACCCAGGCGGCCGACCACCAGAGTGGGTCAAAGTGGCAGCCCGCCGCGCAGCTCAGCCCTGGGAGCCCCACCCCAACTCAGGCGGCCCACCGCCAGAGTGGGAAAAAGTCGAAGCCCACTGCGCTGCTCAGCCCTGTCGGCCACCCCCGACTCAGGCGGGCGACCGCCAGAGTGAGTCATAGTGGCAGCCCGCCGCGCTGCTCAGCCCTGGGGGCCCTCCCTCCACTCAGGTGGCTGACCACCAGTGTGGGTCAAAGTGGCAGCCCGCCACGCTGCTCAGCCCTGGCGGCCACACCCCACTCAGGTGGCCGACCGCCAGTGTGGGTCAAAGTGGCAGCACGCCGCGCTGCTCAGCCCTGGCAGCCCCAGCCCACTCAGGCGGGGGACCACCAGGCTGGGTCAAAGTGGCAGCCCGCCGCGCTGCTCAGCCCTGGGGGTCTCGCCACCCACTCAGGCGACGGACGGCCAGAGTGGGTCAAAGTGGCAGCCCGCCGCGCTGCTCAGCCCTGGGGGCCCTCCCCAAGCACTCAGACGGCCGACCGCCAGAGTGGGTGAAAGTGGCAGCCCGCGGCGCAGCTCTGCACTGTGTGCCCCATGCCGACTCAGGCGCCGGACAGCCAGAGTGGGTCAAAGTGGCAGCCCGCCGCGCTGCTCAGCCCTGGGGGCCCTCAGCCCACTCAGGCGGCAGACAGCCAGAGTGGGTCAAAGTGGCAACCCGCCGCGCAGCTCAGCCCTGGCGGCCACCCCCACACTCAGGGGGCCCACCGCCAGAGTGGGTCAAAGTGGCAGCCCGCCGCGCTGCTCAGTCCTGGCGCTCCCACCCCCACTCAGGCGGCCGACCGCCAGAGTGGGTCAAAGTGGCAGCCCTCCGAGGTGCTGAGCATGGGTGGGCCCCCCACCCCCCGACTCAGGAGGCCGACAGCCACACCGGTTCAAAGTCGTAGCCCACCGCGCTGCTCAGCCCTGGGGGCCTCACACCACTCAGTTGCCCGACCGCCAGAGAATGTCCAAGTGGCAGCACGCCACGCTGCTCAGTCCTGGGGGCCCCAGCCCCACTCAGGCGGCCGACCGCCAGAGTGGGTCAAAGTGTCAGCCCCCCACACTGCTCAGTCCTGGGGGCCCCAGCCCCACTCAGGCGGCCGAGAGCCAGAGTGGGTCAAAGTGGCAACTCGCACTGCAGCTCAGCCCTGGGGGCCCCACTACGACTCAGGCGGCAGACTGCCAGAGTGGGTCAAAGTGGCAGCCCTCCGCGCTGATCAGCCCTGGCAGCCCTACCCCACTCAGGCGGCCGACCACCAGGCTGGGTCAAAGTGGCAGCCCGCCACGCTGCTCAGCCCTGGGTGACCTCCCCACCCACTCAGGCAACGGACGGCCAGAGTGGGTCAAAGTGGAAGTCCGCCGCGCTGCTCAGCCCGGGCGGCCCTACCCCGACTCAGGCGGCCGACCGCCAGAGTGGGTCAAAGTGGCAGCCCGCCGCGCTGCTCAGCCCTGGGGGCCCTTCCACCACTCAGAGGGCCGACCGCCAGAGTGGTTCAAAGTGGCAGCCCGCCGCGCTGCTCAGCCCTGGGGGCCCTTTCCCCACTCAGGCGGCCGACCGCCAGAGTGGGTCAAAGTGGGAGTCCGCCGGGCTGCTCAGCCCTGGGGGCCCTCCCCACCCACTCAGGCGGCCGACCCCCAGAGTGGGTCAAAGTCCCAACCCGCACTGCAGCTCAGCACTTGGGGCCCCACCCCGACTCAGGCGGCACACTGCCAGAGTGGGTCAAATTGGCAGCACTCCGCGCTGCTCAGCCCGGGAGGGCCCACCCCCAATCAGGCGGCTGACAGCCAGATTGGGTCAAAGTGGCAGCCAGCCGTGCTGCTCAGCCGTGGGGTCCCCTGCCCCACTCAGGCGGCAGACCGCCAGAGTGGGAAAAAGTGGCAGCCCGCCTCACTGCTCAGCCCTGGCGGCCACCCCCCACTCAGGCGGCCGACCGCCAGTGTGGGTCAAAGTGGCAGCCCGCCACGCTGCTCAGCCCTGCGGGCCCTTCCTCCACTCAGACGGCCGACCGCCAGAGTGGGTCAAAGTGGCAACTCGCCGTGCAGCTCAGCCCTGGGGGCCCCAACCTGACTCAGGTGGCAGACCGCCAGAGTGGGTCGAAGTGTCAGCCCGCCTTGCTGCTCAGCCCTGGGGTCCCTCACCCCACTCAGGCGCCCGACCGCCAGAGTGTGTCAAAGTGGCAGCACGCCACGCTGCTCAGTCCTGGGGGCCCCAGCCCCACTCAGGCGGCCGACCGCCAGAGTGGGTCAAAGTGGCAGCCCGCCGCGCTGCTCAGCCCTGGGGGCCCTACCCCGACTCAGGCTGCTGACCCCCAGAGAGGGTCAAAGTGGCAACTCGCACTGCAGCTCAGCCCTGGGGGCCCCACCACGACTCAGGCGGCAGACTGCCAGAGTGGGTCAAAGTGGCAGTCCGCCACGCTGCTCAGCCCTGGGGGCCCCACCCCCACTCAGGCGGCCCACTGCCAGAGTGGGAAAAAGTGGCAGCCTGCCGCGCTGCTCATCCCTGGAGGCCCACCCCCCACTCAGGCGACCGACCACCAGATTGGTTCAAAGTGTCGGCCCGCCGCGCTGCTCAGCCCTGGGGGCCCCACCCCCACTCAGGCGACAGACCGCCAGAGTGGGAAAAAGTGGCAGCCCGCTGCGCTTCTCAGCCCTGGAGGCCCCCCCCCCCCCCCCCACCACTCAGGCGACCGACCGCCAGATGGGTCAAAGTGTCAGCCCGCCCTGCTGCTCAGCCCTGAGGACCCCAGCCCCACTCAGGCGGCCGACCCCCAGAGTGGGTCAAAGTGTCAGACCACTGCCCTGCTTAGCCCTGTGGGCCCTCCCCCCACTCAGGTGGCCGACCGCCAGTGTGGGTCAAAGTGGCAGCCCGCAGTGCTGCTCAGCCCTGGGGGCCCTCCCCCCACTCAGCCGGCCGACCGCCAGAGTGGGTCAAAGTGGCAGCCCGCCACGCTGCTCAGCCCGGGGGCCCTCCCCCCACTCAGCCGGCCGACCCCCAGAGTGGGTCCAAGTGGCAGCGCGCCGCACTGCTGAGCTCAGGGGCCCTCCCCCCACTAAGGCGGCCGACCGCCAGAGTGGGTCAAATTGGCAGCGCGCTGCACTGCTGAGCCCTGGGGGCCCTCCCCACCCACTCAGGAGGCCGACCGCCAGAGTGGGTCAAAGTGGCAGCCGCCGCGCTGCTCAGCCCTGGGGGCCCTCCCCACCCACTCTGATGGCCCACCGCGAGAGTGGGAAAAAGTGGCAGCCCGCCCGCTGCTCAGCCCTGGAGCGCCCCCCAGCCCCCACCGACCTCTTTGTCTACAGATCATCCTCTCAAATGCCAATTTATCCAGAATCCTTCTCCAGGGCTTCTAGTTTTCCAAGATAGTTTGTGCCTACAGGGGGTCCACCCACCCACCATCTGCCATGTCAAGTTTTCTCTATTCATTACTAATGAAAAACAACTTGTACAATTAAAAACAAAGTGTTCTGTTCAAATTAGGATATCTTGACACATGGTGTTTGCTTGGATTTACAAATATGAGATCCTATGGTACCCATATTCTAGAATTTGAATAAAAATTAAAATTCAAAGTAAATTATCTTAAAACCACATAAATCAAATGTACAAAAATTTAAGAAAAATAGTGAGGAGAAAACATAAGTCCATATAAGGCATGATCAAGTGGAGATTTGAAATGTTCTTGAAAAATAAATATAATGTATGAGCTTTTTTTAAATCGAGGAACACACTTCTTGACCATTTTGACAAGTGCGATCTAGATTTTTACACAGCAATTCAAGTAAAGTTTTATTTTAGACACCACACATAGAGACATTTAAAAAATTCAAAACATTAGAAACACAAGTATAAAAATAACACACTGAGCTGCCACATGAGGCATTTTTATTTGAGAACATATATCAAAGTAGCAATGCCTCTGTAGATAGAAAATCATAAGTATTCTTGAGCTGGGCTCAATTAACTGGTTTGTACAGATTTTAAGGTATTTGACCCAGCAAAACACTTTGACATTGGAAGGCCACAGTTTCTTGGTTTCTCAGATTGAGAAGAAAACTCTTGGTATCATTTAAACATTAGAATCTAAGAATATTTGACTCCAGACCAGAACCCAAGAACAGTTGGCTACCGAATACAAAGGCATATAAGAACCCTCCTTGAATGTTCACTCTCAAAGCTGGAATGAGACTGATATTCCACATGTCAGATTCTTGCTTAGTAGCAATTTTGAGCAAGACTGCTGCTGGAGTGATGCCCAAGGAAATATAAACAAAACAGAATCCCCGCCCTCTAGTGTATCAAACGTACATGCCTGCAACCCTAATCAGGCCATGAGGGTCATGCTGCTCAGTGGAGAAACAAAATATGATGAGATTAGGGAGTTCAAGATACTGATTCTAGTGGAGAATATGTGGTTATCTTTAATTGATGATGTCTTATTTTAATTGGGATTTTACGAATAAATGAATTTATAATGGACCAAGGGAGGCAGAAAGGGAAAGGAAGCATGTGCCCCAAGGAAAGAACAACAGGATTGTAGGGACAGAGTAAGATTTCAGAATCCATTGAAAGACTAGCCAGTTGACCAATGTGGCACATATGAGGGAAGGTGGAAGAAACATAACTTGAAAAGGATTTTAAAGGATATAATATTAAATGAGAAAATGAGGAAGCTATTTTAGCATAAGTTGATGTTGACTTTGCTCATCTGCTGAGGGGAAGAAGCCATGGAAAGGAAAACATTGACATCGATAGGAAGAGGAGAGATGATTGATGGTACAACATCACTGAAAAAGAAGTAATAGTGTTGAAAAGAAATCACTCCGGCTGCTGGTGAAAACCACAGATAAAGAATCTGGATTTTATAACACCTCCAAAATTTGAAAATGAGATGCATTTATTGACCTAAATTAATTAATTATATCTACAATATAATTATTAAATGGTTCCCAGTGGAGAAACATTTGAGAACTTTTAAAACATTTGTTTGATAAATTATAATTAGAACAGGTTTTAAAACCTAGCTTTATGCTTAATTAAGAAACACATTTCCAGACATCAAGGAGATTCTTATATTTGACAACTTATCTAGGGAAAATGTGCTTTCCCCCCAAAAGAGCAGTCCAGTATTCTTTCTTGGTGATCTCTTCTTATATAGCACAACACTTATTTTAGGGAGCTATCTTGATAAAGACATGCATTTATTATCAGAATGCACGTTATAAAAGTAAGAACTGGCAATGAGTTAATTGATAGAGGCAGGACAAGTCATTCTCTACATGCTTGTTTTGAGAGTCAACTAAAATAATGTATAAGCAAATGATCTGTAATATGCAACAGAAAATTATTAGGTATATCACTGCTTTTTTTCCACCATACTGTTACCTGTTTGCCACAGGAGTACTTCCTCCTTTTTAGACCAGTTAGATAAATTTACCCTCTACAAAGACCACTCTTATAAACAAAAGAGTATTTATGTTTATATAATACATCAGAGATAGACACCAGATAGTTTCTATCTTCGTGGTCTGGAAGGAGTCTCTCCCTCTCCCCAGTGAGTGTTGCCATCCTGACTAGGGGAATCTGTACACAAAGAATGCAATCTTCCTCTTCCGTTCGGGCATGGTTACCAGGGACACATCACTGTAGAAATCACATCTTTCTTCACCCTGTCCCCACACACTCCAGCTTGCTTGAAAAATGGTTTATTCATTGGACATTGTCACATCTATAACGATGCTATAATTTTTGTTTGAAAATTTAGGTATTCCAATCTCTCAAAGCCAACCTCTATTTTATTGAAACAGAAACACATCTCTCATTTGACTTTCTGTGAAATAATAAGGCATATAATTTTAGCTCTTGACTAATTTCCTAGACTAGAAGCATAATCTGTTTGGTTTATCTTGCTTCAATGCAAAAATAGTGTTAAAATAATTATTCTGACATTTTAATGTCTCCTAAAGATGTTAGGGATGGTAAAATTAGTAAGAAAACTGCTCTTCAGTAATAGCTGAGATTGATGAAATAGGAAGCATTTTTAAATTTGTTTTTCTTACATATATTTCAGAACTTGTAAATTCCTATGCCATAGTTTTTCTGGAGTAATAAGGCAAGAATTATCTTCTCCCAGCTTTAAAAAAGAATTCTGTGTTTTAGATACTTGTTCACACAATTTTAAAAAATTAATCATGGCCTTCAAAATGTTGCTGTTCTGACTGCTCCCTGGCCCTCCTGTCTCGTCTTGTACCATCTCCCCCCTCACTCTATGAACTCAAGACATGCTGACCTCCTTTCAGCGCTGCATACGCTCGTGCTGCCAGAGAGCTTTGCAACCCTGTATCCTCTGTTTGGAGATCTTTTTAATCCCGGCTTTATTCATTTTACTTTTCTATGACCAATTTCTATTTCTTTAGGGAGTCCTTTCAGAAATTCCCTAAGTCCTATCTCCTAAAACATGGTTTCATGATATTGTGTGCTTATATTTCAGGGTGTTTGTCCCAGTTAAGATTTTGCATTTAGTTGTGAGGTTTTTTAATTAATATCTGTGTCCTCACATGTTACTCACCCCTACAACTACCTGAATCCAAACAGTTGAGTTAATGAATGGGGAGCACCATGTTTTTGTTCCTATCAGTTTCGGGACGTATCAGGTACTGTGTAATTACAAATGTATATCGAAATTGGGAAACAAAAATTTTCAGTTATAAGCTTTGGTAAAGCACAGCTGTTTTAATTTGAAAATAAAAATCACGATTAAATTAATTAGTAGGTCTCCTTTAAGATATTCAGGACAAGTCCTCTAATATTTCAACAGAATGCTTGCAGCTGGCCAATAGTTCTGAGCACTCATAACGTGCAGAATATTGAGGCATTTTCAAAAAGGCAAGGCAAGTTAATAAACAATTTTTTAATGATTTTTCTAAGTACCTCTCATTACAACATAGATGCTGTTTACAAAATTAAAAACACAAATTATACAAAGCTTTTTAAACAAAACAATTTAATGCTACAAAGAAAATACCAACGACTAAATTCCTGTGATGAAAATCAGGGATTACACCACAGTACATAGCTATACTTACCAGTTTTCATTTATTTCCATGCAGTGATTCTCAGCCAAGTTTTAAAAGCCATCATGAAATTATGTAATCTGAAATAAAATTCTAAATATATTTGATTAGTGTTGTATCATTAAAATGTCAACCATTTTAAGATCAATTTTTCATCCTGATTTGAAGAGTGGTTTAAAAATATTTGTTGAAACCATTATGCATGCTGCATCTACATATGCAAATATAGTCTAAAGATTCTGTTCATTTTCCTAAACACACTGTAGCTATAATCTGAGTGGTCACTGGAGTAAACACAGGCTTTGACATTACATAAAACCTACCGTTTTCAAGACTTCTAGAATCAACGAATACTTGACACTCTAGAAATATCTCTTTCATCAGCTGCATGCTGGAAGGGACAGCGTTACAATCTAGAGTGTGGATTCCTTTATGTGAAGACACGATTAGAACCTGTTAATAAAGGGCTGCTAGGGTCTTTTAATATGAAGGAGTCAACATTTAAATTCAAGGTTATACTCTGGTTTTATTGTTCCTCCCAGACCAGCAGGTTCTGGAGCCTCTACTTCAGGTTAATTACAGAAATATTTGTCCTGCCCCATTGTAAGTAGGAGAGAAACAGCCGAGGACAGGACTACAGGGCTCAGGGAGTTGAAAAAACGAGGTGAGCCGCCGATGGCAAGGTAGACATACTCTTTACTTACTTTGGCCTACATACGGTGGGAGTGCAGCTGTTTTCCTTGTGGCCGTTTTTATATGACCCTAGACAAAAGTGGCATACAGCCAGCAGATGTTGACATTATGAAGGTTACATAAGGTGTTCATATACATGGTGGCGCATACGCTGCCTGCAGTAACATGCTGAGTCACATCTGCCCGGAAGCTGCTCCCATCTAATTGTCCACAGCGCCTCCATATTTTTCTTTCACTCTACACCCATTAGAGTGCAGCAGTCGCGGGCTTGTAGGAGGTGTGTGCACGTGCACACAGCACGACGTCTTAAAGCTACATTTTACAACAACAATACAATGATCAGTAAGTAGCCACCAAGAGACAAGCTACACCCACCAGCGTGGCGAGAACCCACTGCCGCAGGGAGGACAGCTTAGGGCCACCCTCAAGTATATTGTCCTATCAAGTTAGTCAGGAGATAAGGCCATTCATGACTACCATAGACCCAGAAGCTGCCCAAGGGTACTATATCTGTGGGGGCCACCCCCACACAGGGAGGGACGTTTCACCAATATTTGGGCCAGGTCATTCGTGTAACCTTTTGACAGAGCCCCTGGGGTATCCACCTTGTTGTCGTATTCTCCCTTTTGTTGTCCTATGTACAAGGGCACAGGTGTGTGGAGCACAACAGCCTCCCCGGGTAAGCACCCATAGCCGTCTCAGAGGCTTGGGGTTGGCCAGGGCTGCTTATGTCCACATTGTCAGCGTATCTGTTGAGCCACCTGGCACCTCTGAGCATGAGATGGTCTCTAGGAATACAGCCAGGTCTCGTTTCTTTCCGAAGCGGGGTGGATGCGCCATGGCAAGCCTTCTACTGCTCCGGTGGGCAGTTCCGTGTACACCCAACAGTTAGACACATTGGCAAGCTTAGTACAGGTGTATGCCCCTTCTACAATACTGTTCGCTGTACTTTATCTATGGGCAAAAGGACAAGGTAGTGATAGGAGCCAACAAAGATAAATCACGTTCTTTAAGCGAAATGCATGCTAGTCCCTTATCTTGGGGCAAGAGGGTGGCGACCAACAGGGGCCTTCCTGGCCATTGATATTACACTTTTCGTGTCCATAGAGATGCCGCAAGCGTGGGCTCCACATGGAGGAGTAGAGGGGAACTCATTATCGGCCACAAAGAAATCACATGCATTTCCTTTAGGATAGAACCAGCACTGGTCTGTGGCAGCCTGACAGTTACCCAAGGGGGCCAACTGCTAGTCACCCACGGGGTGATATGTAAGTCTCGCTGCTTTTCAAGTCCCCATGGAGCTAAAAGCACCAACCATCTACAGTGGGGGCTTTCATATTTTATGACCATTTTTATTCTTGTACTTGTCTCATGTTGAGGCACATTTGGGCCGGCCCACTGTTGGACTTCTTGTCCTGTAAAATGTGTCCCCTTGTCGTTTTTTACAACCAAGGGTCAACCAAAAAGACCATAAAGAGTACCTGTAGGGCCTGAATTGTCTGTCTCTGATCTGTGGCCGTACAGGGCCATGTAAAGAGTAAAGCAGTGGCCGTATCAACAGCCATAAAGGCGTACACAGTGCCTTTGGTCTTTGGTAATGGTCCGATGTAGTCCACTTGCCATCGGACCAAGGGCGCATGCCCTCTACTAGTACCTTCAGTATACCAAGCATTCTCTAGGACAGGGACTTTTCTTTAGCATAGGGTGTGGGCTCTATTTCTAGAGGAGACTTTGGGGCCTTTTCTTCCACAGCGAGGAACTCAGCTGGCCCCAACACTTGTTATAACTCTATATTCAGGGGGCTGGAGCTCACTGAACTCCTTTGTTTGAGCCATCCCTGTACAGGGTATGTAGTTCTGAGCTTTACAGGGGCCATTCGTGTGATGGCCTCACATGCTACCAGGGCAGCATAGGCAGCTGTCAACTGTTTCTTTAGTAGAGAATATCACATTTTTGCCCTTTTCTAAAGTTGGGACCAAAACCCAGCAGGAGCTCATATCCTGTCCTGTCACTACCATAAGCCTCAGCCAAAACCCTCTTGGGTAACACAGACACCCACTTTATATGGCCGTCCTGGATCAGCCACTTGCAGAGCCTGTACCTGCTGCACTGCATGCTTGGTGACCTTAAATGCTTGGTTCGCAGTGCGTGTCCAGTCTCAAGGGGCCCGCTTTTTCTCCATAGCATACCGGGGTCTCACCACCTGGACTAAAAGAGAGATAAACACTTGCTAATATCCCAACAAGTCCTGGTCTCTGGACTTTGGCGTCATTCACAGCCCAACCACATGTTGCCAGATGTCTCTGCAGGGAGTTGGTAGCCTGTTTGAGATCTGTAAGACAGTCAGAGTTTAACACAACATCAATGTAGTGAAATACAAGCACTGTATCACTATGAACTCAGGCAGCCAAGTCCTGGGTGATAAATCTATGACAAATAGTGGGGCTGTGCAAGTATCCTTGTGGAAAAACATGAAAAGTCCACTGCCTGCCATCCCAGGTGAAGGCAAACTGATTTTGACTCTCAGTGGCAACATCAATGGAAAAGAAGGCATTAGTAAGGTCTACAGCATAGTGGTACTGTCCCAATCGGACTGTCAGCTGATCCATGAGGTCATGCATTGAGGGCACAGCAGCATGTAATGGAGGAGTCACTTTATTTAATTCCCAGTAGTCCACAGTGATACTCCATGTGCCATCAGGCTTCTTCATGGGCCAAACCAGGGCATTATAAGGACCGTGGGTGGATTGTACCATCCCAACCTCTTTTAACTTTGCAGTAGTCTGTGTGATCTCCTCATGTCCACCAGGACAACGGTCTCAACCACACGCACCTGTAGGTGGAATTCACCCATGGTCATCTGTAGACGCAGTCTTTTCAAGACGTCCACCCCCAGAACATACTCAAGCATGGGAGACATACACTGTGTACACTCGGGGTGGTAAATGGCCAATGCCAAAGGACAGAGACACTGGCTTTACTTTCACCTACTGTCTCTATTGCCATCAACATATGCCAGCTTCTCTGGAAACTTAACCGGGTTGCCGTAAATCAGACTGTAATCAGCTCCAATATCTACCAATACCAGCACAGACTGTACATTGCTCGGGGACCAGTAAATCCCAAGTTCCACGGGAGTCCTATGGTCCTTTGGGGATCCCCTAAGCCGAGCACCTCAGCCTTCCCCCTAGTCAAAGAGGTACATGAGCTCCTCACCTGAGGGCTTCAGAAATCCTGAAGGCTTGCCTGGTGACTCTTGCCAGGATTTTTCCCCACTCCTGCTGTCTTCTAGAACTGTTTCTCAGGGTTTAACCAGTGCCTCAGTGCCATCAGGACAGTGTTTGGTTGCCTGTCTATTTTCGTCTGATCAATGCCTGCAGCTAACAGGTCAATCTACATCTGCATGCAGTCACTTGCTTGGGCCTATTCTCTGCCGAGTCTGCTCTAGGCTTGGGGGCCTCCCCCGCAGTGAGACATGCACGGTTTTCTCCTTCCTTGGGCATTCTACGTTCCCCAAAGTGGCCATTGTAGTGGCTACTTCATGTATCTGGCCCAAAAGAATCAGACGGGATCTCGTTCCCAGCACGCGGATAACTTGGACCAGTTCCACATAGGTCTGCCATGGGCTTACAGTCTCCGGGAGCTCCCCGGCATTCTCTCACACTGTCCCAGGCGGCAGCCGTCACCCACTCCGTCATGGAGTAATTTCCCTGCCCTTGGGTTAGCCAGCGGCTGTAGCAGCTGCCGAAGGGATCTGCCCCCTCATCCCATAGCGGCAGGAGCCAGGCTGGTATGGGCTCCCCCAGCCGCTGCCTGCACAAGTCCCGCAGTTCCTTTGGCGTATAGGTGGTATCGCAGTTCCTTTGGCGTATAGGTGGTATACGCCATGAACTCTGTCACCATCAGGGCTCCTTGGGCAACATCGCCTGGACCCAAGGGCTGCTCATGCTTTACCTTTGGCTGGATTACTGGCGAAGCGTGGAGAGGGCGTGCTTCCTCTACGTCCCAGTCCTCAGCGTCCTCTGCCGGTCGCTGCGAGGCGGCATTTCTAGCTCCTGTTCCAACTGCCGCACCCGTGCCTCCAGGGTGTCCTCCTCGGCTAGGAGTTCCCCGATGCCGGCTGCATCCCACAAGGCAGAATCCATGTTCCGGCTTAAGGCTGTCAAAAACAGCCGGCCCGCCAGCCCCATGGCAGGCCAGGCGTTCTCTGGCACCTGCTCCCCTGGGCATGCAGAGCCATCTCAGTGCTGACCAGGGTACCCTCCACGGACTCCCATCCTTCCACAGGGGTGGCCACATGTCTGTCCCGGCAGCCTCAGGAGCCATAGGTCCATACACCTCAGAATCCTTTTGACTATGCCAAGTGTATGCAGGAGAGAAACAGCAGATGAAGGGACCATGGGGCTCGGTGCTGGAGGAGTTGAAAAAAAGGTCTGAGCACCCGAGGGCAAGGTAGACATACATTTTATTCACTTTGGCCAAGAGACAGTGGGAGCGCAGCAGTTCCCCTTGTGGCTGCTTTTATATGACCCTAGACAAAAGTGGCGTACAGCCAGCAGATGTTTACATTATGTAGGTTCCATAAGGTGTTCATATACATGGTGGCGCATGCGCTGCCTGCAGCAACATGCTGAGTCACATCTGCCCGGAGCCTGCTCCGGTCTAATTGTCCACAGTGCCTCCATATTTTTTCTTCACCCATAGAATTTGCCACTATGAGATGGATTTCAGTTCACGGACAGAAGGATACGAGGTGAGAAAAAGATTGTCTCTATTCTCCACTCTCTCCAAAAATGTGTGCCTCTTCCTTTGAACCTTATCTAGAGACTGTCAGTTATGCCAAAATGTAGGAATTTTTCACAATGCCTCACGCCCAATGTTTTGCTAAAGAAAATGCCTTTTTTAATTGTACAGGTACGTTGGCTCTGCATTTGGTTTTGGTGTTCTCTTCTCCAGGCTACTCAATCACTGAGGGACAGTATAGACCTCCAAAATATATTGTCTGTTCTACTGCAACAATCTTTTTCTTTTTCTTTTCTTTTCTTTTTTTTTTTTTTTTGAGGAAGATTAGCCCTGAGCTAACTACTGCCAGTCCTCCTCTTTTTGCTGAGGAAGACTGGCCCTGAGCTAACATCCGTGCCCATTTTCCTCTACTTTATATGTGGGACGCCTACCACAGCATAGCATGCCAAGTGGTGCCATGTCTGCACCTGAGATCTGAACCATGAACCCGGGCCGTGGAGAAGCAGAACATGCAAACTTGACCGCTGCACCACCAGGCTGGTCCCTGAAACAATCTTTTAGGCAGAGGCCCTGTTTTATGTTTTGCTACAATCTCTACCACCTCATTTTCACACTAAGTCAAATGATTTCTAAACATAATTTTACTCATTTCTGCTTCCTATTTCCACCTCTTCAGTTCTTCCCCCTCTGCTTTCTTTATAAAAGCAACTTCTGGAACATGATAGTCCTCCAGATACACAGCGTCTATCACAATTATTTTCCTTTCTCTCTTGTTTTATCCTAAATACCCAATTAATACTAAAGTTCAATTAATAATCAATATCAAAAAATATCTCCTTGCCATATTTGCATGCACATTATATTTAAAATAATTAAAGATAGCACTCCAAGAATTAATGTAAGTATCAAAAATCACTGTATAAATGTCTACTTAAAACTATCTACTTGGGGGCCTGCCCCGTGGCCGAGTGGTGAAGTCTGTGCGCTCCACTTCCACAGCACAGGGTTTCCCAGTTCGGATCCTGAACGCAGACCTACACACCACTCACCACGCCATGCAGTGGCGGAATCCCACATAGAAGAACTAGAATGACCTACAACTAGCACATACAGCTAGGTACTGGGGCTCCGGGGGAACCAAACAAAGAAGACTGGCAATGGATGTTAGCTCAGGGCCAATCTTCCTCACCAAAAAAAAATTAAAAAGCCTACTTAAAAACAAAAAAGAAGGCTCATCCTCCTGTTCTCTTAAAAAAAAGAAATTATCTACTTAACATCTTATCCTCATTAGAATTTAGGTACACATTTTTTACTACTTGATCACAGAATAGTAGCCTATGGTAGGTGTTCATTCCTATTGATTAAGTTAATAAATCAGTGCATAGATTAATTAGTTAATTTAATAGTATGGGTAAAATGTCCTCATAGGAACTAGAGATTTATGTATGGGAGAACAGCTTATGCTTTACAAATGAAATTCTTTTATTTTTAAGTTTTTTCTACCTATTCTTTATTATTATACCAAAGTTTGTTAGCTTTCATAAACTCATTTAGCGAAGGAAACTGATGGTCTCTGATATTACTAGGGTAGACACTAATTTCAGTATTGATGAATGTTATATCACCTTATTTCTTGCAGTATGTATGCTTCCTTTTATGACAGCCTCATCCTTCCGATTTTTGAGGACAAACACTTGGCGTCCTCTCTGCCTCCTCTTTTTCTCTCGTGCCTCTGATATAATCACTCAGTTCTGTTCTCTCTGTGATTAAGTTTCTCACCACTCAACTGCTGGCCCCCTGGATGAAGACACCGCCTCTCTTGCCTGTGTTATTGCAATAATCTGTAACTCAATCTCTCCTTTCCATGTAGTCTACTCTTGAGATAAAAGCCCGAGTGGTCCTCTTAAAACATAGCTGACATCATGTCATTCTATAGCTCAGTCCTCCTCCCGTGGCTCTCGGTCGCTCTCACAATGCAGGCAGATTCCTGAGAGTGGCTGGCAGAGGCCAGCAGAAACTAGCTTTTTGCTCCCTCCTGATCTTATCTCCCAGTACTCTTCATTGTTCCTGATGCTACTCCAATGACACAGGTCCCCTTGCAATGACATAAACATACAAAACATGCTCCACTCAGGCTTTTTGCATTTTTCCATTTTAAATTACTAGATATTCTTTCAATGAGAATTATTAAAAACCCAAATATATTTTTTTGTAAACTGTCTTTTTAAGAAAATTGTTTTCCTTTAATTATATACACTACTGAATAAGATGTCTTCTTTTGAAAAACTAATAAATAAAAGAACAAGTTTTAAACATATATGATTTGTCCAAGAGATTTGAAAAAGGAAAAACGAAGCCTGATTTTCTTTGGTAAGTTTTTAAATCAGAATTTATTCTCTCCCTTTTTAAAGAGTAACTCTAAAGTTGTGAGTCACATGGGACAAAGAGAGAGAGCACCTTGTAGCTGCTGTAATAGCTCTAATAATTCTGGTGTTATCTTTCTTTTCTGGAATTCATATCTACACAAAATAGCTGAATTTATAATATTTCTAATGAATTGATTAATGGGGAAAAGAAAACATTTATTGAACATGTACATAAATAAACTTTACCATAAACAATTATGCCTATCAAAAAGACAGTAACTTTAAAAAGCTACCCAAAAAGTGAGGGAAAACATTAATTACAGAAAATAAAGTGGAATTTAATGAAAAAACAGAATTAATAAAATTTAGTGAATACATGGCCCCCTCTTCAAGTTTTTATTTAAATGTCATCCACTCAGTGAAGACTTTCCTATCTCCTTATTTAAAAGGTGCATCAGGTCCACACCTGGGACTATGTAATTTATTACCCTGCTTTATTTCTCATATTCTTTGTTGTATATATGGCTTTTACTTATTTAGTATGTTTTTTTCTTCATGATGTGTTTTTTCTCTCTAATTCAGTGGTCATGGAATTTGACTCTCCTTCCTGATGGGTGAAGGACAAGGTCAAGTGCAGAAGAGCATGTCTGGGGAGATATCATGGTGGCCACAGCCAGACAGGCATGAGTGTAATTAAGTGAAATGAAATAATTTGAGTACCAACATGGAAAAATCTACATTTTATGGATAGACATACACACCCCAGCAGCTGTTGGTCTAGTGCTGGTAGAATAGAGAGAAAGTCAAAGTAATGTGGGAGGTATTCCAAGATCTCTAAATCGCTGTAACAATCCTGGTATTGTGGAAAAAGAGTCTGAAAGATGACCTGGCATTACTGGTCATTATAGCTATCAACAGTAGATATAATAAGTAACCCTCTGTAAAGTCAGCCAGAAAATAAAAATGAGCTAAAAGGTCAGCATTCTCTCCTGGTAGCATGGGATTTCAGAGGAGAATTTGAAAGCTGTGCAGGTGTTTTAACAAAACAGAAACAGAACCTCCAGACAATAGTATTTCTTCTAGCAAAGAAAACTCAGGGCAGTATTTTTGAAAATGATGTCTGCTAAAGGTACTTTCTATTTCCTCTGCTCCAAGTATCTGACTCATGAGTTTGCAAGAATTTGAAGGTTATATTTAATACAAATTTTTCTATGTAAATGTTTACTGTGTTCTGGAATAAAGTTATAGAATGCAGTGCACGGCTGTGGGGATGCAACAGTGGTAATCAGAAGAAGGAATAATTTCCTAAACGGTAGACATCGTCTCTCAGATATGACAAGTAAACAAAGAGATGGCTTCTATGAGTCACTTTGGACTAAAAATAAAAAGGATTCTTACAAAAAACAAAGGTATAATTGTCAAATTTCATTTAAAGTTGAATGTCAAAAGCATAGAGAATCAAGATGATTCTGTGATTAAGACTTTCAGGAGAATGTATGAGTCATTACCATCACTGCGTAGCTCAGTCATCTGAAAGAGCAGTATTTTTCAAGAAGAAGCAATATGAGAGAGTAGGATCCTAACAAATACACATTTAAATGATAGTCTAGATGGTGATGTATCGTCAAATCAAATCAAGGTGTGTTAAATAGCTACGTGTGGGTGTATTTAGGTTTGTCTTAATATGTAAATAGAAAAGACTTTGCATTGAAGGAATTTAAGCTTTATTAGGCAATAAGCTGTTATGGAGGCTCTTCCAGAGTTGGTTATATATGATGAGATGCACAGTAGAAAATGATCCCGGTTTTTCGAAGAAGGAAAATTGAATTTATTAGGGGACATGGTGTCATTTGACCTTGTAGTATAAAATGGGTTTTCATAGGTATAGAAAGTGTGGAAGTACGTATTCGAAGAAACAGCAATTCAAAAAACCACAAAGCTGAGGCCATGAAATAATGCACTTGGTGATCAATGTGCAGTTCAAGTGAACTGACGCTCTTTCTTCTTTTCCTCCCTTCCCCCTCCCCTCCCCTCCCCCTCCCCTCCCCTCCCCCTCCTCCCCCCCTCCTCCTCCTTCTTATTATTAGACAGAAGGGGCAGAAAAAGCCAGAATGGACATTTAGGTTGAAAATACGAGAAGATATACAGATGGCCCACGACACGTGAAACAATGTTCAACATCACTAATTATTAGGGAAATGCAAATCAAAACTATAATGAGACATCACCTTACACCAGTCAGAATGCCTATAGTTACCAAGACAAAAAACAACAAATGTTGAAGAGGTTGTGGAGAAAAGGGAATTCTCCTACACTGCTGGTGGGAATGTAAACTGGTGCAGCCACTATGGAAAACTGTATGGAGATTTCTAAAAAAATTAAAAATAGAAATACCATACCATCCAGCTATCCCACTACTGGGTATTTATCCAAAGAATCTGAAGTCAATGATCCAAAGAGATTTATGAACCCCTATGTTCATTGCAAGTTTGTTAACAGTAGCCAAGATGTGGAAGCAACCCAAGTGCCCTTCTACAGATGAATGGATGAAGAGGATGTGGTATATATATATATATATATACACAATAGTATACTATGCAGCCATAAAAAAGGCAAAATTGTCCCATTTCCAACAACAGGGATGGACCTTGAGGAGGGTATGATAAGTGGAATAAGCCAGACAGAGAAAGACAAATACTGAATAATTTGACTCATATGTGGAAGATAACAAACACATGGATAAAGAGAACAGATTAGTGGTTACCAGAGGGGAAGGAGGTTGCTGGGTGGGCGAAAGGGACAGAGGGGTACATATGTACGGTGATGGATAAAAATTAGACTGCTGAGAATGAGCACAATGAAGTGTATTCAGAAATTGATAAATAATATTGTACACCCTAAATTACACAATGTTATAAACCATTGTGATCTCAGTAAGATTACTGGGAAAACAAAACAAAATAAAAAACCAACAAACGCATAGAGACAGAGATTGGATTGGTGGTTAGCAGAGGGCAGGGGGACAGGGAGGAGGTGAAAGTAGTGATTTGCACATGTGTGTGGTGATGGATTGTAATTAGTCTTTGGGTGATGAGCATGATGCGATCTACACAGAAATCAGAAGGCAATGATGTACACCTAAAATTTATATAATTTTATAAAACAGTGTTACCACAATAAAAAAAGATACAAGTTGAAATTAAAAGAATGGAAAATGAAAAAAGGAAGATATTTTCAGCCATAAAAAAAGAACTAATGGAAGGAGCTTCAATTTTAATCTTAAAACTATACTGAGCCTCTGAGAATTTTCAGCTGGAGCTGACATTAACAAAGGTATTCATAAATGAATCTAGTGCACTGGGCACAATAAATTGAAAATGTGGAAACTATTCTGCTAGCTGCTAAATTAGGATAGTCACGTTAAAAGTAGAAGCATTGGTAATTCAAACAAAACATGTTTTTTAGTGACCAAATGTAGAAAACATTGACAGCATCTGTCATTGAATCAAGATGGAGAAATCAAAAGTCACTTGAATAAATAGAATGTGACATTTTTACAGCACGTAATCTTAAAATGTAAAAAAAATCAATTAAATGTGAAAATATCAAATTTATAATATCACTGGATATTATTTGAATCATTAACAAAGGTATCACCTATATTTATGTTTTAATATAAAATACTTACAGAGCCATATTTTGTAAGCAATTTATATGGATGCTGATATTCTGCAAATAAGCATGTGCTTATTAAAAATGTTGAGATAAATTTAGCAAGCCTCTAATATAGGAAGTGGCCAAATAAATTTTAGAAATGTGACATATGTATAAAAAGGTACCCAACCTATTAGTGAGCAAATTACTATAGACAGTACATATGTTTTCAAGTAAACGCCAAATGTTGGAAATTTAAATTCTGAAACGTCTTAAACATGAATAACGTAAAAATAGATCACTGAAGACACTGAGTGTGTCTGAAAAATAAATCTAGTTTTCCTAATCCACGCCAATCTTTATTATACATTGAAAATATGGAATATAAAATCTCAAAACATTTTTATTTAACGTTTTAGCAGAATATTTCACATTCTTTATCTTTTTATTCTTCACAACAATCTTTCTGAAAAGGTACCATAGATAAATACCCCATGCCCTATTTATGGAATATTAATGAAAAGAGAAGCTAGAAAGAAGGTTGTCTCTTCATGGGATGAAGGAAAAAGAATGTCTCTTCATGGAGAAGAGGGTGTGATGAGCTTTGTATTGAACTGTTTTGATGAGAATGTGACTTCAGTACATTAGGTGGAAATGTCATCCAATGAAGGACATTATGACTGGAGAATGGAAGGAGGTGAAGGCGAGTGGGGAAGGTGTGTTCGTTACACACTCACAGATTACGGTTGAAGCTATGGGATTTGATGAGATGTTCAGAGTTTCTGGATATAGGATAAAAAGTGACAGACTAAACAGAGAAAAGACAATGCGAAACCCAATATCTATTGTTAGATACAAATTTATGTCTGAAAAAATATCTAAAAGAATAGTCTGTTTTGTAAAAAGTACAAGGAATTTCCTTGAATAGCTTTCAGCAAAAAAAAAAGTTAATTTATCTATATTTGATCATTTAGTATATATTTACAAAATTTCACTTTTATTTGAAAAATAATGTTGTAGTATGCATCGTTACACACGATTTCCTAGTAATACAAAGGCTAGTGTGAATATGTAATCCTGAAATAACAGGAGCTTCTTAGGAGCTACAAAAGATGGGATAACTAACATTAGGTGTTTCAGCTTTTTTTTTTTTTTTTCAATAATATGGATTCTATTCCTTCAGTTCCTTATTGGAAATGCTATGGTTTTGCTGGATGGCCTCCATTTGCCCATCCAGATATATGTCCCCATTTTCTGCCTGGCTCTGTGCCCAGTGAGGCTGACCTGCTTGGACTGCACTGGTGGGAACTCTTGCTTCACAGTTTCTGGTTAAGTTTTGCAAGCGTCAGCCACCTGCAGGAAGAAGAGGGCCCTCAGGATATTTATTCCCTCTGGTCCCTGGGCTGGGCAGTGCAGATAGGGTGCTTCCCTGGACTGAGGGCCCCAGGCAGCCCTCACCAGATGACTTTCTCTCCAAGTCCGGAGACTGCTCCCTCCTTTGTTCTTTCAGGCCTAGAGGCAGTAATGGATCTCTTCATTGCTAAATCTTGTTTGACCTAAACCCTGCCCATCATTTTGGAAAGAACCTTAATGCTCCCTAGTTCCAGTTTGTCTATGACATGTTTTCTCATGGCAAGACACCACAGGTTACAATCGTATATATTACCTTTGCCTTCTCTTGACAACAGAAACTGGGGAGGAAGGTGCAAAGAAGACACACCAAGAAAGAAAATAGGCAGAAATGTGCATTATTCTTTGCTTGTAAAAAATTATCTGTAATTTACCTAAAGTGAAATTCACTCTCTTGAGAGGCACAGCCCTGTGAGAATTGACAAATGCATATGATTGTGTAAACTACCACCACACTCAAGATACAGAACAGTTTGTCGTCTTCCAGAATATCACTGAGCTGCTCTTTATAGTCAAATGCCTTCCCCATCTCTAACCCTGAAGTTAGTCTCTTCTCCATCCTGTAGTTTTGCCTTCTCTGTTTCCACATAAACGGATTCACATGGTGTGCAGCTTTCTGAGTCTGGCTTCTTTCACTTTGCTTATTACCTTTGAGATTCATCCAAGTATTTGTGAGCATTAACAGTTGGTTCCTTCTTAATGTTGCATGGTATCCAATGGTACGACTGCACCATCGTTTCTTTATCTACTTACTGGTTGAAGGACATTTGGGTTGTTTCCAGTTTGGGGCAACTGTGAGAAAACACTGGTATAAACATTTGCGAACAGATTTTGTGTGGACGTAGGTTTTCATTTCACTAGGTTAAATACCTAGAGTGGGATTGTGGGGTCATCTGGTGTTTGTTTAACATTATAAAAACTGCCAGATATTTGATATTAACAGTCATTTTCATTTTATCATACAAATCTTAGTATCTTTGTAGAATGCCAATTTATCACGTAAGAGGGGATGTATTTCCAGACTTTCTAGCTTGTTCAACTCCTTTATCTACGAATCCATATGCCAGCAGCACACTGTTTTGTTCCATATAGCTTAATAGTAAATATTAAACACAGGAAATATCTGTCCTCAAGTATTTTCCTTTAATCGAATCATTTTGTATATTCTAGGACCTCTGACTTAGCAAATATGTTTTAGATTCAGTTTCTTATATAATTTAAAAATCCTGCTAGAATTTCAATTTCAATTAGGCCTACATTTAATCTATAGATGAACTCAGGGAAGAATTGCCATCTTTATGTCAAATATTCCAGTTGATAGAATTGTATATTTATTTCTTTACTCTATCTTTAATTTCTCTGAGTCTTTTACTTTTAACTTCCAGTGGACACATCTTATAAATTGCCAATTAAATTACTCCTAGAATTTTAATTTTATGCTTTTGTAAATGATGTTACTTTTTATTTTATTTTGTACCTGCCCATTGAGAGGTATAGCAGTAAATTTGACTTTTGTGTATTAACTTTGTGTCTTGCTACTTAATAAAATTACTTATTGTTTCTAGTATTCATTTTTTTGGGGTTCCTTTGAATTATCTACATAGATGATCACATCATCTCTAGAAAATAGAGTTCTACTTGTTCCTTTCGAATTTTATGTTCCGTTTCTTCTTTCTCATCTTTTTACACTGATATCTGGTCAAAGTTGAAAAGGAATGGTGACAAGTATATACTTGCATTGTTTAAGATTTTAGGTAGAAATCATTATTTTTATTTTTTCAACACTGAGCATTTGTCTTTCTATTCTTAGTTTGCTGAGAGGTTTTCCATGAATTTTTAAAAGTTTTTTCACATGGTTTCTTTGCCTCTATTAAAATGATCATGTCTTTTCTTATGTATTATTTTAATATAGTGAAGTGCATTAATTTTCATATATTAAACAAACCTTGCGTTCCTGGAATAACACACAATTTTTTCAAGCTGTACTACTCTGCTTTAACCAGGCTAAAACAAAGTTTATCAACGACTGATTTGACCTGATATTGCGTAAAGGAGGTCAAGATAGTTCTTTTCCTCCATATTAACTTGGTCAGTTACTTTTGTAAAGATTTAAAATGAGAGTGGATGGTGCAGAGAGTCCCCGTGTACTTCCTTCCCAAACTCACAGTTTCCCGTGTGATTAACATTTTCTTTCAGTATGGTGCATTTGTGACAAGTGAAGAACAACCAATATTGACACTTTATCAGCAACTAAAATTAATTTTGTTAGGATTCATGCTTTGTGCTGTACGGTTGTATGGATTTTGACAAATGCATAATATTGTGTATCCACGATTACAATAGTGTGCAGAGTAATTTTTCTGCCCTAAAAGTCCTTGTTTTCCACATATTCATCCCTCCTCCCCTCTCCCCAAAACCACTGGCAACCACGGATCTTTTTAATGTCTCTGTAGTTTTGCCTTTTCCAAAATGCCATTTAAGTGGAGTGATATAATATGTAGACTTTTCAGTCCGACTGCTTACCCTGGGAAATATAAATTTAAAGTTCCTCCATGGTTTTTTTTGTGGCTTGATAGCTCATTTATTTTTTTCTATGAAAATATCCCAGTGTGTGCATGTACCGCAGTTTTTCCATCCGTTCGTCTATTGAAAGACCCATTTTCTGACTCACAGCATTTTCCTTCTTTCTGAAGAACTTCTTAACGTTTCTAACAAGGCAAGTTTATTTTCTGAGTCTGTTTAAGAATTATATTTGTCTTTCTTCAGACGTTAGAAGTTTCTTTGTGGGAAGTTGCTTACTCAACAAAACATTTTTTATTATCTTTCATGCATATAGAGATATTCAGATTTTCTATTTCTTCATGGGTCATTTGTATCTTTCAAATAGTTTGCATATTTCATCCAAGTAGTCAAATTTTCTGGCATAAAATTTAATACCATCTCTTTATTATCTTTTTAATGTCTTAATAACTATGGAAGTTCCCTCCTCCATTCTCCATACTATTAATTTTTGCCTTTGCTCATATTTGTATTAGCCTAATTAGAAGTTCATCCCTCTTATTGATATTTTTGAATAATCAGTTTTTCATTTTATTAATTTTCTTCATTGTTTTTCTATTTTCTATTCCATTGATTCCTGTTCTTTATTAGTTTCTTTTATTTGTTTACCTTTTGTATAATTTCCCCCCCTTTTTAAAGTATTTTAACCAGGAATGTCAGACCATTGATTTTATGACATTTGTCTTCTCCAATATTATCATATATGGCTTTATTTTACCTTGTAAACACTACTGTATCTGGATGTCAACCATTTTGAATGTTGTATTTTTACCATTATGCCTGTTGAAATATTAAGAAAATATTGTGAGAAACTTTCACAATATTTTCTTAATATTGTGCTCAAGCAGAGGGGACACTTCTCTACAAAATGAATATGTAAGCCCTCGGAACAAACCAATGTAGAGATGCCAGTTGTGGAATGTCACTGAGAAGTTCAAACAAGGACCATGAGAAATGGAAAATCTCTTATAGGCTGCATGAGACCTGGAGACAGATCACAATGTGAGTTGACCTTGGAAGATATGACAAATATCTGCATGACTAAGCTCTGAGCTTGGCACAAGGAAAATGGATGACGCCAATAGAAAAGATCACAGGCCTTTCCTTAATATTTCTGACGTGGTAAGCATCAAGGCCTTGATCATCATGTGGGAGGAGAAGGGAAAGGAACATTACTGTAACTAAATGTTTTCCTATTCCAGGTTGGGTCAATTTGAGTGCAATTACTTCCACTTAGGACAGTAAACTTTGTGGCGTTGCCTGCTTCTGAGTCTTGAGGAGCAATTTTCACTGGTTAAATTTTGCAAACAAAACCAGCAATGTATAAAATAACCATACTGAAAATCTCTTAACAAAGCATTAATATCAATCTCTGCGTGTGGACTCAACTGATTTATGACAAACAAGTTCTAACTGTTTGAGCAAACTGACCTAGAGACAAGCAACTCCAGTCACTGTTGATTTGGGGCATGCTGCCGGTTTATGAAGAATGAGAAATGATCCTGCAGAATACTTTATAGTGCTGGGGCAGATAAAATGCAGGCGGTTTTTTGCGCGGAAAAAAAAGGGGCAATAAAAGAAGCTTTATTAGAGGTTGTCAATAAAATAATCATTTTTTTTTCCTCTAATTCCAAGGATAATGCTGAGAAAAGGAAGTTCAAAGACAATGATATTAAGGCCCTGTATTTCAGATTCTAGATTCATTTTACAAAGTGGACAATTTTATGGAAAGAAGATTCACAAAGAATTAAAGTTTGGACAAAATCCAGCATTACGATTTTCCACAAAATCTTGAGCAAAACAATAAGCACTGTGATTTTTCTTATACCCATGTGGCATGATGCAATCTGCACAATGCATTAGCTTTGTAATAAGAAGCTTCAGATCCACGAGTCAGTGGTTAGCCCTCTTGCCTATGATGTGGTAGGTACCTAAACCCATCCCAGCATAGCAATTTAGATGGTGTTGTGGCACAGAGCTGGCTGTGGGCATGGCCTTCAGAAGAGAACATCGTGACACTGCCTTTGGCACTTTATTCCTAAGTAATCTGTTAACCTATCAACACATTTCACTATATGATGTTTGGAATAATGAAACTTTAATTATTCAGATACCTTCAAAAATTGGAACCTCACACACTTCATGCATTTTAGATATGTGATGAATGTTTGGCGGACTGAGAATTAGTAGCCTTGAGTACTCGTAAACTGGGGATGCACTGGGGCATTTTCATTGGCCCACTAATGGGAAAAGAGGAGAGGGCCGCTCTACTTTCTCACACATCGTACAGTGAACAAGAGAAAGCATGCTTCTCCACCTGAGTAAATTAACCTAAGACTGATCTTGCTTAGTTTACAAGAGAAAATTTTCCAACAATTGTTAAGAGTAGAGGAGAACGTCGTGCCAGTTATAAAGTTTCCCCAAATCGTATAGCCAACAATGCTTTACCACAGGTCTTCACAAGATCTTTTCCCTTCTCAACACTTTGCCACTTGCTCATTTCCAAAAACAGTTCTGCTGCTGCTGGCAAATTCTCTGTGCTCCTGTAAAAGGCCTAGTCTCCTGAGCCACAGAAACACGCGCTGTAAAATGGGAGAACATTTGCTTTCACTTCTCTAAGAAACATCCATGTACTATAAGGATTAAATCCATATCCATTTGTTTAAAAGTTCTCTTATCTCCCAAAGCCAAATGGTTACACCCTAAGATGGGCACCTAAGTTAGTCAGGGTGGACCACTAAGACATCTCCCTAGGGACTGTCGTTTCAAGGAGAAATAAGACGCAAGGGTTGGAGACACCTCTAGTTGGTAAAAGCCAAAACCATGAGGCTGTCTGACTCCGGGAGAGATTATTTACATGCCAAAGGGTTCAGTTAGGATTCAGGCCCATTATATTTCAGGAGGGAACAACTGCCCCCTTCCCCTTTATAAGCAGAAGTGTGTCATTTTCCCCCATATCTTGCCTATGAAGTATCCAGCTACTCATTAGGACAACTGACCTGGCTCTCATCAAGCTGATCTAGGGGTAAGGACTAGGGCAACGGGCACCAACAGACATATTATTTACTGCGAGGCATTTCATGAGAAATCTGTCTCTTATCTAGAATACCCTATGTACACATTCAGGATTAAATTAATAAAAATGAACGTTAAAAGCCAGTGGGAGCTATCTTTCACCATTGCCTTTATTTCCTCCTGTTCTCCTTTTATGGTTTAAAGTGCCCCAGAAAAATATTTTCTATTTAGAGACAAATTGTACTTTTTAATATGATATTTAAATTATGTAAGCCTATTTACATTTTTACATTTGATATAGTTTTTTTTAACAACAAAAGGAATATCATGGGAATATTTCTTCCATGGGATCGTGGAAACCTGTGCTTTAGTATCTCATCCGCAACAATTAATCCTGGCTCTACATCTCAAGAATTGTGTGACACAAGAAAAGAGTTAGTTCCTCCTCTGAGGGAGTGATAGCAATTTTAATTGCCTTTAGATTGGTATAATGATAAAAATAAAAATTTAGCCATAAATTCACCAAAGAATTCATAGCACATATTCAGAATTTAATAAATGGAAGAACCCTTTGTTTGCTAATAGAAATTGTTAATACTTTAAATTAAGTTAGCATTAAAACTTGGAAGTGAAGGAATACTTCACTTGCTGGTGAGTAGATACACATAAAGACACTTCTCTGAACATCAGCACTCTTGTTTTTCTTTTCAATTATTTTATTGAGGTCATAATGTGGGTTATAACATTGTGTAATTTCATGGCACATTATTGCTTATCAGTTTCTGTATAGACTGCATCATGCTCACCACTAATAGTCTAGTTTTCATCTGTCACTATACATATGTGCCTGTTTACCCGTTTTGTCCAGCCCTCCAACGCTTCTCCTCTGGTAACCACTGATGTGTTCTCTTTGTCCACATGTTTGTTTGTCTTCCACATGCGAGTGAAATCATGCACTATTGGTTTTTCTCTGTCTGGATTAGTTTGCTTGACATCACACCCTCAAGGCTCATCCATCTTTTTGCAAATAGGACAATTTTGTCTTTTTTATGGCTAAGCAGTATTGCATTGTGTATATTTACCATATTTTCTTCATCCATTCATCAGTTGATGGGCACTTGGCTTGCTTCCATGTCTTGGCTATTGTGAATAATGCTGCAGTGAACACAGGGATTTATAAACCTCTTTGAATTGTTGACTTCAAGTTCTTTGGATAAACATCCTGTAGCGGGATAGGTAGGTTGTTTGGCATTCTATTTTTAACTTTTTGAGAATTCTTCATACTGTTTTCCATAGTGGCTACACCAGTTTGCATTCCGACCAGGAGTGTATGAGTATTCCTTTTGCTCCGCATCATCTCCAACATTTTTTACGTTTTGTCCTGGTAATTATAGCCGTTCTGATCAGCGTAAGGTGATATCTCATAGTTTTGATTTTCATTTCCCCAACAATTAGTGATGTTCAACATTTTTTCATGTGTCTGTTGGCCATCTGGATATCTTCTTTGGAAAAATGTCTGTTCATATCCTTTGGAGCAGAAATAAAGAAATGGAAAGATATTCAATGTTATGGATTGGAAGAATATACATAGTTAAAATGCTCAGGGGCTGGCCAAGGGGTGCAGTGGTTAAGTGCACATGTTCTGCTTTGGCAGCCCAGGGTTTGCTGGTTGGGATCCCGGGTATGGACATGGCACTGCTTGGTGAGCCATACTGTGTTAGACATGTCACATATAAAGTCGAGGAAGATGGGCACGGATCTTAGCTCAGGGCTGGTCTTCCTCGGCAAAAAGAGGAGGATTGGCAGCAGACCTTAGCTCAGAGCTAATCTTACTCCAAAAAAAAAAAAAGTCCATATTAGTGAAAGCAATCTACAGATTCAATGCAATCACAGTCAGAATCCCAATGACATTCTTCACAGAAATAGAACAAAGAATCCTAAAATTTATATGGAACAATAAAAGACCCCAAATAGCCAAAGCAATACTGAGAAAAACGAACAAAAGTGGAGGCATCACAATCTCTGACTTCAAAGAATACTACAAAGCTATAGTAATCAAAACAGCATGGTACTGGCACAAAAACAGACACACAGATCAATAGAATAGATTTGAAAGCCCAGAAATAAAACCACACATCTATGGGCAGCTAATCTTTGACAAAGGAGCTGAGAACATACAATAGAGAAAGGAAAGTCTCTTCAAAAATGGTGTTGGGAAAACTGGACAGTCACATGCAAAAGAATGAAAGTAGACCATTATCTTACACCATACACAAAAATTAACTCAAAATGGATTAAAGACTTCAATGTAAGATCTGAAACCATAAAACTCCTAGAAGAAAATATAGGCAGTACACTGTTTGACATCAGTCTTAGCAGCATCTTTTTGAATACTGTGTCTACTCAGACCTGGGAAATACAAGAGAAAATAAACAAATGGGACTATGTCAGACTAAAAACCTTCTGCAAGCAAAAGAAACCATGAACAAAATGAAAAGACAGCCCACCAACCAGGAGAATATATTTGCAAATCAAGGGGTTGATTTCCAAAATATACAAAGAACTCATACCACTCAATGACAAAAAAAGAAACAAACTGATCAAAAAATGGGCAGAGGGTGCGCACAGACATTTTCCCAAAGAAGTAGTCTTGTTTCTTTACCATGCAAATCCAATATCTTCCACCGTAGTATCATTTCTATTACTCTCAGAAAACAAGGATCTTTATGGAGGAACGTGGAGGGGACTCATACAACTGTTTTGCATTATTATTATTTTTCTCTTCATGGATTGCTGCCGATGCTGCTGCTAATTGTCTCTTAACCAATGCTGTCTGATACTTCTCTTTGTCTATCTGAATTTCTTCCTCTTCTAATAATCTACTTGCACAGGCGGTCATGGGTCCTGAAGTAGCTCTGCTGCCCTCAGGAAAGTGGTTCTTGATTTCAACCACATTCTTGCTTCATTAGAGAACACAAACAATGAAATGGTGAGCAAAGTTTGAGGCTGGAAAGGTAAAGTCCCATAGTAACATTTAGGCTTTTCTTTTAGTGTATGCCTTACTCTTCAAAACATCTTCACACGTGATAATTTCCAAAACATCCTGAATAGCAATGTAAATCAGGTTCCTGTTCTTTCTATAGGAATCTATGTTTTCATGCAAATTAAAAGATATGGTTTCTTATTAATGCTCAGTGTCCCTGAATATTAGCAAAGAATCAGAAGCTGAACTACCTGGTATACATTAGAGAGACCAAAAAAGTATGATGAACTGATTTGTGAGTGTATTCAGCACAATCTCATCTTTTACAGACAATATATTCTATGGCACTTGCAATTAGAATAACTATTTTTCCCTGAACTGAGATAAACCTTTGTTCTATTAGATATAGAAGGCCACTTCTAGCTGGAAAAAATAGGAGGAAAAAATGAGAATTTTAAGTTTGAGTTGAAAAAAGAGTGAGTTAAAAGTCAAGAGAACAGAGTGGAAGTATTTGTACTTGATCTGCTAAGGATACAAGCTTAACTGCATTTATAAAAAGGGCTTGGACTGTTGCAAAGTCACCATGGACACGGTGAAGATTACACAGTGAGTATTAAATTTCAAAATGATTTCCTCAGATCAAAATTATTAAATAAAATTTTAAAAATTATTTGTTAAACATGTGAGAAACTCTGTGTCTTTGGAAACATAATCATATTATTGATATGAGGATCATAAATTTTAACTACTATTATTAGAACGGTATTCACCATAAAATAATATACCACTGAGAAAAAATATAGTTAAGGAGTCTTTAAAAAGTTTCTATAACATAAGAAATTATGGAATGAAGATCTTCCATAGAGTCATATTAGTTCTGAAATAACATGGGTGAAATGTTATTGATTTTTATCTGTTTTAAATATTCCATTATATTTATTTCATTTTAGAGAACAAACACATATTCCTAAGATTTGCTGAATATTAACAGATATTTTCCCCGTGAGGTATTAAACTTAGCAGCCACAAATCCTTCTCGTACAAGAGTTAACAAAATCTTATCTTTATCATTGTGGACAGATTATTTTACACATTTCCTCCTTATGAATAAGAATTAATCAATTTGATATTTTTTCCCCAAAGAACACATTGTTAGTCTAGGAACTAGAAGGCAGATACCTTGATTTTTGTTTAAGGCATTAATTTATCAAAAATTTATTTGAGTCTATTTTTAAGAAAATGAGGAAAATAGTTTTGTATGGAAACCAGTAGAAGATAATAAATACTAATGATGAATTCAAATGTTATAAAATGTTGTCACATCTACAAATAAAATAGTTGAGTTTGTATTTTCACTCTGCATTACAGTCCATCTATCTAGACTGTGGAAGTTACGTTGTGATTTTCACAACTTTGTGTCTCTGGGTAGTTGCAAACTTGATGTTTAAAACCGAGTGTGCAATGTAATAATCATACCATAGCAGGTATATTTTACCGAGCAAGTATTATGCTCCAGGCCCTGAGATAAACGCTTTGTCTGAGCTATAAATCATATCTTCCTTGGACAGCATAGTGTATTATGCACTCAGGTCTTTATATGATGATAAGAACTTGGAGGCTGAAGGTGTTTAAAGAGATTTACCTGAGGTCACACCCTAATAAGTGGCAGGACATGGATTAACAATTGCATCTATATGACTCACAACCTATTCTTCATACTCTACATTCTGCTTCTTCCATTAGTTAGAGAAATTGTAGATCTTAAGTAGTTTAAAAAGAAATGTGGAGATACAAATTTTGTTCAAGGTCAGAGGTCCACAATGCTTCTTCGAGAAATGGAAGTTTACGTGTAATAACCTGCTCTAAGCAGGTGACCACGTCATTAATCAGAATTGCTCCCTAACTGCTGTGGCCAGGTGAGGGTTAGTGGCTTTTTTCAGGATCTTATGGCACTATGAAAGGAGAGATCCATTTTTCAACTGACATTGCAAGGAAAAATTTAAAACACACCTCCTACCTTGCCAACATGTTGAACTTTGACCCAGATGTATCTACATAGAGAATCCAAACAAACAAAAACCCATATAGGCACAACCATAGAACAGGTTGCTTAATTAAACAGAACTAAATTTTACCCCCACTCTTCAATTACAAGAACAGGCAGACTGAAATTTGCAAAGCCTTCTTCAGAAATCAATGGACAATTTGGCGCTTAAACATCTATGCACTGAACAATGTAATAAACAATCAGAATTTCAGTAATAAGTTTCCTGACACAACAGAGTGGCACTTTGCACAGTAGTAATTAGAAAATAGCAGCTGAGGAACCACAGAAAAGGAACTAGACTTTACTGGAATACAGATTATACTGAGCTAATTAATGATTTTCACAAATGCCTTGTTGATTAGATATTAAAGTAAAAATCCCTTATATAATTTCTATATTTAGGGACACCATATAATTTTTCATCCAAGCCAGGATTTTTCTGATAATGAAGAAAGCTCTATTTTTATTTTTCTAAGACAACAGGAGGAAAGCAGGGCTCGCTTGAGCAAAGCAGGATACACGATTCTTTTATTTATAGTTGTTACATATTGGTGTGTACAATCAAGAAGTCAAAAAATGCCTTGGAGTTGGAGAAATCATGACTTCTAATACTGGGTCAACCTTTAGTTGTGTGATTTTTGGGTGAATTAATTACTTTAACTGAAAAATGAAAAGAAAAAAATACCTAACTTGAAGGCTTGTGAGAATTAAAACTTATATCTATAGCATAATTAACACAGTGCCTCACTTGTTTAAGATACTCAATAAGTAGACATATGTAGAATCCTACTTCTCATTGTGTAGTTTAATTTATTATCATCAATCTATTTGTAATATTAATGTAGCTCTGAGTGTTGGGATCCTATGTTTTGAAACTTGAAAGGGATAGAAAGCTCTGACTCTAATGTAGCAAACTTCTACGCTCAGATCGGTGAAAAGTAAATCACACTGGGCCAGCTCCGTCGCCGAGTGGTTAAGTTTGCGCGATCCGCTGCAGCAGCCCAGGGTTCGGATCCTGGGTGCGGACATGGCGCCACTCGTCAGGCCACTTTGAGGCGGCGTCCCACATCCCACAACTAGAAGAACCTGCAACTAAGATATACAACTATGTATGGGGGAGTTTGGGGAGATAAAGCAGAAAAAAAAAAGTAAATCATACTCCTTAAAAATTCTGTCTTCATAAGATTAATTGTATATAGGTGTATTGAGTTTAAGGATCAAAGTAATGACATTCTACTTTGACTAGTGAAAAGCAATAGAATGTACATATTAATATGATTAGAAGGAAACATCAGAATTAAATTGGTTTAATAAAGTCCAAGTCATTCAATAATCTGAAGCAAAAATGTACTATTTTAGTATATAAATAAAAGAAGAAAGTGATATTGTGTATAGTTAAGAAATAAAATAAACACTGAACTTCAGTTAATTAATACATGTGAAATAGATTTTAGAAACATGGATTTAAGATATGAAAACTTCAGAAAGTAAAGTGGAATTAGTTTCCAATTTTCAAGATTTACTTACTTCACCTATTGTAAGCCAAAGCCACTGATTTTTTTAATGGTTATGGACCTATATCCACATTCAGGTATGTCTATAAGTGTTGTTTTTGCATATACTATATATTATTTCCTTCTCAGCATTTGAAATAATGACAGTTGTGTAATTCCAAGACTAAGAAATTTAATGGGCCAAATTCTTAGTTAAAATGTTCTCTCTTACTTTGTTTTTAATCGACTATAAGCTAAAGAATCAAAACTGTAACAGAAAATGTAAAAAGAGTACATGTTATTTTCCTAGGATAGTGCTATTACAACTTGTGTATTCTCATAGCTATTACACAGCATAGGAAAGTACAAACGAGGTGATTTATTTTTTTCAAGAAAGTTTTAAATATATACAATTTAAGGCCATAGTTTCTTCATTTTTCACAGTGCAATCCATTTGCCAACCCTTTTAGCCTTTCTCTTTTCAGAACCTTGAACAACCAAGCTACATGTTACTGTGAACAAATTAGTTTTGACACCTTGAGACATTTAATTATTTGCAACAATGAGTCCGATGAAGGTGAAGTTGAGAGAAATTTTTTAATTTCTAGGAAGATATATATGCTCAAAATTCCATTAGTGAAAAGTCCATAAATAAGCATAATGGAAATGTACAAATAAAGTTTCAAATTTTTAGGAAATGAACATATTGCAAAATAGAAATGTAAGATTTAGCAGGTAATCAGAGTTTTTACATCCTGATATTCAGAAGTCTTTTTCAGAGGTGCAGGAAATCTCAGAAAGCGAAGTGAAGTGAATGTGGTGTTCATTTAGCACAGCCATTCATTTTACAGTGGAGGGAACTGAGGTTCAGAGAGGTTAAGTGATTTGCCAGGAGGTTAGGGTCACTTGCCACTGTCTATTAAATTCAGTGAGAGAAGCAACACCTAGGTTTCTTATTTGCCCAATATTCTTTTATTAATTTCATTTGCCAATAACAATAGCAATCTAGGGGCACCTAAAGTCTGTTGCTATGGATAACCTTTTTAATGGGAAAGTTGTGCTAATTAAATTTATATAATCAGGGGCCAGCTCTGTGGCCAAGTGGTTGAGTTTGCTGGCTCCACTGCAGTGGCCCAGGGTTTGGATCTTGGGCTCGGACATGGCACTGCTCATCAGGCCACGTTGAGGCGGCGTCCCACATCCCACAACTAGAGGGACGTGCAACTAAGATATACAACTGTGTGTGTGTGTGGGGGGCTTGGTGAGATAAAAGCAGGAAAAAAAAAAAAGATTGGCAACAGTTGTTAGCCCAGGTGCCAATCTTTGGGGAAAACAAAAAGGAAGACTGGCAACAATTGTTAGCCCAGGTAAAAGGAGAAATAAACAGCAACACAATAATAGTAGGGGACTTTAACACTCCACTTACACCAATGGGTAGATCATCCAAACAGAAGATCAATAAGGAAACACTTGCCTTAAAGGACACATTAGACCAGATGGACTTAGTAGATATATACAGAACTTTCCATCCAAAGACTACAGAATACACATTCTTTTCAATGCCCATGGAACATTCTCCAAGATTGATCACATATTAGGCCACAAAACAAGTCTCAATAAATTTAAGAAGATCGAAATAATACCATGCATCTTTTCTGACCACAAAGGTATGAAACTGGAAATCAACTACAGAAAGAAAACCAGAAAAGCCACAAAAATGTGAAGATTGAACAAAATGCTACTGAACAATGATTGGGCCAATGAAGAAATCAAAGAAGAAATCAAAAAATACCTCAACAAAGAAGAAAAATCCCAAATAGACAATCTAAAAGTGCACCTAAAGGTACTGGAAAAAGAACAACAAACAAAGCCCAAAATCAGCAGAAGGAAGGAAATAATACAAATCAGAGTAGAAATAAGTGAAATAGAGACTAAAAAAAAATAGAAAAAATTAGTGAAACCAAGAGCTGGTTCTTTGAAAAGATAAACAAAATTGACAAACCCTTAGCTAGACTCACGAAGAAAAACAGAGAGAAAGCTCAAATAAATAAAATCAGAATTGAAAGAGGAGAGATTACAACAGACACCTCAGAAATACAAAAGATAATAAGAGAATACTATGAAAAGCTATATGCCAACAAATTGGATAATCTAGAAGACATGGATAAATTCTTAGAAACATACAACCTTCTAAAACTGGACCAAGAAGATGTAGAAAACTTGAATAGACCAATCACCAGTAAGGAGATCGAAACAGCAATCAAAAAGCTCCCAAAAAATAAAAGTCCAGGACCAGATGGCTTCCCTGGTGAATTTGTCCAAACATTCAAAGAAGACTTAATACCTATCCTTCTCAAACTCTTCCAAAAAATCGAAGAGGAGGGAAGGCTTCCTAACTCCTTCTACGAAGCAAACATTATCCTGATACCAAAACCAGACAAGGACAACACAAAAAAGAAAATTACAGGCCAATGTCACTGATGAACATCGATGCAAAAATCTTCAACAAAATACTAGCAAATCGAATACAACAATACATTAAAAAGATCATACATCATGATCAAGTGGGTTTCATTCCAGGGATGCAGGGATGGCTCAACATCCACAAATCTATCAACGTGATACACCACATTAACAAAATGAAGAATAAAAATCACATGATCATCTCAATAGATGCAGAGAAAGCATTTGACAAGATACAGCATGCATTTATTGTAAAAAGTCTAAATAAAGTGGGTAGAGAAGGAAAATACCTCAACATAATAAAGGCCATATATGACAAACCCACAGCAAATATCATTCTCAATGGAGAAAAACTGAAAGCTATCCCTCTAAGAACAGGAACCAGACAAGGATGCCCACTGTCACCACTCTTATTTAACATAGTATTGGAAGTCCTAGCCAGAGCAATCAGTCAAGAAAAAGAAATAAAAGGGATCCACACTGGAAAAGAAGAAGTGAAACTGTCACTCTTTGCAGATGCCATGATTTTATATCTAGAAAACCCTAAAGAGTCCACTAAAAAACATTTAGAAATAATAAAGGAATACAGTCAAGTTGTGGGATACAAAATCAATGTACAAAAACCAGTTGCATTTCTATACACTAACAACGAAGTAGCAGAAAGAGAAATTAAGAATACAATCCCATTTACAATTGCAACAAAAAGAATAAAATACCTAGGAATAAACGTAACGAAAGAGGTGAAAGATCTGTCCACTGAAAACTATAAATCATTGTTGAAAGAAATCGAAGAAGACACAAAGAAATGGAAAGATATTCCGTGCTCTTGGATTGGAAGAATTAACATCGTTAAAATGCCCATACTTCCTAAAGCAATCTATAGATTCAACACAATGCCTATCAAAGTTCCAACAACATTTTTCACAGAAATAGAACAAAGAACCCTAAAATTTATATGGATCAACAGAAGACCCAGGATAGCCAAAGGATTCCTGAGAAAAAAGAACAAAACTGGAGGTATCACACTCCCTGATTTCAAATTATACTACAAAGCCATAGTAACCAAAACAGCATGGTACTGGCGCAAAAACAGACACACAGATCAATGGAACAAAATTGAGAGCCCAGAAGTAAACCCACACATTTATGGACAACCAATATTCGACAAGGCAGCCAAGAGCATACGATGGAGAAAGGAGAGTCTCTTCAATAAAAGGTGTTGGGAAAACTGGGCAGCCACATGCAAAAGAATGAAAGTAGACCATTCCCTTACACCATGTACAAAAATCAATTCAAAATGGATTAAAGACTTGATTATAAGACCCGAAACTATGAGACTTCTAGAAGAAAACATAGGCAGTACGCTCTATGACATTGGTCTGAGCAGCATATTTTCAAGTCCCGTGTCTGACCAGGCAAGGGAAACAAAAGAAAAAATGAACAAATGGGACTACATCATCCAAAAAGCTTCTGCACAGCAAAGGAAACCATCAACAAAACAAAAAGACAACCTAACAATTGGGAGAAGATATTTGCAAACCATATATCAGATAAGGGATTAATATCCAAAATATACAAAGAACTCATACAGCTCAACAACAAAAAAAACCAACAATCCAATTGGAAAATGGGCAAAAGATCTGAACAGAGATTTCTCCAAAGAAGATATACAGATGGCCAACAGGCATACGAAAAGATGCTCAACATCATTAGCTATCAGGGAAATGCAAATCCAAACTACAATGAGGTATGACCTCACTCTGGTCAGAATGGCTATAATTAACAAGACAGGAAACGACAAATGTTGGAGAGGGTTTGGAGAGAAGGGAACCCTTGTTCACTGCTAGTGGCAGTGCAAACTGGTGCAGCCACTATGGAAAGCAGTATGGAGTATCCTCAGAAAATTAAGAATAGATCTACCATAGGATCCAGCTATTCCACTGCTGGGTATTTATCCAAAGAACTTGAAAACACAAAGGCATAAAGATACTTGCACCCCTATGTTCATTGTGGCATTATACACAATAGCCAAGACATGGAAGCAACCTAGGTGCCCATCAAGGGACGAATGGATAAAGAAGATGTGGTATTTATACACGATGGACTACTACTCAGCCATGAGAAATGATGAAATCCAGCCATTTGTGACAACATGGATGCACCTTCAGTGTATTATTCTGAGTGAAATAAGTCAGAAGGAGAAAGTCAAATACCATATGATCTCACTCATAAGTAGAAGATAAAAACAAAAACAAAAACAAAACACAGCATTGGAGATTGGACTGGTGGTTACCTTTGGGGAAGGGGGAGGAGGGGGGGCAAAAGGGGTGATTAGGCTCACATGTGAGGGGATGCACTGTAATTAGTGTTCGGGTGGTGAACATGATGTAATGTATACAGAATTCGAAATATGATGTACATCTGAAAAAATAAAAATTAAAAAAAATTATATAATCATAAAAATGGTACAGCTAATTTTTCCAAGTACATCTATGGCTATGCTGATTTAACTAGCTATAATTAGAGAATTCTGAGAATTTTTAATCTATTAACTGTTTCATTCATTTATTAATTAATGATTATTAAATGTTTATCAAATGAACTATTTTGTGAATACGTGTGTGTGTATGTGTATTCTAAAGTTTGTTTTCCCTTACAATTTTTACAATCTTAAAAAAGTGTTAGGGGCTGGCCCCACCGCCTGGAGGTTGAGTTTGGCACACTCTGCTTCAGTGGCCTGGGTTCTGTTCCTGGGCACAGACCCACACCACTCATCACTGGCCATGCTGTGGCAGCAACCCACACACAAAATACAGGAAGATTGGCACAGATGTCAACTCAGAGTGAATCTTCCTCAGTAAAAAGAAAGCAAAAGAAAGATTGCCTTCTTCTGAGAGTGATAATTAGTCGAATTTGGTACATAAAATAAATATTTCAATTGATGTTTACTAATATTCAACCATGTAAAATGTTTTAAGATATGCAATGCAAAATATGTCATGAACACACATTTTTTTGTATTTTAGCCTGTCAATATACTTAAGATATAATGTGAAATATAATTAAGCTTTTTGCATTAAAGTGTATGAGAAACATTATCACATCATTTTTATCATACTTATAAGTGTAAGTATATTCAGCTTGAAACTGTTAAAAGTAAGTCTAGATAAGTCTAGGTAGAAGTGTCAATAGAAAAATACAAGAATAAATATATAAATATCATATAATAAAAGAGACCGTAAGTCTAGGACAAAATGTCCTTTTCATATATGCTGATTTTTTTCTGTTCACAATTCACACATGAATATTCTGCATACATTATATTCCTTAATATTGAAATACTTGGAAATTTTCTTTAAACGTGCCCAAATTCAAAGTTACTAATTGTTTTAATGAAAACATTTCCTACTATTTTCTAAATGAAAAGGGGTAATGTTATCTTAGAAATAATGCAGACTTTCCTCCTTTTGTGGTAATTGCTCTGGCTTACTTTTCATAGTCATTTTCATTTCCATTTCATTACAGTGTTATGAAATGTTTATAAAATACCCCACTATAAAAAAGATTGGTAGATTTCTAATTGCTTTAAATGATGCATACACGTATTTTTGTTTTGTAAAATATATTTTTAAAAATACTCCTTTTTTTATACTGAATGATGAAATTGTAGAACTACTCCCACATCCAGGAAGCTGTGGATTATCCATGTATCTAGCTGTGAATAGCTCTATATATTTATTCTTTGTCTATTTATTGCATCATTGAAATGTTTTTACAGAAACAATTCTCTTAGTAAGATTATACTAAAACTTACTTCCGCTTTTGAAGAACAGATTCTTTCATGGTTAATGACATACAAAATTCTGCTCAAAGTTTCCTTAACATTTTATTAAAATATTTTGATATTTTACAATTATTCTGATGTTATAGAATCACATGTGATTTGTTTTCTATTTAATTACTTTTATTAATTTCTATTAATGTAATTTTCCATTTATTTGTTTGAAAAATTCTATGTTCAGAGTTAATTTGAACAAAATTTTATTTACTTCTCTAGGAAGGAAAATAGGGAAGATTGTCAACACATTATACAACTAAGGACAATATTCAACACATTAAACAAAGATGGGAGTAGTCATTTTTTTCAGACAATAACTAGCAGCAAATACTTCAGAACTATAATTGACATCCATAAACTACTTTCCTTGAAGCATCTAAAAGTAATTTGTAGAAATTACTTAATTAGCCTCTCAGCAGTTCCTGGCAGTGGATTGTATTGTAATTACAATGTACTTTGTATTCACAGTATTGATGGAGAGCATGAGCGCAGATATCTGTACAGCGCTACACGTGCAAAGGAAGCCGGGACCCGGTCAATAGGAAACCCTGCACGGGCACATTCCTCACACTTGTTCGCTAAGGGGGACAGGTAACCAAGGTTGTTTTGAGTACTCTTTCTCCTCGTTCGTTTAGTTTTCCCCAGAAATATCTTAATGACTTTCGCATTTTTTCTGTTCTCTTTGCTCTCTGTCACAGACAAAAGAATTTTGATGTTTTGAAAAATAACTCACTGAGAATAGACACTTCATGTTGTTTTCATAGGCTAAGAAAGAGGGGGAGAAACAGATACAGACGGAGACAGAGAGGGAAAGAGTACAAATTTAGGAAAAGTCATTGGAAAATGAAATTAAATGCCCAAAGCATGAAAGCTTATAGAAAGTTCAGGAAATACTTCTTACATTTGATGAGTCCATAGTAGACAATACATCAGAAGTGTACTAAATTGAGTAATTGGAACAAATGCTTCTTTCCTTTCTGTTTCCAGGCAGTTGATCGCATAACCCTGCATTTTCTCCCTTTAGAGGCAGAGGTTATTTCTCTAACCTTTGTCTTTGGACTGGGGCATGTGGTTCCCTGATTCAAAGGATGCTAGCCGACATTGTGCAAATTGAGGCTTAAAATGGACTTACACAGTTGGACTTTCCTTTATGTGGTTCTTGTATTGCCACAGTAAGAAGATGTCTCTGGGGCCCATCCAGTGGCATAGCAGTTAACTTCGCATGCTCCTCTTCAGAGGCCCACGGTTTGCCTGTTCCGATCCTGGGTGTGGACCTACACACACTTCTCAAATCATGCTGTGGCAGGCATCCCACATATAAAGTAGAGGAAGATGGGCAAAGATGTTAGTTCAGGGCCAATCTTCCTAGCAAAAAGAGGAGGTTTGGCGGTAGATGTTAGCTCAGGGCTAATCTTCCTTAAAAAAAAAAAGAAAAAAGAAAAAGATGTCTCTGCTAGTCTGCTGATACATAGAGGATGGGAAACAGATGAAACAAACTGGCAATCTCCAGCTTGGAGCTAAGCCCAGATGAGCCCACCCTAAATAAACTTATGTACAAATACACAGATGAAAATGAATGATTCCCATTTAAGATCCAGAATTTTGGGGTAGTTCGTTTCACAATATTATTTTGGCAACATTTGACCGATATAGAATAACACAGTGGAAATTGTAAGTTAGATTCAAGATATAGAGAGACTTTTATTTTAGATTTCATTTTTCTATAAGAAACTGTTCATTTTTGCATTTGTATACGCATTCACATGTTAGGGATAAACTAAACAAGAGCTTTAAATTACAATTTGATTTCAGTGTCAGTATTTAGAAGGCTCTATTACATGGTGACTTCAACATTCTTTCTGGTCTTGACCTTAAAGAAACAGACAGCCAATTATTTCTCCAGCCAAAATGGCTTCACCTGGGATCAGCAAAGAACTGCAATTTGGAGTGTGCAACTATGGCGAGCCACATGCAAGTCCTGAGCAACAAGGGGAGGAGAAACCCTCTTATAGAGGGCAAAGACCGTTGGGAGAGCTATTGTAAGCAAAAAGTCCATAGGAGGAGACTAGGAGATCAAAGTGTGGTGGCTTTTCGTTGGCCGTGTTGTGACAGTCTCTCATTGGCTATTACTGGGCAGGAAGAGGAAGTCTTCTTCCTGTTGGGCTCTGCAATGGTTAATACATGTGAGAGCTCTCCTTTCTGGCCTCTCAACTCTATTTTCAGTGAGGTTTCTGTTTATTGATTTTCACACTGCTATTGCTGATCGAGCATATTCTTGACTAATAACTGTGAAATCTTTTAGGTTACCTTCATTTCAAATTAGAATAAAACACCAATACCATGAGCAAAGCTTGTTGATAAAATTATTGCTAATAGCTATATAGTGACTTTCAGATATTGGTGAAATATTTGAGTCACACAAATGTTAAAGCTCATGAAACAAGCATGATGAAGTCCATGAGTGAGTTAGGAACTGCAAAAATTTAATGCTTTTTTAAGCCTTTATTTGTGACTATCACATAGCCTAATGTTACAGAATTACTGAATGTGGGGAAGAAAGAAGCCCATTTTCATTATCTTTCCTCAAAGACAAGACACTAGTTAAAAATGATATTAAAACCATATTTTCATGTAGTTACAATTTTTTTTCTGGTGATGAGACCTTTTAAGATCTACCTTAGCAATCGTATCTCAATAAAGCTAAAAACAATTTTTGCCTTGTCACAAACTTGTACATGATGTTGAAAGAAAATGAAAAAGCAACTACTTATAGTGTTTCTGATATGATACTTCATGAGGTATATTTGCTAAAATATTTAATCTAAATATAATTAATTCCTTAAACCTTGTTTCTAAATTATAGGAAATAAATGGAATTAGGAAGAAACCATTAAGTAAATCCAGAAGCAGGACAATCTATAAGACAACTGTCATTAGTTCATAAGAAATTAATGTCACAAAATAAAAAAGTTGAAGCAAGTTCAGTGTCGAAAAGTGACTAAGATGATATAACAACCAAATTCAACGAGTGAAATTATATTGTATCATATATCTAAAAATATTTATGAAGTCATTTTTGGAAAAACTTAGAGTATAAATATACTATCTAGGCATGAAGTATCATGGAATCTGTATGTGAATTACAAGTGATATAAAATAAATAAAAGAGAGAGAAAAAGAGAGAGAGGGAGAGTCAGCAAATAAGGCCCAAGGTTAACCGTGAAATCTGTGAAGAAGGAGTAAAATTATTTATTTAACTATTTTATATACTTAAGTGTTTTCATAATAAAAATTGAGGGAAAATCAACAGCATAATTTCAACAATATCCAAAAAGTAAGTTTAAATTTCTGCTTACACACAAAAACCCCCAAATACTGTACTTTGCAAATAATAACACAAACTGGGGACAAATTTTATTTTACAAGCAGTCATAGTCGATATGTTGCTGGAACCACTCATTAACAGGCAAGGGGATTCTAATTTGCTACTTGCTCTAAAGAGCCCTTAACATTTTATATCAGGAAAGGTGCATTATTCAATGTGTGTAAAATAAAAGGCAAGACATAGTTAAAAATTCAAAGATTATCTGTCTATTTTGAAAACCAATCACATCCTTCTTTGGCCACATTTCTTGATTCATATTGTAAGGATGAGTTTTAATCAGGCAGCAGGCGTATGAGAAACACTAGAAGTAAAAGATCTAATGAGGATGACAATCCAAACTCAATTCAGGAAATGTTCGGAGAGCATCTTCCTCAAGCTATAAACACTTTTGCTTTATGAGATTATTTGAATCAATCTACTTGACCACAAACAATGAAATCATTCAAGTCCAAGTATGGAAAAAAAGAGAAATCTTTGTCAAGTTCATTTACTATTAGAGAATTAAGACAAACAACCTGGTGGCAGCCACTTCAGAGCTGACCAAAATCTAATGTGGTTCTCCACACCCCTCTGGAGAAAGTGGGTATTATGTAGAATGTTGCCATCTTGTGCATGCTATGAGATCCGGCAATGCTGAGAAATAATTTTCCTTTAAAAAATCTGACTCAAAACACCTTTTGTAATTTATATTTGATAGTAAAAATTTTCAGTTTTTAGATTTAATTCTTAATCTCAGAAGCTTGTTCTTTTTAGCAATGTTTGCCATTGATCTGGTCTTTGACAGGGAATTAATTTTAATATATACCCATTTCATTTGGTAAAAATGTATACTTGCAGCATCACTAAATCATACAAATATTCAAATTAATTATAAATATTAAATACATTATATTTAAATGCATATAACCATTTTCAAACACATTATTTAATTTTAAAATTGTTGACATTTTATTTTTTCAAATAAATTTTATCTAATTTTATCTTCTTCAAATATTTAAGTACATCAAATAATTTTGTTATGCTAACTTAATTTTACCTTGTTTTCCATTTCATTTTTAACATATTCAGTTTACCTATATAAGTGTTCTAGTATTAGAAAGTCAAAGAAATTGGCAAGTTATGATGCTTTCAAAGGGAAATTTAGTATTACTATCATCGATGGCAGTGATACTGTGAAGTATTAGAAATAACATACTAAATATTTGCAGATAGGGTGACTGTATAGAATGAGTCTTGAGTTAAGTGTGATGCTTTAGTCATACACTTTATTGTATTTGCACATCTCTCAGAGGTATTCACTAAAACTGGGGAGCTAATCACATGAAGAAATGCGCATTCTCCGTGCTTTAGAATTTCATTCCTTGTGTACCAAGTACAAAAACCTGTAGTTTTCTCAAGGAACTTTACCTTCAAACTCTCTACATAAAAGAGCATTATGAATATTTTTATCAGCTGTATTTTAACATTAAGTAAATAACTCAAAGATTGGCTTGGCGTGTTTCTGGTTTTAAGTGTGTCTAGTGAAAATTAGAAAGGTCTTTTTCTTTAAATGATAATAACTTTGTTATTAGATGCTATTTGCCATCAACAGGCTTTCATTTATCATAACAAATGAACATAATTCTGTGATGTGTGAACTTTTGTATGTGAAATATTTGACCTCTTCCAGAGACACCATAATTTATGATATGATTAATACATAAATGCACCCATATGTTTATCATTATAATTTCCTTTTTTTATCCAAATTCTTAGAGTCATAAGTTAGTGAGAAAGTGATTGATGATATTCTTTCTGTAGGTTTAGCCATTTGTTCTAGACACCAACATTGAGATAAACATTGCTTTCCATCTGTACGGGTTGGAGTGTCTGTCTGTCTGCCGCAGGCATAGAAATACATGAATTTGAAATGTTGATCACCAATGTTGTCATTGAGGTTTTCAATCAAAATCAGTAAGCAAAGAAGGCTTCTACTGATTATTGATATGTGATAAATTGATAACATGGCTTAAAAAGTTATCAATTAAACATTTTTCAAGAAAATTTATCAGCCTGTACTCAAAGCATAACAAGTATTAAAAAATGCATATGCAATTAACTCTGTCCATTGCCATGGCAGATGCCTGATTTGGTGTTAAATTAATTACCAAATGCCTTTGCTTTCTGACAGTTGGATATTTTAGACTTCAAAGGCAAATAGATTTTGAAGCAATATAATAACAATCTTAGAAATGCGAAGTGCAGCAGAGCTGAAAAGTGAAAACTCAACAGGCTAGGCTGTTAATATCTTCCGGAAGAGTTAATCAGTCATAGGGTGACAACTGTAAAAGTACAAATCATATGTGGTACAAATATAATTCACTTTCAATAAAATTTTTATTTTGATATAACTTCAATAAAATAAAACTTCAAGGTGGCAAATTATTGTACAAATTAATTACAAGTTAAATGTATTATATCTCTGAATTCCATCCTAGAAGGTCATCAAGTTGCTGTAAAATTTTTGGTTGTAATTAGCAGTAAACATATAGAGACTGCATATTTTAGAATTTTGATCATTATTCACTGGATGCATTTCCAAGAGCACTACTTTCAAACGTTCACTATTTTACTATCAGATCAAACTTAATAGAAACATTTTTTAATTCATTCAAGAACTTGCGCTAGATATGAATCAGACATAGCATGATGATTATAATTTAAAGGAATTACTTTTGACAAATATTAGAATAAATTTACCTGCATATTATTTTGTAATGTTTCCAAATGAGGTGTAATTTCGAAGCTCATCTATAAGCTTATTTAGAGAAGCTGATTATTCGTTGACGTACCATGAAAATTAACAGACTAAAAACTATGAAATCACTATCTGTGTGTCTGTAAATATAGCATATTCTAACATAAATATACTTAAGCTTAAACTACTCATTTTCAAAAATATCTAAATGTTTGATCTTACTTATGTTAAATATTTCTCACAGAAACTTCTATTTAATTCAAATAATTTCTGTATTTTTTACCAGATAATATTTGTAAGAAACTGCTAAAGAAAAAATTTTTTTTAAAGTTGCCAAATTTTATTGTGATTAGTATATTAATTATTCAATCCGAATTTATTTAAATGTGTGCTCTAACATCAAAATTGCCTACTTTGTTAAATATAAATTCCTTATGGAAGTGTTAATATCAATCATTCTCTAGCCTATGATGCTAGTGGCTTTTAAAAATATTTCAATCATGTGGGCTGCCCAGTGGTGTATTGAGTAAGTTCACACACTCTGCTTTGGCAGCCCAGGATTCGTGGGTTCAGATCCCGTTCGCGGACCTAGCAGCACTCATCAAGCCATGCCATGGCAGCATCCACATAAAATAGAGGAAGATTGGCATAGATGTTAGCTCAGCAACAATCTTCCTCAAGCAAAAGAGGAAGATTGACAACAGATGTTAGCTCAGGGCGAATCTTCCTTACAAAAAAGCTTTCAATTGTGCATTTAGTATGTTGGCTAATATTTGCCTTCATATCTTCCTCTTTCAAAAGTCTGTCTCTATCTTTCTCTCTTCTACAGCACCTAGCCCTTTCCTTTCCTACTATCTATAGTAGATGCTTAATGTAAGCTTCTTTAATGAAAACATATTAAGAACAAAATATTTAGCATATATCCTGTAACATTTATAGAAATATTAATCTAGTAACCATAAAACATTTTGTTGAAAATTGAATAGTAAGTAAATTTCAAATAGTTTACTTTCTTTCAGACTTTAAAATATACTATAGGTACAACTTGTAAAATTTATGCAACTAAATAAGCAGATAATTCTTGTAATGCTCCTATTTTATTTATTTTTGGATGCATACACATAACAGGGCCCAGTTTGGGATTTTATATTTATTAAAGAATTCAAATATTATCCAAGTGAATATGGAATGACTTTCACAATATTTATTGAATACCTTTGTGTAACAGTGTAGAATCTTGATTCATCATTTAATCATTTTTAAATTATGTATTTACAATAAATAAAATGTAAAATGTAGAAATAGCTTAGCTAAGATCAGATATAATTATTTTATAAGATTGTCCTATATTAATTTCTGGCCACTTTGTCTCTATGTGTAAAAATAGGTGCAAAAGACATGTTGGAAAAAATGAAGGTGGCATAAACTCAGAAATTGTCCAAGGCCAAAAGGTAATAAGTTTCAACATGGCAAAATATTTTGATGCCATGTCCTTGGAACCTAAAATATGATTTCCCATTTACAAGATAATCACACCACAGCCTATGCACTATAAGACATAACCAAAGCAGTAAGGAGTGTTTATGAAACAAAAGGTGGTAATCAAATTTTGTGAAAAGTGTTAGAAAAGAACAGCTGTGATTTAAACAAGTTATTTTGAAATTTGTAATCCCTCAACAGAGGAAAAATGAAAAAGACAGCTATAGACTCCTGGAAGGCACACGCTATGTATACATTTACCATACAATACAGTAATTGCACTCCCAGGTATATACCTAATTATGTTCCAAACAGAGACTCAAACATGTAAGTGTATACCAATGTTTGTTGCAGTAATTATTTGCAATAACAAAAAAGTGGAAACAATTCAAGTGTCCACCAACAGATAAATGGATAAAACAATGTAGTATAATATTAATGGAATAATGTTCAGGCATAAAAAGGAATGAAGTTTTGATACATGCTACAAAATGTATGACTTGACAATATTGTACTAAGTGAAATAAGGGAGACACAAAAGGACAAATATTGTATGATGCCACTGATATTATTTAGAATAGGCAAATCAATAAAGACAGAAAGCAGGCTAGAGGTTACCAGAGACTGAACAGAGGAGAGAATCAGTAGTTATTGCTTAATGGGTGTAGAGAGTCTGCTTTGGTTGATGAAAATTTTTGAATTAGATAGCATGATGTTCTTGCAGTGTTGTCAATGTAATCAAAGGTGAAGGTGCTGCAACTTTTAAATTTCATGACATTGATTTCTTGTGAACTCAGGACAGTTATAGAGTATGCTGATTTATAACATTCCCTCCCTCACCTAAGCTGTGCCAAAAACTAGAGTTTCACTAGGTGAGGCTGGCTATGAAAGCTAGCAACTTTGCTGAGAGATGTAGTGGACATGTTTTAGGTTAAGGGAAGGGGCAAGCAAAACACATGACTTTGTCAGAAAAAAGTGTTAAATGTGGACAGAAAAGGCATGGGAAACTTGCAGTTTTGTGAGACTCGGGCCATAGTTAGCTTAGGATAAGCAGTGAACCAGCCAGAAATTTATCATAGTTGTCTGGGAAAAGCTGCAGGAAGGCCAGTTAAGTCTCCCTAAATCCTTGGCTGTCTGGACATTATATGCATGCACAGGGATGCCAGGGTGAGCATGGTGGTAAGAAAAACCATGGAGAAACGAGAACCAACTCAATTTTGAATGTGCTTTTAAGCAGCCACCAAGAGTGATTATCAGAGGGTGGAAGCCTAGTGGGTTTCAGATGTTTGACCAGAATCTATGTTCAAATCATTGGCCAAACACAAAGTTACACAAACACAGGGGAAATCTATAGAAAGCAGTGATAAAAGACATAAAAATATTTTTTTTAAAAGGCAGAAACATGAGCAGTCATAGACTATGGGAAGCATTCCTCAGTTTAGGTCCAGACAAGTTACAAAGTGGGGGAAAAACAAATAATAAGAATTCACCGTTAGTGAAATATATTATCTAAAATGTTCACACTAGGAAATGTATCTCATACTCAGCAAAACAAGAGCCATCAATAGGTTCCACACATGAGTGGGCTCAAATATTGGATTTAGTAAACAAAAACTTCAAAGTGGCTATTAGAAATATATGAAAATCATTTTTAAAAGATAATGGCAATGTTTTTAAAAATAGATACTTTCAATAGAGAGATTGAAATTTCAAAAATAACCCACATGGAAATTCTAAATTTAAAAATATAATAACTAAAATTAGAACAAGGAAACAAAAATACACTAGAAGTTCTAAAGAGTGGATTTAAGGTGAAATAAATAATCAGTTACATTGAAGATGGATGAGTAGAAATAGTCTGTTGAACTAAGAGAAAAAAGACTGAAGAAAGATTAAAAGTAACAGAAAACAACATCAAGCACACCAACATAAGTATAATGGGAGTTCAGAAAGAAAGGAGAAGGGAAAGAAGTAAAAATTATTTTAATGTATAATGACAGAAAACTTCCCAAATTTAATGAAAACCATCCCAATTAGACTAAACACAAAGAAATCCACAGTCAGACATGTGAAATAACTCGTAGAACAACTGAATATTAAAGAGAAAGAGAAAATCTTGAAAGCTGCAGGAAAAAAAATATCTCATCACTTACAGGGATGTAACAATAGGATTAATGGCTGACATTTCTTTAGTGACAAGAAAGTCCAGAATTAAATAAAATGAAATATTCAAGTACAGAAAGGAAAAATCTGTCAACCAAGAATATTATATCTAGAAAAGTTATCAGTCGGAAGTGACAACAGGCTGGCCTGGTGACATAGTGGTTAAGTCCATGCATTCCACTTCGGCAGCCTGGGGTTTGTAGGTTCAGATCCCAGGTATGGACTGATGCACTGCTCATGAAGCCATGCTGTGATAGCATCCCACATACAAAATAGAGGAAGAAGAGGTCTTCCTCAAGCTAAAATACAAAGATTGGCAACAGATGTTAGCGCAGGGCCAATCTTCCTCATACAAAAATATGAAGACAAAGTCAAAACATTTCCTGATAAACAAAAGCTGAGAGAATGCATGGGTAGCATACTTCCCTTAAAAAAAAAAGACCAAAGGACTCCATCAGGCTTAAAGGAAAGAATAACAGACAGAAACGCAAATCTACATGAAGAATTGAAGAGCTCCAGAAATGATCAGTATGTGGATAAATATAAAGACTATGTTATGGACTGAACTGTGGCCTCCTAGAATTTGTATTTTGAAGTCTTAACTCTCAGTACCTTAGAATATGACTATACTTGGAGGTTGGGCCTTTAGAAAGGTAATGCAAAATGAGGTCATAGGGGCAAGACCCAATCCAATAGAAGTGGTGTCTTTATAAGAGGAGAAAAGTAGGACACAGACATGTATACAGAAGACCATGTGAAGACACAGAGAGGCGATGGACATTTTATAGAGAGAGACCTGAGAAGAAACCAACTCTGGGAACAACCTGATCTTGGACTTCTAGCCTTGAAGACTGGAATAGGTGTTCAACTTTGTTAATGTTAGATTATAGTTAGGAATAAGCCAGAAAATATTGTAAATGTTGAGTCAATAAAGAAATAAAGTTCAAGTCCAGAGTGATAGAAAGACTGTGGAGAATAGTGAACCAAATTACTCTACAGAATTTGTGATTTAGATTTCATTTGGGATGATACTAACTGGTAGAAGAACTAACACAGTGTTCTGTGTCAGTCACTCTTCTTTGCACTAGAATGAAGGCTCCCCAAGGGCACGTACTTCCTCTCTTTTATACACTGATGCTTCTCAGTTAACCAAAACAGTGTGGGATACATGAAAAGTCCCTCAGTAAATATTTGTGGAATCGTTAAAGTAATGAAAGTACAGATGAGGTTATATCTAGCTCCATGTTAATATTCCAGAAGTTAGTTTTGTAATGCCAAACACGTATTGAAGACCATGAATTTGAAATATTTCTAAAAACAGAGAAAGATTGCTGAGAAGAGGAAAAGAGCTTTTACCGTAAATATGTCCTTTGGCTTAAATGGCATATCATGAGTCTAAAATATTGTTTGACTTTAGAGTCATAAATTGCCAGTGATGGTTCCCTGACCACTGCCCAAAAACCAAATGAAAAAGCATCCTGCACACAAAGCTAAAAATAGTGTCAGTATCCACAATATGCATATTTATTCCAATTATAAAAGTTTAGTGTATAGTCATAAATCTATTACTCACATTGGAATTGAATTTCAAAATATTAACAAAAGTATAATGAAAAACTTAGACTATAATGTATTTTTCTAAATGAACCCGTTTTTCATATGGATGAATTTAAATCAGATTTCTGTGTTTAAAATATTATTAAAAATTAAGGACTCCAGCTTCAGATTATTAGTATCCTTAATATTGTCAGCATCTTGCACCTACCTTATCTTTGGCATCTGTAACCTATTAGAAACTGAAGTACAAAGTTTAGTTATTCCCTTTTAAAGTAACATGTGAAATCAGAGAAATGTCTCTGTGTCTCTTTCTTCTGCATAAACATACATGTTCATGCACAGCACACAGTAACTCACATTCCAACTTCAAACGACACAATGCTTGAGAAGGAAAATAATAACACAGTCTTATTACTTGCTGTAAAATTTAAACTCGAAATGACTACCATGTATTATTTTTTATCTAAGCAGTCTCTAGAATGTTGAACAAATATCGTAGGTCTTATTTGGACAGAATTCATAATTAAGAGAATACTTGTATGGTGCCCTTATAAATACATGGAAGAATTGACAATTTGAGCTGTGTTTTGCCTTTGAACAAAACAGTAAATGGCATCTCATACAAGAAAAAAACCAGTTTTCATTAGATATTTTTAGATAGTATTTATTTTATTCATTGTAGCCTCTTACTTTCTTTTCAATGTCTGAAGGAAATGTGGTACTAAATTTTTTTTCATTTCTGATGTTTACAATTTATGGTAAATATTTTTAAAGTAATAATCTTTTTTTTAAATTTGAAACTTGTTCATTTTTAAGTTTCCGTCTCAGCCAAACACTTAGTCATTAATGTTTCACAGACGGATTTTTTCTGTGGTAAAATATACGTAATATAAAATTTACTATTTTAACCATTTTAAACATGCAGTTCAGTGGCTTTGCGTACACGGACATTGTTGTGTAACCATCACCGCCATCTGTCTTCAGAACATTTTCACCTTTCCCAGTTGACACTTTGCACAATTAAGCGATGACTTCCCATTCCTCTTTCCCCCAGCCCTTGACAACCACCATTCTACTTTCTGTCTTTACAAATTTAGCTGTTCTAGATATCTCTTATCACTAGAATCATACTTTATTTGTCCTTTTCTGACTGGTTCATTTCATTTAGTATAATGTTTTTAAGATTCTTCCATGTTGAAGCTTGTGTCAGAATTTCCTTTTCTTTTAAGGCTGAATAATTTCCCACTGAATGTACATACCACATTATTTTTATCAATTCATCTATGGATGAGGTTGTGAATTTCTTCCACCTTTGGTATTATGAATAATACTGCTATAAACATGGATATACATAGATGGATTTTATTTTTTAATTGAAAAATATATATTTTTATACCTCATAAAAACAAAAATTCCCTTGAGGGAGGGCTTAATTCAAGATCACCTTATTTGTTTCTAGAAATTTTTCCTGACAGGTGATTATGAAAGATTGCTTGCATCAAAACAATTTCCTTATTGGACTATTTTTACAAATACCTTTAATCAAAGTAACACTTATTTTAAATACCTAAAAACACACTGATAAATTTTTATTGTGTATACACTGATGTTGAGATGAATTATTGTTAAAGTACTCTGCAAAAGAGGTTGCACTATTTTAAATACTCAATATGTAGACATTTAATAATACATGTAATGTATGGCATGTTTGTGTATATACGCATATAGGCTTATGTGTTTGCATATATGTATGTTTAAACATATATATACAGATATACATGAGTGTATTGCTATTAATTTGACTATTCTAGGTGCTTCGTATTTGTGTAATAATACATTATTTACATGTGTATCTGTGTGTGTGTGTGTGTATGTATATATATATATATATATACAAACATATATAAACATACACTATGTGACAATTTCTTGTTTTGTCACATGAGTCAGCAAGTGGGCTGCATTCCAGTTCCCTCGGAACCTGAGGCAAGGGTGACAGAGGATTCCCCTGCTAATAATTCTACCAGGTCGACACAGGCCTTCAGCATTTCCTTCTGCTGTGGAGGAAAGCATGAGGAATCCCACAATGCCTTTCAATACTTGATCCCCAAAGTGACATATACCTAATGTCCAGGCCCCACTATCACAGGGTACTGGGAAATACATCTCCTATGTTTCCAAGAAAGAGAGAAGTAGAAGTAATGACAAGCCCTAGAAATATGGAGGCTAGCATCCATGGGTCACCCTGAAGACAAGAGACGACCAGGGCAAAAAATTAAAAATCTTGGGTTTTGGTTATTAAATAATGAACAAAAAAGATAAACTCAAGAAATAAAGAAACAAGTTAGAAATTCTTGTGTTGACGAAAATAATCCATAACCAGTCTATAAATGAAAATTTGGGTGAGTTTATTCTGACCTTAAATCTTAGGATTATAACCCGGGAGAGTCTTTCCACAAAGAAACAGAGCACTCCAAAGAAGTGAGGGTACATAGGGTGGTTATATACCCTCAAAGAGTATGTTTCACATATGATTGAAATGTCCCTCCCACAATAGTCACAAGATTGCCCTGTCAGCACAGCGCTTGATGAACACAGCAGTTAGTGGGTCTGCTATCTCGGTGGGCGTAGCAGGAGGCAAGTCTATTGTCTCAAGCTGGGTGGTCACAGGTGCGCGCAGCAATCAGTTTCTAGCCTAAGGAAAGATACTTAATCCTTAAGGAGATGCCAAGGTTGGGAGGGGGAGAGAAGTTGCACCTTTATCTCAAGGGCCTTTGCTCTTGCCATAGGGAATCTCTAAAGCAGATATACAATGCATGCTCAGTGGCCATGCTCAGGCCCTTTTGGAAAGACAAGGTCAGGCCGAATTAGGTTTATACCAAATGGCTTCCTCATATACTCCAATATATCCTATTGCTTGCCATTTTTATTTGTCACTTGCAACAGCAATGCTAGGGATTTGCAGCCTAATGCAAATGCAGCCATTAGGAAGAATTGCCGTGATGAAAAAGGGATCAGACTTTAGTAAAAAAAAAATTAATTTCAATGTCATATTCTTTTCAGGATTTTGACTAGTGTCGCATGTTATAACTCATAGCATCATCGAAGGTACCATTATTGCTATTTCTGCTGACTAAAACTTTTGTGGATCTTGCCTGACATTCTGTGAAAAGTGACAAGCGATATTAAAAGTATTGGTATTTTGGATTTGGGTAGAAAATCCTACGGAAATTTGTAAAAAAACATGGACAATCAATGTAAATTGTCTAGCTTCTCTAGTAGTATAAACGCTGTATAATATGACTGTATATATTCATTTTGCATCCCTTGAAATGCATAATGAAGAATTATCAAGACAGAAATTGCTTTCTGTTACCTGGATTAAATCTAACAAGAAGTACAGGCTAATGTGACTGCTCTCCTGTAGACTAGCCTTCCAGAGAGGGAGCTGTCCTCTTCAGAGCTCCAGTTAGAGTCTATGGAAATTTAAGTGCATCCATCCTCATAGAATGCTGAGGCAGCTAATCAGTCCCAAAGGCCACTGGTTTCCCAAACCATAGAGCTAGTATCAGAAAGCTCGGATCAAACAGCCCTGGTTACAGCTTGGGAAGGGCTAGTGTTTCCTCAGCCACAGATACTCAAGTGAGGCCCATTTTCTACCACGTCATGTGGCACTAGCTTCAAGTCTTGGACTCTTGGCTTCAGACAATTGTGGGTAAGTAGCTTGCGCTTCCTCATTGGAGTAAGGTAGCAATACAGGGCAAGAGGCCAAGATTCTTCAAAATGATCTTACTGCTGTATCTCAATCTTCCATCACACTAGGCTTTGAGAGAGTGTTTTCCCTCATATGTTATTTAAAAATACCACAGTAGAAAGGCCAGGCAAACGACCCCTTAGGTGAAAATACAACCCTGTATATTCCTGTGTGCTAACCCAGAGGCAAGTGCACTGATCAATAGGAGATAAACTCTATTCCAGAGACACCATATCTGCTGCCTGGTCATTTACTCACTGGGTGTTATCTATGCCAAATATCTCTTTTCCTTTGTTTCCTAAGGGGAATTTTTTAAAGAAAACAATGAAAAGGAAGTTTTACAGATATTTGCTTACAAATTTAAACGTCAGATATGAACATCAAATTTGTAAATAAATAAACAAGAAACAGCTATTGGACTTTGATATATAATAGGCAAAGAAAATGTTCTTGATATAGGGGCTTCCAGTGTGGTAACTAATACTCCTATATTTAGGGCAGTGGTGACATATTTTTATTTTGCTGTAGACTTCATCAAAACAGACAAAAGAAGAATAAGAAAGATTTCCAGTTTGCACTTCTAATATGTGTTTATTTAATTAGTTATGCATATTTCATTATAATATTGTTACTTTAATATATCAAGGATAATCTACTATAATTTTATGACAAGCTTTTCATTTAGAGTAAAGGAAGCAAACTCATGTTTCAAAAAGACTTCTTATAGAATTTTGGAGGGAAATTATTATTAAACACAATTATATCATGGTTGCTTTTATCTTGCAATGTTACTAACAAGGTCATATTAGGACTAAGGTAAACTTAAATTCTTCCCCCAAAAATTCAAATTGGAAATGACGAATAGAATTTGTTTTTAATCCTCAAGCATATAAATATGATGTAGAAAATCCAAAGGAAACTATTAAAAACTTCCAGATGAAGGTACATTTAGAAGGGTTGCATAAAAAACAGAGGGCACAAAAATAAATGGCATTTTTGTATACCAACAATAACCAATTGAAACATAAAATTTTAAAGACAAATTTTAGAATGGCCTCAAAACTATGATATCTCTGGGGATAGATTTAACAAAAGAGGCACAATACTTAATTAAACAAGAGGAAACCACGCTTGCGATTGGAAGAATTTATATTAATGGTGTCATTTACCCCCCAACTTTTCTGTGCAGTCGATGTAATCCCAATCAAAATTCTGGTAGGCTTTTTTGTAGACATGGACACGCTGGATGTAAAATTACTAGGGTATGCGGAGGAACTAGAATAGCATAAAGAATTCAAAATAAGAAGAAAAATATTGGAGCACTTTCACAACATGTTCTCAAGATTAACTATGAACCTAATGAGATCATAACTGCAATATTGGAATAAAGAGAATCATGGAGATTATAGAACAGATTAGAGAGTACAAAAATAAACCAATAAATATATAATCAGTTGATTTTCAACAAAGTGGACAAGAAAATTCAACAGGATAAACATGTTACAGTATTCAGTTCTTTTTAACTGATTTCTGATTTCTTCTGAATTTATCAGTCTTACGTTTTGTGTATCTCTATTTTAATAAACAGAGTTATTTTAACTTGACTCCTCCTATACATACTATCCCTGTGGACTTGTTTGTGTGGTTTGCTGTCTCTTACAGTTTTCTTTTATGTCATCTTGTCATCTTGGGTGCCTGGTTATATTTGATTGAGTGCTGAGAATTGTGTACGAAGAATTAGAGAAAAAAAATAAAGCTAAAGATGGTATTATCTTCTCTTTAAGAGATTTGCCTTTCTTTCTGATAGGAATCTAGGATCATTAGCAAATTTTGATGGTATCCCTAAACCAGTCTTAGGGCTTGAAAAAATCAGAAGCTGGGCTTTCAGTCGTGGCAATAGCATTGTCTAAGTTCACTCTGGTTTCTAGGGTGGGTTGCTTATTATCCTCACCTCCCCCTAATTCTCTCCAGTTTTGTTTAACCCATAGCCCCCAAAAGCCCATCACTGAGTATGATTAGATTCTTAGACCTCTGTTCTGGATCAGAAGATACTCTTTGTATTAATTTCCTATTAATTAATTCCTGAACTTGTTGGTGATTCACAGTTTTTTTATTTTTTGATCCTGATTGAGACACAGATTTATATTTTCCACACATTTTGAGCATTTATATTTGACCTAAAAAGTTTAAAGTCAGATGCTTCCCAAGAAGTGAAGATATGTGTTTGACTTTGGGTAACTGCTACCCTGAATCTCTGTGTGAATTTTACATTAACCTCACAATATTTCGCTAACATTTCATCATATGTAAATCGTGTAATAGATTCCTTTGTTAAAGAAATATAGAATCAGAATGCACTTCTTAAAAATAAACATAGGCGCTTAACTCCTAAAATTATAACAATGTCATTTTCTGTCACTGATTTCTGTCATTGATTGCTCTAGTAAATACCTTCAGGGGAGTTCTTTAGTTATTGGCTTAATCAATAAAATATGCTCATAAATAAATTATTTTGTAGATGTCATGATTTATCAGAAAATGCTAAAGTAGAAGCAGGATTTTTTCCTGAAAAATGTTAATTTACATGCTGGCTGCAAATAAATTATATGTTCATTTTATATCTTGACTTATTTCATCAGAGTGATTTGAATGTAGAAATCAAATTTACTCGAATTGAGTCTCTCTGTGGAATACAACCAATGAAAGAAAAAGCTACATTAGGGGGAAACTATCACAAAGCATCATCTTAAAATGTTATAAAATGCAAATTAAAAGGAATACACTTAATATTTCAAAACGTAATTAAATGCAACATGCGGTGTTTTGGTAAAGTTGTAGAGAAAATTAAGTAGCAAGATATTTTAGGAAAACTTGGTAAATTAGTTTCCTATGGCTTCTGTAAGAAATGATTACAAACAGTGACTTAAAACAACAGGACTTTGGGGCTGGCCCTGTAGCCCGCTGGTTAAGATTGTTTGCTCCAGCTTCAGCGGCCCAGGGTTGTGCGGATTCGGGTCCTAGGCGAGGACCTACCACCACTCATCAACCCATGTTGAGGTGGCATCCCAAGTAGAACTAGAAAGCCATACAACTAGAATATACAACCATGGACTGGGGGGCTTTGGGGAGAAGAAAGAAAAAAGATTGCCAACAGATGTGAGCTCAGGTGCCAATCTTCAAAAAAAAGAAGAAAGAAATTTATTCTTTCACAGTTCTAGAGGCCAAATGTCCAAAACCATTTTTATGGGCTTGAAATCAAGGTGGTCCATGCTCCCTCAGAAGGCTGTGAGAGAAAATCCGTCCCTTGCCTCTTCCAGCATCTGGGTGCTGCCTGCAATCCTGGAATGTGCCCACATCATTCCAATCTCTGCCTCCCTCATGGCAATGCCTTCTCTTCTTCTGTGGAATGTTTTCTCTCCTTCTCCTTATGATTGCATTTAGGGCCTACCCAGAAAATCCAGGTAATCTCTCTGTCTCGATACCTTCATTTAATCACATCTGCAAAAATGTTTTTCCTTATAAAATTATTTATACATTACAGGTATTCAGATCTAATATATTTGGGGGTCAATTATTCTGTTTACCGCAACTCGTAAAATTTTTAACAGAGGATTAGAATTTATTTTTTGTATCTTTCAAATAGGAACAAGGCACTTAGTACAGTTGCCTTTCCCTGGCTACCTGTAGCTGGACATGTTTAAATGACTTTGATCAATGACATGTGTGTCACCTCTGTGATTCAGCACATTTCCTGTCATCTACCACACTGACCAGTGATTTTAAATAGAAGAGCTCAGCCAGCCTGGGACTATCAGTGACATGTCAGAACTCCACTTTACTGTCCAGAAGTAGAAATGTAGCATAATTCCAATTTAACTCTTTTATTAGTTTTTAAGCTATCCTTTTTTGCATTAAATTAAATTTTATTTTCTCTAGGGATTTGAACATGAATTTTTAACTTATTAAAACCTACATTGAGTTAATAGTGTATCATTTTATGTATCATAAAATTGTATCATATCATTTATTGTATCATTGTATTCATCGTAAAATGACAGCCTAGTGACTGTCTACGGCTATTTACCACTCGCTCTCATGGCTGCCACTGTTTTCATAAATATTACAAGTACATATATTCTAAATCCAATAACACAGTATTGCTTTACATAGCCATATGTTTTTAAAGAAAGTCAATAGGTAATAAGATAGTATTTTATATTTACTGCAATATTTGCTAGTACTACAGCCTTTCAGTCGTTCTTGTAGTTTTTGATCTCCGTTTGGTGTCAATGGTTTGTGGACTCAGAGATGTCCTTCACATCCCCTCTGTGCAGGTCTACTAGCAATAAACTATATTCTAGTTTTCTTGATTATTTATTTTATTTAATCTTCATTTCTAAAGGATATTGTTTCTGGATATAGATTTCCGGGTTAACATTCTTTTCAGAAATGTAAGTATATTGTTATATTTTTATGACTTTTATTGTCTTTGATGAAAAGTCAGATTTATTCATATCATTCTTGCCTTGTGTGTAGTATGTCATTTTTCTCTTGATTCTTTCAGCTTTTCTTCCTATTGTTGGTTTTCAAAGATTTGATTATTATGTGCCTAGGATGCATTTTTTTTTTTATTTATCTTGTTTGCTATTTGCTGAGATTCTTGGATATATTAGTTTATATTTTTTATCAAATATGTAAATCTCATAGTCATTATTTCCCCCAATATATTTTTGCAGTTTTTTCCCGCTCGCCTCTATTTCTTAGGATTCAATTTTATGCAGATTTGATTACTTGATAATATCCAGCTGATCACTGAGGCCCTGTTTCTTCCTTTTTTTTTTTCAATTTTTCATCTCTCTGATATTTAGATTGGATAATTCCTGTTGACTGATCTGAGTATTTTCCTCTGCCGTTTCAAATCTAATGTCAATTCCATCTATTGTAGTTTTAATTCCAAGTATTGTACTTTTCAGTTCTAAAATTTTATCTGCTTATTTTTATAGTTTAATTTCCTAAAATTCCTTGTATGTTCCTTCATTATAATAACCATAGTTTCTTTTAAGTTCTTGAGCCTATTTGTAATAGTCACTTCAATGGCCTTTCCTGCTACACCCAATAACTAGTCTTCTTGGAGTTGTTTTTTTAACAATTTTATTTTCTAATTATGGGTCACGTTTTCCTACTTCTTACTAGGTCCAGTAATTGGTGATTTTGTACTCTGGACTTAGTGAGCAAATAGAAATTCTGAATTTTGTGATCTTTTTTTAAAGGAATGGTGGGGATTTGTTTGTTGTTTGTTTGTTGTGTTTTTACAGTCAGGTAGTTAATTTAGTCTCTTCTTTGAGGTTTGTTTTTAAGGTTTTTTTTTTTTTTGATACATCTAGAGTTTACCCTTACCCTAGGGCTTTAGTTACTGTATCAAATTGATCATTGTTTAGACCAATTGCATAAGACAATCAACCTGTTCACAATATGAAGTAGTCAGAATTTTTATTTGTGAAGTCTCTTATGGCACTAAAATTTTAATTCTCTGAGTTTAAATATGTTTATAATAAACTTCTAAATAATATTCAAAAAGAAATTTGAAAAGAAAATGCTATCAATCACGCAGGGATTTTTTGGTTGTTGTTCTTTTTGGCGGGGAGAGGGGGTGGTATGCAGACCAGACACCACAATCTATATTTTCACGATCATAAACAATTCCTTAGTTCACTTTGTTGACACCTCAGTATCCATTCCACTCGAAGTGAGTAATCTTACATTTTGGAGATTCCATTGTCTCGCCGGTAATTGATTTGTGCATTGGTGTGGGTTTTTCATTTGTTACTGTTATATAGAATTATCACAACTGTATTATTCCTATAATGAGAGTCATTTGAAGGTAACACTTAGACGCAGGATGCCAGCCAGCGCAGAGAGATGCAAAGGACGTGATATCATTAACCTATTCAATTACCCATCAGTCAGGTCTCTGGAGTGGAGCCGATATGATATAACAAGTCTAATTATTATTTAAGTGTATGGGACTCAGTGTTTTCTGTTAATTGTGGCTTACTTCATTCTAACATATACAAATCCTCTTTTCTTCAGATGGAAGAGTCAGAGGTAGCTACAACATGTTAAATTTTTACATCAATCTTTAAAATTTAAATAAGGAATGTTTTCATAAGTATTCCAATATCTAGTATCTACACTTTAAATTTGGTCCATTCGTATGTAAAATCAAAATGTAACTAAAGAAAAATAAGCAAACTTTAGATTTGTTTTGTGTGAAGTTTATATTATTTCTGAAAACTGAAGTACAGAAATATTAATTAATTTTTCCCCAGTTTACATAAAAATAGAGAATAGACTCATGATAAGTACTCAGAATACTTTGATTCATAATCTGTTTTCTTAACCAGTATATCATATTACTACTCTGGCCATGGAGCAGAATCGTATGGCTTCACTGACCATTTAATACAGTTTATTAAAGGATTTCTAAGATAATTCCCAGAGAAGGAAGAGAGAGGAGAAATGATAGAAGATATTTATATTACACTAGATTTTTTGAATAAACTGATCTTCTTAGAGAATGAGAGTCACATAGAGCATGCTGTTTCGAGATTACTTGATTATAAAATTTCTTTATTGTTGAAAGTGTGTGCAACAGGAAGAGTGGATCAGACTAATTTTGAACAGTATATGAAGGGGTAAATTTGAATCCTATCATTTTCTCTAAGCTTAAGCTGACAAAAATCAAACTTCATTCCTACTTCTCTGAACTATTTAGTTTCGTAAATAAATTAGGAAAAAGTAAATATTTACTCACTGCAACCAATAAAGGGGAGATTGAATCAGAAGAGACAAATATATAACCAGTAATATAAACCTGTCTGATTGATGGTGGTGAGAGTACTCAAGAAAAACCAAAACACAAAAAACAACAGAGTGATCAAGGAGTGAAGGAATTCTAGTCCAACAAAACATTAGGTTCAGGTAGCTTTGACTTGTCTACTTACTGCAGATAAGATCCACACAGAGTGGATTCAGAGGCTAAATGTCCTTCAGGAAATGGACCTAGTGCCGTGCCTTTGCAAACAACTCTCACAGTGGAACATGGGAAACAAGATCCACAAAGGAGACCCCGAAATGGGAGTCTACAGGAGAGTTACTCAATCTCAATATTGTGTCCCCAGATGTTTGGGAGAAAGCAATTAGGGCAAGGATAGGGTCTGGAAATATGGTCCTAGGAAAATAAAATACTAATTGTTTTAGTTATCTGGCCAACTTGCTCAATATTTACCAGTATCACACTGGCTTAAAGCAAATTATGGCAGTAATTATACTCAATATAAAGCATTATAAATCCCAATTAAGCAAAGGTGATCAATCTGGATAAAGAGAAAAACCCACTTATGTGTTACTTCTATACCAAATAAAAATGATATTAATTTGATTTTATTTAGCATTTCTGCATGTTTTTATCAGGAGATTTTTCAGGTTTTCTAAAACATGATATTTCCTTCCCTCAATGTAAATACACTTTAATGTATTCTAGAAAACTCTACACTATTATGTGTTTGAATACCGTTTTTTACTTGAAAAATTCTTTCTTTACCTACGACAAATCATGTAGTGGATAAGATTTTTTATGTTTTCCATTTCTATAACTCTTTCAAAGTCATGACTTCCACTTGTTTCTGATATCATTAATATATTAATTTCATATTATGTTTATATTATAACCCTATGAATTGTTTCTAGTATAGAGTCTCAACTGCCCACTTTGTAAGCATGTTTGACACAAGTTTGCATACACTCAAAGAATTAAGCATTTAAACTATGTTTACATTTTGTTTTCACAAGTAAAATAACTTCTTAACTCTAAATTGCCACAAAGTCTCATTTAAAGTACTGAAATATTTAAGAAATCCTGTATCTTTGATAAATGTGAATTGGAAAGTTTGAAAAGGAAAATCTCTGATTTCAATAATGGATACTATAGGCTGAATTGTTCCCCACCCCCCAATTCATAGTGTTGTGGGTTTGCCGAGCATAAAAGTAGAATTCAGTTGAAAGTATAAAAAAGGCAATACAAAGAAGTAATTTTAATGATTATCCTTATGAATTCCCGTTGCATTTACGCTAGAAAGAGTAGTAAATGAACATATTAGGCAGAAACAATAAAAAGTTAAGAAGATCAATGTTAAGAAGATCAAAAGAAACTCAAGAAGATCAACGAATAAAAGTCTCAGTAAGGTAAAAGGTTTTTTGAAGTCAGGATACAATGGTTTGTGAATGACTTGTAATTCTGAAGGCATTAGTAAAGAGTTGAATGCTGGAAACTGAGCTGATGAAGGTGGTGAATTTTGGGGAAATGATAAGAACTAATGAATGATCATAGGAGTGAATAGTTTAGAAAAGATTGAGTAGTATTTGGAAGAGAAGTGGTCACAGAGTGAGGTGACAGTTATTGAAAGAGCTGTCATTGTAGATAGTGAAACCCCAAGATATATAACAGAAATAATGCTGAAAATAGTAAAGCTCTCAAGGAATTACAAGTGGTAACTTAGGAATCAATAGATAACTACAACGAGAGATCACTGGTTGTACAGTCTTATAAGAAGAAAGTCAAAGTAGTCTTCTAGGATGGGTGGCTGAAAATAATCTGTAAAGATAAATTACAATGAGTATAAAAGAAGTCACCTTCCCACACGCACCAATTGTAGGAGATAAATGTGGGTCAGAATAATAACTTGTAAGTTTGATAATATTAAATAGCAACAAGATCTCTTTATTTCATAGTTTATTTTATAGTTATTTAATAGTTCTCTTTATTTCATAACTATATGTTATAAATTATTTTAAGACAATTTAACAGATATCAATTTTATCTTCTGTGATTATTCTGAATAGTTTACAAAATGCTACAATTCACGGGCTTAAAGTTTACAATATTTGCATCCTGGCACTGTTTTGAGTTTAGCATATATTCTCCCAATTGATGATGTGCACTTTAAAATGAGAAATTCATAAGATAAAAATCTAATTTTTTACTTGAATATTATGTTTTAACATGGAAGTCAAAAAAATCTTAAAAGCAAAAGATCTAATATTTAATACTCTCTAACTTTCAAATATTAAAAAAGTATATTTTGAAACTTTTCTCAAGAATTTATGCTAATATAATAATATTGCATCATTTCTATTTCAGGGTGGTTTTGTTTTCAAAATATTTCTGGCAACTATATAATAATTGCATCCTACATGTTTCTAAAGACACAGTTGAGATTCCAGAGAAGATGACTGCTGGCAGATCAGTAGTCTTACAGTGATGAGTTACAGTTTTATAGAGTTTTGATGCAAATATTCTTCTTAGTTGACACTGACTACAATTCAAGCAGCGCTTGTTCTAGTTATGAATTGTTGTCTTTAAAAACAATCACTAAGAAAAAAGAAAAAAATTACAGCAATTGTCGAAGACACTAAACTATTGATTTCTGGTGCTTAAATTGTCACAAAACTGAACAGAAAGTCACTCCTGAAACATTTGTCTAGTTAATATGTGTCACAGTCAGATGCTTTCATTCAAGTTCTGACTTCCCATTTGAAAGAGGATCAACTCCTGGGCCCTGAGGTGAGGGGCACTGAGGCAAGAGCTCGTTTTACCATGGAACATGAGAGAACAAACAATTTGTCTCACTTTTGTTTTCAAACCATTTTTCTCTACGAAACCAGTTGGATCTGGTCATTCTCTGATTGCCTTTCACAGTGCAGTAATGGACCTCATCATAACATTTGTTTTAGCGACGACATTGATTTTTGTAGGAAGTTGTGGAGCTGAGTGTCAATAGCCTTGAAGGGGTGACATATTCCAAATGACAGAGAGAAAGTCAGAGAGAGAAAAAATGAAAGCATACATTATGAAGGAACAATGTTTTATTTTTGCAGAAGGATTTACAACAAAGCAATGATTAACATTATATAAATGATTTTGTTGGAAATGGAAACCATTTTCAAAAAGTTTCTGATACATGAATTTGCTCATAAATAGTTATTTAATTGAATTAATCAGAAGATAACACTGTTCTGCAAAACAATTTTTTAAGAATCCTGCAAGCAGCACGTTAAAATAATAGAAACTTTAGGTAACTTGGGAGTTGTTATGCTATTTGCAATGATGAACTTATCTTAATATCCATGAAAAGAAGGGATTTTACTTTAGTTTTTTTTTCTTTTTCTTTCTCTTTTTTTGCTGAGGAAGATTATCCCTGAGCTAAAATCTATTGCCAATCTTCCTCTCTTTTGCTGGAGGAAGATTCACCCTGAGCTAACATCTGTGTCAATCTTCCTCTATTTTGTATGTGGGTTGTCACCACAGCATGGCTGCCAACAAGTGGTGTAGGTCTATGCCTGGGAACCAAACCCAGGCCAAGGAAGCGGAGTATGCCCAACTTAACCACTAGGCCACAGGCCCAGTATGAGTTTTTTTTGTTTGTTTTAAACTAGCAAGAAAGTGAGCACAGAATGATGGTCCAAAATCTAGGGAATAATGGATATCACTTCAATGTGAACTCAACACTTCCACCCACTGCAAAATTTTCAGTTCAAACATAAATCTCACAGAGACTTACCCTGAAGGAAAATTAATGCTCTCTGCAACAGGAAGAAAAATAAAAGACAGCTCCTCCAAATACAAGTCATTCTAAGACTAACAATGCTGTGTTTCATTTTACACTAGGATTCAACTTGGTGAGTTCGCATTAATCCACATCCATGGCCGTTGAAAATTAGGAAGCCATCTAAACTCTAGACAATAAAAGAAGTATACCTTACTTATAGGTTAACTTTCTTAGAGTTCTCATCACATGTTTATCTTTCTGACTAAATTGCAAATTGCTTGTGTCTTTATTGGACCCAAACATAAGCTGAACCACCCCTCTGTGGATACAGCACACAGCATTTACTGCTATATTTCAAAAATGGTTATGGGAGACATTTCTCCATGGGTCTATCACGTTTGGTTGGGCTGTGTCTATCTCTGATGAGTTTACTCCTAAGGCATACCCTTCCAGGCCCTGGGGTAGAGGGCTTTGATCTCGAAGCCTTTCCTCCTTGGCTTGGTGAGATTGCAAATACTATGTTCTGCCTTCCAGAGGCTTTCTGCCTGGTTCTTTAAGACCAAACCCTATGCAAGTCTAGAATTTTATATAAATATATATGTATATATATATATATACACACAATAAAGTTTGACAATCAGATTATCCTCCTTAACAATATATTAATATATTATATATTAATATAATATATAATATAAAATATATGATATAATATAAAATAATATAATATATAATAATATAATATTTTGTTAAGGAGGATAGTCTGATTGTCAGACTGACTTTTCTACTCTTCCTTCTCATTAGGATTTTGGCCCTCATTCTACAATTTTGTACTCCACCTCCAAAAGCAAACCCGTATCTTTGCTGATTTCCCTAGTCCTAGCAGAGGCTCTTTGCTCAGGAAAAGTTCAGATTGTAGGTCTTATGCCTAAGGCTCAGATTGGCGAGTACCCCTGTGGAGCAAGAGTTCCTTCAGAATGTCATTTCAGCTCCCTGCCGTAATCCCATCACCAGAGACTTGGCCCCTTTCCTCTCAGAAATGCTAGACTTTCAGTGCTACAGCCAGAAATAGCCTCAGGAAATCGAGATGAGTTGGTTAACCTAAAATGAGAATCTACTAACATATTGATTTTTAATGTGGAAAAATTATGGGGACTTCCAGTATGACGATTCTTATTGTTTTTTATTTGCACCAAAGTCATGTGCCCGAGCAGCAAAATGATATTCCAAGACTCTTGCAACTGCTATTAAAAAATTACATTCAAGCTCACGAAAGATTCCTCCTCAGTTCTTGCTTCTTTCCATGGAGAATAGTTCAGTACTATTTTGGAACAAATCTTTACTCACTTTTTTAACTTTGGTTTTACCATCAGATACTATTAATTTCATAATAATTATGCTCTTCTACAGAGTGTAGCAAGACTCTGCATTTTTAAACCCAGCACCTTCACTGATTAGTTATGAGACTTTGAATAAATTCCAAAATTTTTCCGTTTCTTCACCAGTAACACATGCATTATATCTGTTTGCTATATGTGTTAAATGAGTTCATATCTGTAAAGCACTTAAAACAGTGGCTGTCATTGGATCAATGCTATATAACCATAGATTAAATAAATAAAATAAAAACAAATACAATATTTTCTTTTAAATTTTGATAACTCATTTCCCACCATAGCCTGCAGGCATAATTATTTCTACTGTCTGTTGGAATTTAAAGCATTTGGCTTTTGGATGAAATTTCACATGGCCATAGCCTGTAATAAGTTTTTCTTTTCACAATGTGTTATATGTTTGTATTAAGCTAGTATTTCCCAGGTCATTCAGGGAATCACACAGGGATAATTCAAGATTCTACTTGAATGTGTATCTATTTATATGCTTCTTGAGGGCACCATCATTCATGCACATGAGTTTTACTACTACATTGTGCTGACATCTTCTAAATCTACTTTTCAGGATCTGCTGACCCGGTGCTGACTCTCCCTTTGCACCGTTGTCTTTATGACATTTGAGTGTGGAATAGATGTTACCTGCAATAACTCTCCCAATAAGAGCATCGAGAATTGCCGCTTACAGGCATTTTCTGGTACACTGGTCAGATGATTTCCATGACAGTGGTTTATCATAGCAATATGAATTTTTTGGCTTGCTCTCATTCGACTTATCTCTAGAATTTTTTTGAAATAAATATCTTTCTTATTTCTTGATGCAACATTTATAGTTAAGGTTAATGATGAATAGTCCAGTCTTCCTTGCTATACTAAAATTTATATGACTCCAGAATGACTATATAACTAAAATTTTTTAAAAGTGATTTTCAATTGCATAAAAGTTTTAGAAAAGCAATCATACTTTAATGCATACTTTAATGAATACTAAAGAACATGCCCAACTTGTAACCTCTGACTGCTACTGCTTGTTTGACTACATACTTGGTAATTCTTAAAGAAAAAGCAAATTCATAAAGAAGTAGTAATTAAAATTAATGGCTGACTCTTGTTCATATCTTCTCTACATAATCCAATTGTCCAACTCAGAAAAAATTAGTTTCCTCCAAAACAACTCAAATGTACTGTTCTACCAAGCAAATTCATTCACTTTGTCTATTTTGTAACACAATATTGTGGGAGTCTACTAACATCATTGGACATTTTGACATGCATTTTTTCCTTAGAAGATTCAAATTGTCTCTATAAATTATTCCTTTATGTCAATATGCACCATTAATTTTAACAACCAATAATCTGAATTTTAAAAATTATTTGAAGTGGAATTACTACCGTGAGTTTGAAAGATGTGCAAGAAAAAACATTCCTGCCAATGATCGATCTGTTCTTAAAACAAACAAACAAATAAATAACAGCAAAATAAACACTAATGCTCAGTTATTTTGAAATAATGGTGATGCAAAGACTTCTGTTAATAAAATAGTATTTTGCTCTGAGTTGGATATGTTGGTATTGAATTGTCAAAAATGAACATTTTCAACAGACAACATTAATTTGACATTTCAAATAAAAGTATCACCAATCTCTTACAAAAATTTGCAACTACCAAAATCTAGATTGAGATAACAACTTGAAAATTTGGGCACAAGCCTGGAAGTTTCTATTTGCTTATTACCAATATTTTCACAGAATTAATAATATATTCAACTGAAGGAACACTTACCTACTTAAGATTTGGTGACTGCATGGACACACAACTTTAAATGTATATTAGAAATATATTGTTTGTAAATAGAAAAGAAAAATGTTAATGCCCTTAAAACCAAGAAAAAATACCAATATACATATACTTCAGGCAACCAATTTTATTTTCTTGGTATTCTTTGCTTTACCAGTGATGTTGCATTAGTATGGCTCTAAATAACCTAGCTTCTTCAGTTAATAAATTATGGTATGATTCCTTAAATAACAGGAGAAATAAAGATATGCCCACAGGTCCTCTTTTTACCAGCAGATGGCTCTCCTGATGTTTTCACCTCATAAGTATATATATCGGTTAAAAGGCCAAATTAAAATAGTACCAAATGTAAATATGTATTTTCTACTTCATGCCAGGATTAGTATGCGTATTCACTTCCATCTAAGGTACTTTTACAACCTTCTTGAAATGCATTGAAAAGGTAATACAATTAGAAACACTTTTCAAATAAAAACATACTTTATAAACAATTTTCTGGCTATACTGTATTTTTTCACTAATTGAGAAAGACAGACTACAGTTTCCCTGCCTGTTTGTACAGAAAACTTCAGAAAAATGTGTTCATATGACTAGGTCATAAAAATTAAAAACTGGACGTGGATGAACCATTGAATTATTCAAATTTATTCTTTAAAAATATAATTCACTTTAAAATACTTCCATACTAATGTAAATTTTCAATACGTTTTCATAGCCGTTGGACTGTGCCTTCACAGGAACTAGAGAGAGCTTGTGGTGCTCTGATAAATCATTAGCAACAAGGGCCAGAATATAAACCTATCTTACCATTTATCTTTATAGCGCCAAAAGGAAGTCCTACCCCCTTGAAGATAAAAAGCTAACCAGACAGATAATTATTAAAGAGACCTGCAACAAAGTTAAGATTTTGTTTATTCTTGGTTGAGGTTTGGTGTTTCTTAAGAAATCGTGTTTTAAAATTGTCCATTTCTGAAGGTTACGGCAAGTTGCTTTGGACTTAGACATGAATAACCTCACAAAAGATATTCCATGGTGACGTGTAGGACTTCCATTAATTTACTTTTACCATCTATTCTTAAAGTTTAGGCCATCAGGTTTGGCCCAAACAATGTTTCTTTTGACATTCAAAATTCTTGTCCTCTAAACATAATGGTGGATTGAATAAAAATAGATAGTAGATATAAAAAGTAATTGATTTAAAATCCATTGATTTAACACAATTTAAAATCTTAGTGATTTATTCTAAATAGTAAAAGTTATTTCAAATACTCATAATTGGGCAAATAGGTATACATACACAGCTAAGAGGCAGCATATTTATAATGCTAAGACTGTCGGCAGTCAGTACAATGTACCCTATGTTGCTTATAATTATATTTCTTTCATAAATCCAGGAGAGACGCCAAACATTTCCTTTTAAAATCAACTTGAGCCAACGCTCATGGCCTAGTGGTAAAATTTGGCACACTCCACTTTGGCTGCCCGGGTTCAGATCCCTGGTGTGGAAACGCACCACTCGTCTGTCAGTAGCCATGCTGTGGCAGCAGCTCACATAGAAGGACTTGAACGACTTATAATTAGAATATGCAACTATGTACTGGGGCTTTGGAGAGGGAAAAAAAGAAAGAGGAAGACTGGCAACAGATGTTAGCTCAGAGTGAATTTTTGCCAGATAAATAAATAAATAAAATTTACTTAATTATTTCATTCATATTTCATGTAAGCAAATGCAGAGTTTTGTTTGTATGTTTTTTAATTTATGCCTAGACTGAACAATGTTATATATACTTATCTGAAGTTATAATTATTTCTTTCCATATATATTTTGTCAACAATGTTCTGCACTGAAAATTTAAAGAAAAACTCATCTATCTAACCTACCTATCATCTATCTATCATCTATCTTCCTATCCATCAATCTATCTATCTATCTCTCACCTATCCATCCCTGTTATATAGTTTTCTCACTTTTTATTAATTTCTTAAGCTTCATTGTTAGTTCTTACTACTTTCTTTTAATTTAATTTTGAGATAGATTCTTATAGCATTAATTTTCGCCTCTTGTTAATATAGAGATCATAGATTACATATTTTCTCAGCTTCTGCTCAATTTCCCAGGCTTTGCTATGTTGCATTGTGTTACAAATTTTTAGAGATTTTAATCTTTTTGTTATTAACTTTCAACTTAATTACCCTGTTCTGAGAAAATACTTTGAAGGACATAGATTAGGAATGCTGCAGCCAGGGAAAGGAGTAGAATGCCAGGGGTAAAAAGTTATACTTCTGGAAGAAGGAAAGAAATACTTATGAAGGCCACACCCCTGAGACACAGGGCCACCTAAAGGGCAAGCAGTAATTAGATGAATATAGAACACTCCTCTCTCCCCAACCACATCAACAAGCCTCCAGTAAAACAATGGATTATAACTGAAAGAATTGCAAGACACAGACTCTCTATGAGAAGGAGTACATGGGAAAGATCCTAAATCAAAATGGAAGATTAAAAACAAAGACATTTGAGGAACTTGAAGCCCTGACACACAAAGCTATGGAAAATAATAAACATCTCTCAATTCCTATCCAGATTAACATAAATCCTCACAGTAAAGGCCGATTTTCCTCAATCCCCACTACTCAGAACAAAATGTATTTCAATAAAGAAGTTAAAAATCATGCAGAAAGGCAGGAAAAAAATGTACTCTAATGAGACAAAATAATCATCAGAACTAGACTCAGATATGAGACGCATGATGGAAGTATGAGACAAGGAAGTTAAAATAACTTTGATTAATATGCGAAGAGCTATAATGGAAAAATTAAACAACATACAAGAACACACGGCAATGTAAGTATAGATATGGACACTCTAAAAGGGAAACTGAAAGAAAATGCTTGAAATGGAAAACTCTGTAACAGAAATGAAGAATGCTTTGAAAGGTTAATCACTACACTGGACACACCCAAAGAAAAACAGTGAATTTGCATATATGTCAGCAGAAGTGTCCCAAATTGAAATGCAAAGAGAGGTAGAAAAAGAATGAACAAAAGTCAGGACAGAACATTCAAGAACTCTGAAATGATATTTTTTAACATTTCATTCCCTTTTATACTAGGATTCATCATTTCTATTGCAAAAACATTATTGCTGTCAATCTTGTTGTTACATTGAAGATAATGTACCACATTTCTACATCTGTTTAATATTTTGTTTTAAACTAAGATTTCATAATATCAATCTTTTTTTTTTTTTTTGGAGTGTGTGGTACTGTGGATTTTAACACCTGGAGCTAAAGCCACAGTCAGTATAGGGAGCGGTTAAATCTTCCCCTAATAAACCCCTTTGTGATATTTCTTTACCTTTATCCTTTTTCCAACAATATTTCTATGCTTTCTTTAACCATTTCTTTTTTTTCTTTTCTCACTACTGGTGTCTCAAACTTCATGAATGTGATATCTTTCACCACGTTTGGAAAATTCTCATCTACTACATATCCTAATATTGATACTGCTTTATTTTCTCTCTCTTCACATTCTGAGACCTCGATCACTTGTATATTTGAACACTTTATTATCTTCTATAAGTCTCTCATGCTCTATTCTGTATTGTTCCTATCTTTCTCTGTGCTTCACTCTGAATTATTCAGTGGTGTATTTTACATATTACTAATTTTCTCTTTTGGTTTGTTGATTCTGCTGCTAATATTATTTATCAAATTGTCTATTTTGAATTTTTTCTCAATTTTATCATGTCTATTTTACTCTCCATATGTTTTATTTTCTGGCAATATTCTATATTTTCTAATTTCTTAACATTTTATTCATACTTATTTTACCACTTCTGTATTAAAACCCTAGTGTCTAGCTTACTTATGGGTCAGTTTCTTTTATTTGTTTTTTTTCTGTTTTCAATAATTTTTTATATTTTCTTGCATGCCTGGCAAAGTTTTGATTACTTACATTGATTACAAAAACTTATTGAGGCTCTGCGTTGTGTCGTCTTTATCTAGAGAGTATTTCATTTCCGGCTGTCAGATAACGTAAGGGCAGATCGTCTTATTCTGGTAAAGGTAGGCCCTTCCCTGGTTACAGCTCTTTAAGAGTTCTAACCAAAATCCTACTAAATATGTGCCCGGCAAAGTTCTTGTTCAACCCAGAAATCCAGATGTTGTTTGGTTTGTTTCATTCCAGTACCATTAAATGGCTGAACTTGAGTGACATCTCATTCCCGCTTACTGCGTTCAGCACCAAGCATGTTTAATTTAGGCAGCAAAAACTTGCTGTTGGGTAACATTGAACAGAATATGCATTCTCTTCTCTATGATTGCCTTCTCTCTAGGATCTTGCCCCTCAAAGATTGGCTAATATATATCAATGAATTCACATATTTTTGTCTCCCCAGACTTGTGAGATAGCTGTAAATGCGAGTTTGTGGCATTTGTTCAGTTTTTTGCTCTGCACTGTAATTCAAAACAAGTCTTTAAGGAAATGCAGGGATAACTTCAATGTGTTCATTTCTCTCTGACATCTTGGCCCCTCAAGTCCTGGATGCCTTGGTTGTTCTCCAATGACTTTAAACATCTGTGGGTTTGGGTTTTATTTTGATATTCTTATCTAGATTTTGTAGTCATTTTTGGTGGTAAAGTTAGTCTTATTCCAACTTCTCGATACTAGCCTGAAGCAGGATTTTTTCCTTCCTTCTGTTTTAAATTACTGTTCTAATATAACTCAATTAACTCTTGATATTTTCACATAATATTATTTCAGTAGGCCATAAATATATATCTTTCACCAGTGTTTTAGCTCCTGCATAATTGGGCCCTGTCTTTGTGCCTAACACAAAGTAAATCCTCAATAAATATTTATTAGATGAATAAACAAAGGAGTATGTTTGAGTATGTGATCTTTTGCAAATTGCTGATAATGCATCAATCATTTCTTTATATATTCTGCTTCATATTACTTTCATTCAATCATCAGTGCCTTTTATTTACTCTTTGTTCTCATTTTACTCTTAATTTACTTTTTATTTCCCCAGGAATCAAGTAAGCTTTAAGTCCACATATAAATGTATTTTCTGAATAAATACATATTCATTTTTATTTCTTATCTATTTACTTATTAATTATGGAGCAACATCATGATGACAACACAGGGGGTCAGTGATGGAGAACTTCAAATTGCCAGAAGAGACAGTGTGCCTTAATTATTGTAAGATTATTCACATAGTTTTCTATTGAGCCTGACATCTGTCTTTCAATTTTGTCATCTGAACATATTCCTGGACTTTTCGTTCAGTATATTTTAACACCATTATATCAGGTTAGCTGCCCTATTCTTTCCTCACCTAGTTCTTTAGGTAGGATAATGACTCTGCATATAATACCTGACATTATGATAATGCTAAAACCTGGCACCAGCTCCTAGTCATATGTCCAGTCAGGGTTCATCTCTGATAGTAGGACTAGGACCAACTTTAAACATTGTAGGGCTTTTTGTGGCTACTTTAACCCAATACTTGATTGGAATTTGGTGAGAACAGATGCTAACACTTAAGAGTGCTGAGCTATTTTAAATTATTTTATCTTCTAGATATTTGCAACAGGATTGCCTCATGTTACAGTTGCCTTGGAAGATTTATTTTTTCAGACAGATTTTACTAAAGATCTATCAACCCAGAAATAGGATTCTGGTAATTTATAGAAGATTCAGATTAAGCATTCCTTGGCCATGTGTGATAAACACTTCACAATATACACCTAAATTAAAACATTGAAGTTGATAGAAAACTTTTGGTAGTATAACGTTTGCATAACCACGTTTTTCCCTAAAACCGGAAATTACATATTTATATATTTCTGTACAGTTACTAGTGATTATCATACTCAGAAAGACTGAGTACAAAAATGAGACATTGTATTTTATCTTATTATTTTTATTTTTCACATGAACATTATAATGAAAAATTTTTGAACAAATATAAAAATAATTTGCATTCCCTTTGCTATATCTTGCAATATAAACTATATTATTTTGAGTAAAAATATATACTTCTATGATTTAGCATGAGATGTGAAATTACAACTTAAAAACACCAAACTCCTGGAGAAGATTCAATACAGAGAAGACAAATGTCCCTCCACATGCTTCTCATATAAGAAAAAGCATAAACGATACATGCGACTTGAAAGATTTAATATTAAGCCACGAACAATAATCATCAGAATTCAGTTTGTAGGACATGAAATATTTTCCAATATTTTTTTAATGTTAAGCCAAATCAGAAAATGTTTCATTCATTTTATATTGCGAGTCCAAATAGTCTCATTGTCAAGAAAATGTTCTTTTAAATGAAGTAAGAAACTAATGATTTTATATTGACGTGCATTTGCTCTTTAGATCATTAGTTTAAAAATGCCGGTCAGTAGGTCAAGCAAGCTAGTACAAGTAGACCATTAGCTCTTAAGCACTTCAGCAATTGTAAAAGTGCTGAAGCGTAACGTGTGTTTTCCTTTTTCTAGAATTTAAGATAGAATATTTGCTGAAGGATCCCATTTGCATTAAATGATGATGTAACATAATGTAGACTAGAATCATTCTAATTCTAGAGACTTCTATAAAACAATGCCTTAATATTATGTAATGAATTCAGTTTTATTTTTAAAGGAAATAATTGCTTGCTGGAATTTTCAATAATTCTTCAAAAATTAGTGATAATTCTAATGGGAGGATTTACAATTTAGAGAGAAATATCAAACTTTACATTCTTTTTCTAATACAACATTGTTTCTATTTTTGTTCCTCAAAAGGAATAAAATATATTAAAAATACAAAGAGTATTTATATATCCCCATATATTAGGAAAAGTTAGCATTTACAAATGTATAATGGTTTTCTTTGTTATCTTCACTTAACAAAGTTCAGTCATCTCCTGGGGAATTATAGTACTCAAACACAATTCTGGAGAATATCTTTTCATAGAATGAATATTAAAATTATTTAATTCCATACGTATGCCACTTATATGACAGATTCTTAAGACAGAAAGTTTTAAAATTTCCTAATAGCCATAATTCTTTTGTATTCAAGACATAGAAATGAAATTTTAACTAGCGTTCATGTGGTATTGTTGGTTTGGAAATGATGCTGAGGTTTCTCACATAAGCTAAGGAAAGTTACAGACAAATCTCAGGGGAGAGCATAGAGACAGCTTGTCTTCAGGGAAAATTGATAGCAGGGAGTCAAAAGCCATCAGAATTCTTTCTCCTTTTTGAGTCACTGTTTTTGTCTGCATGGTTGTTTTACTTGTTTTTATTACAGATGAAAGCTTTTCTAACCGTGTGTGAAGACGGCCAGGTAAATCATCTGAACTTCACATACACCAATTCCAGAGAAGGAAAGGTTCCGTAGTTCTTAATTTAAATAATTTAGAGAATGCTTTCACTTAGTGCGTATTCAATTATGGGTGACAGCGTCTTTAAGAATATAAGGATATCCATTTGAAATTTGTGATTTTGGTGATGGGAGACGAATTTCACCAAAATGGGGAAGTTTATTCTATTAGAAGTGAGGAAGCTTGATCAGGCAAAGCAGGAAAGGTGCCTGCAGTGTTCCCGATACGCTATCCCCAGTCCTCTCTCCGCGCGTATTCAAACACGACTGAGGAACTGGTTTCTCCTTGGACTACAAGATAGCCTCAATGGTAAATTCATTGTGTTTCTAGTAATATAATACTTATATATGGAGAAATAAAATGTTTCTGTTCGTTAAGAAGTCAGCAAATATACTTTCGTCATGGAGAAACACAGGCATAGAAGAAAGACATATTAATTTTGTGAAAATATTTCTTACCAAGAATTATTATATTTGACTCTCCTTTGACAACTTCATATTCTCTCCCAGAAAAAGTGCATATCCAGAGTGGGCAACCGATTTCACAGAAAGTGTTATTAAATTTATGTATCCATTTGTAAATATTAACAGAAAAAGCATAGCTATGCTTACATAGGGTGGTCATATTTACTTTTATGACAAAGATATTTGAATTGCACCAGAAAAGTTTAATCTTCTAACACAAAAATTTTGAAAGATGTGTAACGTTTCCGTTTATTCCTAATATGGTTGAAGTTCACCCTTCAATTCTAATAATGAAAAAGAAAACTAAAAGAGTTTTTAAAAATGTCAATAACAAGATGTAATGTGTAAAATCAGCAGTGAGAAATCTCCTGACAAATATTGTCTAGTTTTTCAACTATATGTAAGTTAGACCTGTATGAATTGTTATTATAAGAAGTTTTCTTTTTTCCATTTATCTAATGCTTAGTGAATTAGTATATTAGTTTCAGATAATGTATTTTTTCAAAAAATATCATCTTAAAAGCCAAAAATAACAGCAATGCGGAAGAATTTACTTTCTCTAAGTAAATAGTGATATCTCTATATGTATCAGAATTAACTTCCATAAGGAGTTGAATCATCATGATAATATTAATAATAATATTTATGGCTAAGATCTGTTCCAGACACTATTATATGTTTGGGGTTTTTCTAATAGTAAATATCCTTACAGAAACTCTATGAGTATTATTAATAAAAGAGAAATATGGGTCATGGAGGGTAGAGGAATTATTCAGGGTTCCATAGGTAGCAAATGTGGAACAAAGATATGAATCCAGGTTCTCTTATTCACACCCGAATAAATACTAAGCTCTAGTTTTCTGAGTTTTATAGTTAAATGTCTAGTATTTCAAACAGCCTAAATCTTGAAGATGAAGTAGTCTCTCTACTTTTAATGTTAAACCTACTGACCTTTTTTTTAATATTGTTCATTCTTTTCATTAAGATGTGTATTCCTTTCTGCAAATTTTTCATATATATATGTTTTATAATATCATTTAGAATTTTCAGTCTCTATTGTTATAATAATTACTTTGGGAGGTTTTATATTTAATTTCTTTTAAAATAGTTTGTTTAATATGTCATTTGAGCTTTTCTATTATAAGCTAATTTTATTTCTGTGGGAGGCTCTTATTGATATACACCTACAGAGAAGTTTTGAATTTGCTTTTGCAGGGAAGGTTTCGAGAACAAATCAATTACATGTTTAAATCTATGGTTGGGGTTCTCACATAACCATGTAGCACACATTTAGAATCCCCGTGTACTTTCATAATTTAAGCTTGTGTTTTAAATTTTTCTTTTGTGATTTCTTTTTCCCCAACCATGCTTAGAAGGGATGAATAGGTACATTTCTGCTTTGTTCAGCCAGTTTAGACGAAGTTTTTCTAGGTCTGGTTTCACAAAAAACACAGCTTTTTTGTGTTTCCAGCTTTTGGCAAGTGACTTAGTTCTCAACATCTGCCAATAGATTTTTTTAAAACTATTTTAATAGATACTAACAGCACAAACCCTAGACCCTAAAATGATGACTTTGAAATAGTAAGGAGTTTTCATTTGCATTGTAATCTAGTATACACAAATACAGACATACACACAAACACAAAACCACATCTTTTCAAAAATAAAACTTACCTTTTTCATAAGAGATTCATTCTGATTAATGCTACTCAGAACTCTTCAAGTGTAATTTCCAAACGTGGACAAAAACAACCATCAAATAAAAAATAAAGACTCTTCAATGATGTTCTTTGCCCTATTTATAAGGGAGCTAGTAACATATGAAGACAGGCTCAAATGGGAATTTTAGAAACTAACTATTAACATGAAATTGTATAAAGGAACGTTAGGATAAAATCACAAGGTAAGATACAAACTGATTAATGACCTACGTGGCAATAAACTGTAATTCTTGGTGTTATTATAGCTAGGGGAATCAATTATTTCCCCACTTCCCAAACAAAAATCTACAAGTTAACTTCTGCGTATGTGCCTTTAGAAAATAACTGTCAGGGGCCGGCCCGGTGGCGCAACAGTTAAGTTTGCACATTCCTCTTCAGCCGTCCAGGGTTCGCCGGTTGGGATCCCATGTGCAGACATGGCACTGCTTGGCAAGCCACACTGTGGCAGGCGTCCCACATATAAAATAGAGGCACATGGGCACGGATGTTAGCTCAGGGCCAGTCTTCCTCAACAAAAAGAGGAAGATTGGCAGCAGAAGTTAGCTCAAGGTTAATCTTCCTAAACAAAAAAGAAAACAACTGTCAATAAATCCTCGACTAAGGTCAACTCAAGCACAGATTACTGAGAGTACACTAAGAAATTCATTGCCTAATTTTAACATTTAGGTATTTTTTCTGACACTACCCACTAGATTGATTTCAGTAATCACTGATAGATCTCTATTCTCAGATTTAAAAGCAGGGCCTAAAACTTAAATTATATCTGATACCCTGGCTTTCTCTGACATTGCTCTTACTTACCTCACAATTTTTGCCCTTTTTTTTCAATTCTAGAAGTTAAAAGTTTTCCCTTTTTTTTTTCAGCATTGGACAGATTTTTTTTTTTAATTTTAATTAAAATTTCTATGTGTTTGAGTGTAACAGTGAGCGGGTCATTCTGCATCCACTCAATGTGTCATGTTGCAGCATGTCCCAGCTATTGCTTTCCCACATTTCAGGCTTCAGATTCCATAGCACAATTTGAAATACGATTATCATTCACATGGAGCTTTGGAAGATCATTGAGCAAAATGGAGTCTGATTCTCCCACAGAAAGAATTCTTGCCCTGAAAATTCATTTTTTGTTATTTTTAAAATTCAATCTTTCTTCTTTTCCCCTTTTTAAATGGAAAAAAATGTAGTCATGTTTGATATTTAGTCAAATTATGAAAAATGTTAGGTTCAGTAAAAGAAACCTTGTAGTACAAGATTCTTCCTTCTTTTTTATGTGTATTTCTGTTTAATTTAAAAAGTAATGTTTGGAGAAGAGATTTTACTTCTGATTAAACAAAATATAATCACAGGGAAGTACTACAAATGGAAAACTTCAGTGAAATTATTTGAGGTTAAATACATATTTGATTATCTCATGTGCTCTCAAAATTTGAAATATTTTAACCAATATGCCTCGTTATTCTAGTAGAGTCATTATTTTACACCTTGATGAAATAATCAAATCCCAACTTCTCAAAAAACTGCACTAGCCTTACTCGAAGGTGCCTAACACTAGTAGTTGCTCCTGTTGACATCACATGGTAATCACTAATAAAATTCTATCAACTTTTTCCAAAAGTTTATGAGGCAGAAAATTGTAAAGATGAGCAGCAAAAGGACTTGTTAGTAAGAAAGGAGTTTAATATATTCTGATCTCTGCCTGTCACATAAAGGAAATGAGTTGCTCTAGGAATCAAATTATTTAATATGTTGTTTTGCAAAACATTGCAAATTCTTTACAATAACATCTGTCTTCCAATACCCAGGGCAAAAGTAGTGTGTTTTCTGAAAATACACTTTTACTATGTAAGCATTGCTGGATTTATTAAAGGAAAATAGAAGACCACAATATTTGATCACCCAATTCTCCGTTTTCAAATAGACATCAATCTTACTAGGCAAGACAATTTCCTTTTTGTTCCATTATAATTGACAGAGCACTGCATTGACAGCCTACACCCCATTTTGTTGTTGCTGTTGTTTCTTCACCCTCTCTGCAAGTTAGGTTATGAATAAGCCGTAACAAAGTCACCAAAGGTCATAAAAGATCACCAACACATGTGAAAGCATTTTCTGGAAGCACTGGGGATACATATGTAAGCTGAAACTTTAAATTGTTGTTTTCATTAACTTTGAAATACTCACAAAAATCAATGCTTCTTCCTCCAAAAATGGAGAGACAAAACCCATCCTCATTTTCAGAATTTTGTTAAAATTCATTGTCAGCAGTGGAAACAAATCTCTCTAAAGAAGTTCTTCAGAGAGTCGTTCCGTTAGCTGTCAAATACTGCACTTAGTGCCTTCAACTCTGTCTTGAAAATAAGTGTCATCTGTTGACATGTCTTGTCATTTTGCCTCCATCTATTTGTCTTTCTTCCAGTATGTCCTAAGTAGTATATTACTTATAATGGAAGTCCATGACTACAGCAGAATAAGTAATATAGTCATTCTAATTGCATTGACATTTTACAATTTTTGCATCTTTTTTAATCTCTGTAAAATTAGAAAGGTAAGCGTGAATTATTTGAAATAATAAAGAAAAGTCATATCTTAAGATATGCACTATAAATTTATTAAAATCCATCACTGCATTTCTTGATTTCTACTAAAACATGGGAGAATATTTTTTTCTCATAATGAGACAATCTGTATTACTTGTTAATTCTTAACTAAAATGCCATAAAGCTGAAAATTTATACATATGACGGATTTATTTATGCTTTGACTACTTTCCATCCTTAGAGATTATTACTGTCTTATAAGAAGAGAAATAAACAAGCTAAATTACATTTGTTTTAGCCATTTAACTGACTGAGGAAAATAATATGCTAATTGACCAGTAGCAGTAAACATTATCTTGTTTATTAATTCCTGGATTTATAGCCTCATAAAATAGCCTTTGTACTTAGTACTGCAACATACACTTTCAATTTCATGGCTAGAAAGTTTTTATCTATTACAAATTAAAAATTCTTTCATTTTAAATGTCCCAAAATAATATGCTCATAAGAAACTCTGCCTGAACTTATCTCTCCATCTGTTTCATTGAGGAAAGCCTTAATCTGCAGAGAAAAGGGCAAAAACAAACAAAGAAAAACCTGTAGCTTGAGTACAGACTAGAAATCGACCGCAGCTGGGGAGGGATGGGAAATATACGCTGGGCCCAGCATTACCCGTGGAGGAGGGACAGTAACATTTGTAAACGGCACACACTTGCTACCCGGGTTCTCAGTACCTAGGAAGACCAAGGCCCAGTCAGGCCACCGAAGAAAGCCCCAGTCCCTGTGCCCCGCCCCCAGCACAAATCTAGCAAGCTTTTAATAAAAATAACAGTGGGATACAGCTAGTGAGGCTACAAGAGACAGATTCTCTCTGAGGAGTGACAGAGATGTAAGACCTGAACCTAGATGGAGAGGAAAAAACACTGTATTACGAGAGATACCAGAAACAACAATGTAGTGTGTTTTTATAGCAATGCCTAGGGAAAAGCAAGGTAATAAGGGATAGAAAGTAGGATTTGGGAATATAAGGTTCGTATACCTCATGTGAAATAGTTGATTATTATTTGAAGATAGCCTCAGAACAATTTAAAATATATATTATAAATCCTAAGGCAATCACAAAAAGGTTTTAAATATAGATATAAATAATAAGTCACTAGAGGAGATAAAACGGAATAATAAAACTGATTAATCAAAGTCAGAGAAGGCAGAAAAATAGGAAAAGAAAGCAAAGAAAAACTGGGACAAATAGAAAACAGCTAGCAAAATGATCTGATGGCTTTAAAGGTAAATAGGTTAGCATACCAGTGAAAGAAGTTGTCAGAAGTCATACCCAAATTTATCCTATTATTAAGAAGCTCACTTAAAATGTAAATATGTAGTAAAAGTAAAAGGATGGAGAAAAATACCATGTATCTCTATATCTACTTTAAAAATTAAATTAACAATTAATAACCTTCAGAAAGAGAAAGCACCAAGCCAAGACAGTTTCACTGGTGAATTCTACCAAACTTTTTAAGTAGAAGGAACATCAATTCTCCATAATGTCTTCCAGAATGTAGAACCAGAGAGAACACTTCCTAAATTTTTCTGAGGCCAGTATTACTTTACTATCAAAACAAATAAAGTCACTTCAAGAACAGAAAACTACAGACCAATATCTCTCATGAACATAGATGCCAACCAAATCTAACAAAGTTTAAAGAGACTTGTACACCACAACCAAGTGGCATTTATTACAGCTAGGCAAGGCTAGTTCAACATTTGAAAATTGAGCAGTATAACCCACTATATCAGCAGAGTAAACAAGAAAAATAATATGGTAATCTCAAGTGATGCAGAAAAAGCATGAACAAAATCCAATTCTTATGCGTGCTATAAACTCTCAGAAAAGTAGAATGGGAAACTTCCTCAATTTGATAAAGAACATGTACAAAGAGCCTACAGCTAACATCACACTTAATGGTGGGAAGTTGAATGTTTTTCTCTGGAGATCAAGAACAAGACTAGGAGGTCTTATCTTACCACAATTATTCAAAATCCTACTGGAAGTTCTGGTGAGTGCATAAATGAAACAAGCAAACGAACTAAAATGTATACATATTGGAAAGGAAGAAATAAAACTCTTTATTCCCAGATGGCATGGCTGTCTGCATAGAAAATCTCAAAAAGTCTCCTGGAATTGATAGTGAATATCACAAGGGAGAAAGTATAGGGTCAATATACAAAAGTCAATTGCTTTCTTATCTACCAGCATGAACAATGAAAATTTAAATTTAAAAAGGATTACTATTTGTATAGCAACAACAAAAAAATGAAATTCTTATTTCATTTCAAATGAAAGCCATTTCATTTGCTAGGTTTTAACCTAACAAATTATGTATGGGCTCTGTGTATGGGAAGCTACAGAGCGCTGATGTAAGAAATAAAAGAATATTTAAGTAAATGAAGAGATATCCATGTTTATGGATTGAAAGATTCAGTTTTGTTAAGATATCAATTCCTCCCAATTTATTCTATAAATTCAAAGCAATTCCAATCAAAATCCCAGGTAGCTAGTTATATATATTGATGAGTTGTTCTAATATTAATATGAAAATCCAAAGGAACTAGAATAGCCAGGATAATTCTAAAAAAGAAAGAGCATAGCCTGAGGATTCACACTACCTGAATAATAGAATTACTAACCATCTACAGTAATTGAGGCGATGTACTGGCAAAGAACAGACCTATAGGTTTGTGGAACAGGATAGAGAGCACAGAAATAGATACACACAAACACAGTTAACTGATTTTAGTTCAGAGTGTGATGCCAATTCAACGGAGAAAGGATAGTCTTTTAAGTATATTGGCCTAGAACATTTGGAAGCTCATGTATTAAAACACATGAAGCTCTACACAGGCTCACATTTTACACAAAATTTAACTCAAAATTTTCATAGATTTGCACCCAAAATTTAAAACTATAACACAATTAGAAGAAAACAAAGGAGAAAATCTAATTGGCCTTAGGTTTGGTGATTAACTTTTAGATTCAACACCAAAAACATTATCGATCAAAGAAAAAATTGATAATTTGGACTTTATTCAAATTAAAAGTTTCTACTTTGTACAAAGTCATGAATGGAATGAAAAGACAAGCCAGAGAAAGAAAGAAATTACTTGAAAAATAAATATCTGACAAAAAATCATATTAAAATATACCAAGAATCCTTAAAATTGATGAATGAGAAAAAATCCAATTAAAAACTTGGCAAACAATATAAACAGACAACCTATCAAAGAAGATACGCAAATAAATACTAAGCATGTGAAAAGATGTTCAAAATCTGTCTTAGCTTAGGCTGCCATAAACAAAATACCATAGACTGGGTGGCATAAACAACATAAGTCTTTTCTCATAGTTCTGAAGGCTGAGAAGTCCAACATCAAGTGCTGGCAGATTTGGTTCCTGGTGAGAGCTCTCTTTCTGGCTTGGAGTCATCAACATGAACTCATGTTTAGCTTAAGATAGATACAGATGGATACACAGATATGTGATTGACAGATGATAGATAGGTAAGTAGGTAGATAGATAGATAGATAGATAGATCGTTAGATAGATACATGAGTTAGTCTGCACACAAATATTTTCTTACTCTTCCATCTGAGAGGTCTTAGAAGCAAGAACACCTCAGTAGCAATAAGCACACCACCATGATCTTGTTTTCTTAAAAATAATTCTCCAGTAGAAGGAACCAAGTCACATAGGTGAAGAGGCATATTCTAATGCTGTTCAAGGGATATACAAGGTGAGCCTGAAGCTTCTTGCAGTGTCATAAAGTAAAGGAGTGGTAAACAAATAAATGGTTGTGGGTATGTCAAAAGAATGTGACATGCAACCTGAAAGAACTTTCAATGACCAAAACTGGTACAAGTACAGCAACAAAATAAATGATGATAGTATTGGATTTTAGTCCAAAGCGTAAAATAAATACCCATGAGTTCATTCTGTTGCAGGCAAGATATAAGATTCTCCCCAAGATTTTCAGTCCTTCTGGTGTATACATCTTGCATAATTTCCAGGACAGTGACTGTAATGGATATCCTTCCCATGACCAGGCTACGTTTTGACCTTAAGAAAGGGAGATTACCCAAACAGCCCTGACATAATCACATGAGCATCTTTAGAGCACAGAGTTCTCAATCACTGGCCATTGAAGAGTAAGTCTGAGAGGCCCTCCATCTGTCCAGAAGAAAGCAAACATTCATGCTGTGAATTGCCTACTGAGGGTCATGTCAATAGGATCTGAGAGTGGTCACTAGTTGAAAATAGCCTTCATCTGACATCCAGCAAAGAAAGCGGGCCCTCCATCTTACAACCACAGGAACTGGATTCTCTTAACAAGAGGAGTGAGCTTAGAAATGATTATTTTTCTCTCAAGTTTCCAGAGAATTTAGCCTGGTTGACACCTTGACTTCACCCTTGCGATCCCCTGACTGGACATTGCCAGAGATATTATCTACATAACTGAGGGCTAATAAATGTGTGTTGTATTAATCTGCTAAATTTGTAGTTTTTTGCTATGCAGTAGTATAAAGATATTACAGTATTATATAAATGAGTAATTAAATAAATAAATAGGGGAGAAAAAAACAAATCTTCCTAGCAGAATTCCAAATAGTAAATGTAGAAGGAATGTGGAAAGTAGAAAATCACCAGTAACACCACAATAATAACTGTTGTACACAACATCCACAGTTAATGATAAAATTAGCATGCTAAACTTCAAGGCTAAGCAGAATATTTGCATAGCTTCAAGGTATCTCCTCCAAATTATTTATTAAGTACTGTGATTGTTGTAATGAATGTCCACAGATTCTTTGATACTCTTCCCTCTGAGATACAGAGTTTAATTTCCTTTCCCTTTAGTGTAGGCTTATTTTAGCAACTAAGTTACAATAGTGTTTGGAAAAAGAAAAATAGTAATTTTACTGTAAGAGCAACTTGGCAGCTATCACTTTATCCAAGCAACCAAGATTAATATCATGAATCATAAGCCATATTGACATCATGTTCCACTGATTTGATGTGTTGAGGAAAGTATCTCATCTCTCTAGTATTCTTCCCCCAAATCCTTAATTACATAATAATCATGAGAAAATATCTTAATAAACTTAAATTGAGGTTGACTCTTTAAAAATACTGCTGCTGGGGGAAATTGAAATTGGTGCAACAACTCTGGAACACAGTATGGAGATTTCTCAAAAAATTAAAAATAGAAATACCAGCTATTGCACTTCTGGGTATTTATTGGAAGAACATGAAAACACTGGTTAAAGAAGATGCATGCACACCTATGTTCATTGCAATATTATCCACAATAGCCAACACTTGGAAGCAGCCTAAATTCCCATCCACAGAAGAATGGATAAAGAAGGTGTGGTATATTTATATACAGTGGAATACTACTCAGCCATATAAAAGATGAAATCTTGCCATTTGTGACAACATGGATAGACCTTGAGGGTACTATGCTAAGCAAAATAAGTCAAATGGAGAAAGACAATGGCGATATGACTTCACTCATATGTGGAAGGTAAACAAACATGTAGATAGAGACAACAGATTGGTGGTTACCAGATGGTAAAGGGGCAGGGTGGGGGTAGGACAAAATGGGTAAAGGGGCACTTGTGTAAGATGATGGATGACAACTACACTTTAGGTGGTGAACATGATGCAGTCTATACAAAAATTGAAATATAATGATGTCCACCTGAAATATATAATATGTTATAAGCCAATGAGACCTCAATAAAAAATAAATAAATAAATGTAAAACAAAAATAAAGCAAAATAAAAAATCCCAGGAGGGATGGTTCCTAGCATATTTCCATTTAATTCACCAGTCTGCCTTTTGGAAAAATCAGATGAATCATGGGGAAAAGTATATACACCACCCAGACTTAACTAAATAGTAGATCTGATTGCAGCTCTGTGTCTGATATTTTTAGCAGTGTTAGAGGAGGTTTCAGGTACAATCTCTGGGGCTTATGTAATGCCAGGTACACAAGCAGTGAATCCCCCACTGCATAACCTCTAGCCTGGAATCCTACTTCATGAAGAATGACATGCACAGATGGGCAAATAACAATGGGATCACTAGTCAGATCATGTATTGCATCAGCCAGAAACCTCAATATGGTGCTATGTTCTCAAAGGAAAGGGTGTATGGTTCTATGACCCTAGAGGTGAAGTAGGAGGGGCTCCCATTGCCATCACTTCCAGTGATTCAGATGGGGAATGGTGCTCTCCATTTCCACAAATCTGGGATCTGAAGATTCAGAAGTACTGGTCCCCACAGAAGGGTACACACTTGCCAGGAGACAAAAAAGGATATCAGTGAATTACCTGTTATAGCTGCTACCAAGACATTTTGAACTCTGTGCCCAGGTACTGGCAGATGAAAAGAAGAGTCACCATCCTGGCAGAGTGTATGGTAGGGCTGCTTTTACACAATGGGGACAAGAAGAAATATGTGCGCAACCCAAGTAATCCAACTAGATACCTCTTGATGTTCTTGTGACCCATTTTAACTGCTAATGGACCTGTGTGGCAACCTGACCTGAGCAGGAGATGAATATGGAGGTTTGGGACACAGCACCATTTGACCTACCTAAGTGGTAGTTTAGGGTAAAGGGAAATTAGAATGGATAGTGGTTGGAGGAGATGATGAGTACCAATTGTAGCGCAGAGGTCAGCTGAAGTGATGGAAGCTATAATTCAGACCACTAAACTCATTCAGGCAAAAAGTCACATGGAAACCATGGAGGAATTATACCATGAACCTGTCTGGAGAAACAGATTTGTGTGGCACAAGTGGTGAACTGAGGTAGGCATTAAAATACTCTGTAGAGCTCCAAATACAAAGAATGTAATTGACGAAACAGCTGCTCTTGAAAATCTGTCCTCCTTTTTATTTGAAGACCATGGCTCTCAGCCAATGATGGAGTACAGTAGAGATATTCATGAAAGCTTGTTTCTGAGAGAGATGGGATTCCTCAGACGGTCAAGGTTGGCTCAAGGACTTCCTGTTTTCTCTCACTAGGCACTTGCCCTAATAACATTCTTCCATGCTAAATCGTGCCTTGATGTCGGCTTTTGGAGGATCCAGACTAACACATATTTGAACAGCTAAATGGTAGATAGTGAAAATACTCAAATATACTGGATAATGTCGTTACAAAGCAGTTATATCAATTTATGGTCTTATGCAGATTATGCATCAGAATTACTTTGGTTAAACCATTTTATTGAGACTTTGCATTTCAGATTTTTAATTTGGACAATATGTTTGGTTTCAAACCCTACCTTATTTCAGCTTTAATTTGTATTTCCTTAGCATCTATTGTATTTGAGCATGGTTTCTTCTATTTGTTGGTCACTTATATTTCCTCCTATATAAAATTTGCTTTGTGTTTTTTAAATTTTTTAATAAAAATTGTGTATGTTTGAGGCCAACCTGGTGGTGTAGTGGTTAAGTTTGTGCACTCCAGTTTGGCAGCCTGGGTTTGCTAGTTTGGATCCTGGGTGCAGACCTATGCACAGCTTATCAAGCCATGCTGTGGCAGGCGCCTCACATATAAAATAGAGGAAGATGGGCACAGATGTTAGCTCATGGCCAATCTTCCTTAGCAAAAAGAGGAGTATTGACAGCAGATGTTAGCTCAGGGCTAATCTTCCTCAAAAAAAATTGTATATGTTTGTGCTTATCATTTTGTGTCCTTTAATAGTTATTTCTGATTATCCTAAATATATATTTGTGCTTTTGTATACATTTGTATAATTTGTTGTAGCTCTCAAAATTGATCCTATATAGAACAATAGGCTGATTGTAAGAGAGATTTGAGCTTTACAGAAAATAACTTTCTTTTTTCTTTGTAAACTCACATGCAATAATTTGTTTATTCACAATTATATTCCAATTTTAACTTGTATAACTCTAGAAATAATATTTATTTCTTCTAGCACATAATTTTCCCAAAAGGAAAGAATGAGACACAGATCATGTCAACTTCATGCATGACTGTGTACTTTATGGATAAGAACATTTACTTTCTCTATGTGGAGAGGATGAATTGTGCGAATCAAGAAAAGAAATCTCTAGACTATATTTAAAAGTGAAGTTCTATGAATCCTACCACTATCTCTAAATAAAAGGGCATCACTTTTTCTAGAAATTCCTAGCATCTCTAATCTGTACAAGTTGATCCGAATCACTCTTCTACATTTTGTGAAAGATTTTAGAGCCTCTAGATATTGTTTCCAATTCAGAGTAATTCAGTTCTGCTGAACATCTTCTGACAATCCTCAAATTGTTTAACAAGTGTAGGTTTTTAAAATATTAAACAGTATTTTGCTGTAAAAGAAATATTTCTGATCTTTCCTTGCCACTCATTATATTTTGGAACTATCTTGTATGCTTAAAAATGGTAAATGTTGGGGCTGGCCCCGTGGCCGAGTGGTTAAGTTCGCGCGCTCCGCTGCAGGTGGCCCAGTGTTTCGCTGGTTCGAATCCTGGGCGCGGACATGGCACTGCTCATCAGACCACGCTGAGGCAGCGTCCCACATGCCACAACTAGAAGAACCCACAACGAAGAATACACAACTATGTACCGGAGGGCTTTGGGGAGAAAAAGAAAAAAATAAAATCTTTAAAAAAAAAAAAAAAAAAAAAAAAAAATGGTAAATGTTGTTAGAATTAAGTCTCCAAAGAAACATAAAAACTATTATTCATTATGATTTTCCCTTGAAGGAATATTTCTATTACTAACTGCCAACTTCTATACATGTGGGACTAAATAATTTTATAAATATGTTATAATCAGTTAATGATTATTCCTTCAAACAGTGAACCAGACATAAAGAAAACAAATATATTCTTCTGATCGATGTTATTAATATTACTTTGGTTCAGAGTGGTACTATGACTCTCTCCCAAATGAAAAACAAACAAATTTCCCCAGAGTACTTAGAAGTGCTATAGCAATATTGACAACATACAACACTTACCATTTGCAGATCTGTTTCTATAAGATAACTGAAAGACTACCTATAATCAAATACTCAGTTTTTAGGTATTAAATACAAGTAATATAGATCCAGAAGTGACATCAGTGTCATGGTGGAGTGAGATTGCCAGGGACTCCCTTCCCTCCAACATACAACAAAAAGGAGCAACCATATTCTAAAAGGAAATATCCTAACACCAAAGGAACCCTCAGAGAGTCACAGCAGCCAAATGACAGAGAGTGGAGAGGCTGGAGCCCCCCCTTGGAGGAGCTGGAATGGGGTAAGAGAGAATTTCCCTCCCTCCCCTAAAGAATGGGGTCACTGCCACAGGAGGCTCCATGAGGGAAGGAGTAGGGGAGACGTTGTGCATCTGCAGGATCACCCAAGACTCCCTAGTGCCCTTGCAGCCTAGAGGGAAGCTCTCTAACTGGGTGAAAGCTTTTGCATGGGGTGACCTCATCAAGCCAAGACCCCAGGAGACCAGATAGTGAGAGCTGATCAGGAAACCCGCACTGTGCGTTAGAGGAAACACTCCCCGGAACCTGTGCTGTGCCGCACCATCTTGAAGGCAGAGGGCTCAGAATATGTGGCTCTAGACCCCCATCCAGTGGCGATAGGCTGTAACTGCAACCAAATAATATCACAATGGGAAAAACCCATACTTCCAGCATCAGGCAATTCATCACATCTGCAGACCAGATAGAAAATGACAAGCATGCAGAATTCAGTCTTGGGGATGCAGAAATAAGTAAACTAAACAACAATGACTTCAGAATAGCTGTCAAAAAAACTCAATAAGGTAAAAGAGAACATAGAGAAACAATTCAACGACTTCAGGAGCTACTTCACAAAAGAGATTGAAATTATAAAGAAGAATCAATCAGAAATAGTAAAGATGAAAAACATAATGAAAGAGATAAAACAAAATATGGATTCCCAAAATGCTCGTGTGGACACCATAGAGGAGCAAATAAGCATGATTGAAGATAGACATGTTGAATTGCTCCAGACAGAGGAGGAGAGAGAACTGAAACTAAAAAGAAATGAAGAAAGTCTCCAATAAATTACCAACTCAATGAGGAAATGCAACATAAGAATTATAGGTACCACAGAAGGTAAAGAGAAGGAGAATGGAACAGAAAGTGTGCTCAAAGAAATAATAGCAGAGAACTTCTAAAATATAGGGAATGAGAGAGAAATGTGTGTAGAAGAAACTTTCAGATCTCCTAGATTTGTCAAAGTAAAAAGGCCTACTGTAAGGAATGTAGTAGTAAAACTATCAAAAATGAATGACAAAGAAAGAATACTCAGGGCAGGAGGCAGAAGAAAATAACCTACAAAGGAACCCTTGTCAGACTTTCAGCAGATTTCTCTGCAGAAATCTTACAAGCTAGGAGAGAATGGAATTATATATTCAAAACTTTAAAAGATAAAAATCTTCAGCCAAGAATACTCTAATCCAGCAAAAATATCCTTCAGATATGAGGGAGAAATTACATTTTTCCCAGACAAACAAAAGCTAAGGGACTTCATAGCCATGATACCCCCCCACCACACACACAAGAAATCCTCAAGAAGGCTCCCATAGCTGACAAAAGACCAAAAGGGAGAAAGGGGTCACAAAACACAGAGTAAGGAGTAAATAGACAAATAGAATCAGAATAGGATAGCAAATATTCAACTATAGCATTAGGATAAAGGGGAGGAAAACACCAAAAACAAAGACAATCTTGTCACTTTAACCACAAACTCACAACAAAAGTTGGAATAAGATATTAAAATAATAACTTAGGAGGGGAGGAGGAAAGGGACTGAATCAGTTTAGACTAAGGAAATAAGAGGCCATCAGAAAATGGACAATGGTATGCATGAAATTCTGAGTACAATCTTCAGGTAGCCACTAAACTAAAATCAGAACAGAGACACAAAAAATAAACAAGGACATAACAAAAAAATACAGCATAAGAAACTGCAGAAATCAATGGGTAGACTAAAACACACAGGACGAGAAACAAAGGAAGTAGAGGAAAATCAGGAAAACGAGTGACAGAATGACAGCATTAAGCCCTCATACATCAATAATCAACCTCAATGTCAACAGATTGAACTCTCCAATAAAAAGACACAGTGACAAGATGGATTAGAGAGCAAGATCCAACAATTTGCTGCCTCCAGGAGACACATATCAGCTCCAATGACAAATATGGGCTCTGAGTGAAGGGGTAGAAGATGATATGCCAAGCTAATGTAAGAAAACAGAGAGCAGGTGTCACAGTACTCATATCAGACAAAGCAGATTTCAAGATAAGGCAGGTAAAGAGAGAGAAAGAGGGGTAATATGTAATGATCAAAGGGATACTACATCAAGAAGAAATAATGACTATAAATATCTATGCACCCAATACAGGAGCACCAAAGTTCATAAAGCAACCATTAACAAACCTAAAAGAAGATATCAAAAAATAACACAATAATAGTAGGGGACCTCAACACGCACTCACATCATCAGACAGATTATCTAGACAGAAAATAAACAAGGAAACAGTGGAATTAAGTGAAAAGCTAAAACAGTTGGACTTCATAGACATATATAGAATACTCCATCCAAAAACAGAAGAATACACATTCTTCTGAAGTGTGCATGGAACATTCTCAAAGATAGATCATATTTTGGGAAACAAGGTAAACCTCTATAAATTAAAAAAAATTGAAATAATAGCAAGCATCTTCTCAGATCGTAATGCTATAAAGCTAGAAATTAATTACAAGAAAAAAACTGAGAAAGGGACAAAGATGTGGAGACCAAACAATATGCTATTGAACAAGCAACAGATCATTGAAGAAATTAAAGAAGAAATCAAAAAATACCTGGAGACAAATGAAAATAATAACATGCCATACTCATATGGGATGCAGCAAAAACTGTATTAAGAGGGAAATTCATTGCAATACAGGCACACCTTAACAAACAAGAAAAACCCCAAATAAGCAATCTCAAATTACACCTAACTGAATTAGAAAAACAAGAACAAACAAAGCCCAAGGTCAGTAGACAGAGAGAAATAATAAAAATCAGAGCAGAAATAAACACTATTGAAACAAAAAAGACAGTAGAAAAGATCAATGAAACAAAGAGCTGGTTCTTCAACAAGATCAAAAAAGTTGACAAACCCCTAGCCAGACTTACAAAGAAAAAAAAAGAGAGAAAGCTCAAATAAACAAAATCAGAAATTAAAGACGAGAAATAACAACAGACTCCACAGAAATACAATAGATTATAAGAGAATACTGCAAGAAACTATATGCTAACAAAATGAATAACCTGGAGGAAATGGATAAATTCTTAGACTCTTACAACGTCCCAAAGCTAAGTCAAGAAAAAACAGACAATCTCAACAGACTAATCACAAGGAAAGAGATTGAAACAGCAATCAAAAGCATCCCAACGAATAAAACTCCAGGACCGGAAGGCTTTCCTGGGGAATTCTACAAAACTTTCAGAGAAGATTTAATACCTACACTTTTCAAGCTATTCCAAAAAATTAGGGAGGATGGAACACTTCCCAACATGTTCTATGAGGCCAACATCACTCTGATACCAAAGCCTGATAAGGACAGCACAAAAAAGGAAAACTACAGGCCAATATTGCTGATGAATATAGATGCAAAATTCTCAACAAAATTTTGACAACCCGAATTCAGCAATGCATCAAAAGGATCATACATCACTATCACGTGGGATTCATACCAAGGTCACAGAGATGGTTCAACATCTGCAAATCAATCAACGTGATACACCGCATCAACGAATTGAGGATTAAAATCCACATGCTAATCTCAATAGATGCAGAGAAAGCATTTGACAAGATCCAACAGTCATTTATGATAAAAACTCTGAACAAAATTGGCATAGAAGGGAACTACCTCAACATAATAAAGGCCATATATGACAAACCCACAGCCAACATCATACTCAATGGGCAAAAACTGAACACCATCCCCCTGAAAATAGGAACGAGACAACAGTACCCTCTATAACCACTCTTATTCAACATAGTACTGGAGGTTTTGGCGAGAGCAATTAGGCAAGAGAAAGGAATAAAAGGAATCCAAATAGGGAGTGAAGAAGTGAAACTCTTCCTGTTTGCAGATGACATGATCTTATATATAGAAAACCCCAAAGAATCTATTGGAAAACTATTAGAAATAATCAACAACTACAGGAAAGTTGCAGGATATAAAATCAACTTACATAAATCAGTGGCATTTCTATACTCTAATAACGAGCTAACAGAAAAAGAACTCAAGAACACAATTCCATTCACAATCGCAACAAAAAGAATAAAATACCTTGGGGTGAATTTAACCAAGGAAGTGAAAGACCTATACAATGAAAACTACAAGACTTTCCTGAAAGAAATTTATGATGACATAAAGAGATGGAAAGACATTCCATGCACATGGATTAGAAGAATAAACATAGTTAAAATGTCCATATTACCTAAAGCAATCTACAGATTCAATGCAATTCTGATCAGAATCCTAATGACATTCTTTACAGAAATAGAGCAAATAATCCTACAATTCATACAGGGCAACAAAAGACCCTGAATTGCTAAAGCAATCCTGAGAAAAACGAACAAAGTTGGAGGCATCACAATCCCTGACTTCAAAACATACTACAAAGCTACAGTAATCAAAACAGCATTGTACTGGTACAAAAACAGTCACACAGATCCATGGAATAGAATCGAAAGCCCAGAAATAAAACCAAACATCTATGGACAGCTAATCTTTGACAAAGGAGCTGAGGGCATACAATGGAGAAAAGAAAGTCTATTCAACAAATGGTGCTGGGAAAACTGGACAGCCAGAAGTAAAAGAATGAAAATTGACCATTCTTTCTCACCATTCACCAAAATAAACTCAAAATGGATCAAAGACCTAAAGGTAAAACCTGAAAACATAAGGCTTCTGGAAGAAAATATAGATAGTACACTCTTTGACATCAGTACTAAAAGGATCTTTTTGTACACCATGTCTTCTCAAACAAGGGAAACAACAGAAAGAATAAACAAATGGGACTTCATCAGACTAAAGAGCTTCTTCAAGGCAAGGGAAAACAGGATTGAAACCAGAAAACAAGCCAGTAATTGGGAAAAAATATTTGCAAGTGATATATCCAAGAAACGGTTAATCTCCGTAATATATAAATAACTCACACAAGTCAACAACAAAAAATCAAACAACCTGATCAAAAAATGGGCAGGGGACATGAACAGACATTTCTCCAAAGAAGATATATGAATGGTCAATGGGCACATGAAAAGATGCTCATCATCACTGATCATCAGGGAAATGCAAATCAAAACTACACTAAGATATCACCTTACACCCATTAGAATGGCAAAAATAACCAAAACAAAGAGTAATAAATGTTGGAGAGGTTGTGGAGGAAAAGGAACCCTCGTACACTGCTGGTGGGAATGCAAACTGGTGCAGCCACTATGGAAAACAGTATGGAGATTTCCCAAAAAATTAAAAATAGAAGTACCATATGATCCAGCCATCCCACTACTGGGTATCTATCCAAAGAACTTGAAATCAGCAATTCCAAAAGTCCCATGCACCCCTATGTTCATTGCAGCATTATTTACAATAGACAAGATGTGGAAGCACCCTAAGTGCCCATCAACTGATGATTGGATAAAGAAGGCATGTTTTATATATATATATATATATATATATATATATAATGGAATACTACTCAGCCATAAAAAAGGATAAAATCGTCCCATTTACAACAACATGGATGGAACTTGAGGGTATTATGTTAAGTGAAATAAGCCAAATAGAGAAAGACAATCTCTATATGACTCCACTCACATGTGGAAGTTAAACATGTAGACAAAGAGAACGGATTAGTGGCTACCAGGGCAAAGTGGGGCTGGGGGGTGGGCACAAAGGGTGAAGGGGTGCACCTACAACACAACTGACAAACAATAACGTACAACTGAAATTTCACAAGGTTGTAAACTATCATAACTTCATTAAAAAGTTAAAAAGAAGGAAAAAACACAAGTAATATAGTCTAACAGCCTCATCCAATAAATGGCATTGCACACTTTTTCTTTGTTGGGTATCTTTCATGCCTTACCTACACATTTTCTCCCACGCTTTTGTGCTCACCATTGCTGTGACAGGTATCACTTGAAGGTTTATCCTGAAAACACCTTGCTTAGCTACATCCCATACATTTTGCTTTATGTCTTCAACATCCTCTCCCTCTTACACACAGATGTCTGTAGGAATCTGATCGACCATCTGGCACATGGAGAGTTGATTTATAGCTGGCTTGAAAAATCTTTCTCTCTATATCAGATGTCTGGTTTTTGACTTTTTTTTTCTTTTAAAGATTTTATTTTTTTCCTTTTTCTCCCCAAAGCCCCCCGCCATTACATAGTTGTATATTCTTCGTTGTGGGTCCACCTAATTGTGGCATGTGGGATGCTGCCTCAGCGTGGTTTGATGAGCAGTGCCATGTCCGCGCCCAGGATTCGAACCAACGAAACACTGGGCCGCCTGCCGCGGAGCGCGCGAACTTAACCACTCGGCCACGGGGCCAGCCCCTGGTTTTTGACTCTTGACTAAGATAGGACAAGACCTATGAAGTGTAGTTGAAAGTTGAAACTCTCCTGGTGATCCCCAAATCAGTTCTTTACTGATGGTTTACCAATGGCCTACTCATTAAGTCAGCTTTTCTTGATTAAGTGGCTAGAAGCATATATAAAACTGTCATGAGGAACTTCTGCTTTGAGTCTCCCAAAGCCAAGATTCCTCACACAGATGTCGGTGGTATGAGCAGGAGAGAGAGCACGGTCCACGTGTATAAATGTGGGACACTGGGAAGCTTGTGCAAGGAAAGTCTCTGGGACCTCCGACACTTGACTGAACTCTTAACTTTTGCTGGACCATATCATTTGCCTTGAAAAAGAAGCTCTCCTTGGGTATGCTCTGTGGTGTCTGTTGAATTCATTCAACTGTCCAAACTGGGGAAATATTTGCATGCACAAACTTGGAAATAGGAAGTATGTGATAACAACCTGGGCCAACATTTGATTAGTGAGCAGCAAAAGCCAATAGATACATATGCTCTCATTTGTGTCTCAAATGAACAATTCTGAAAATGCATAATAAAACTTTCCTTATGCTATCCCCAGCAACACTGATCCCCATTTTCCACAGACGTAACTAACTCATTATTCACCTTTATGTTGGTGTTCCTTTCTTCCCTATTCATTCTTCCCACGTTCTCCACTCCTGGTCTTTGGGGTCAATTCCCCAAACAGATTACCTGCATCCAAACTGTAGGCTTAGATTCTGATTTCTGGAATAAACCCAAGGCAAGACACTCTAATAACTTAATTTTGCCATTTTTCCTATCCTTTAAAAATTTTACGACATTGTATTCTTACCACTAAATGCTAAATACATGTCAAACTTTGAAATGAAACTTCTGCTATTATAGTATGTAATAATTATCAAGTTCATGCATAAACTAAAATTGTGCCTATTTCTTGGATGAGAAAAATTCTGGATTAAGTAAATTATTTTTTCTTTTTTAGCTTTCACTATTCATTTAGGTGCTACTGCAATATTATGGGGAAGAATTGGTTTGTTCTTGTTGAAGAAGGTATTACCACAGAATTTTATTGAAGTGTAGAAAGGAATGAGTCCTCAGAAGGAAAAACAGCACTGACTGTTGAGAAGACTTACTTTTAAAGGTTAACATCGATACACATTTCTTTAAAATTGAAGTACATTAAGAAAAAAGAAAGAATTATAAGTCAAGAGAAGACAAATTATTAACAATATTAGATGGTAAACTTCAAAGCGTAATAGCCTCAAAATTCTATGGAAAAATTGAAACAAGACCTTTACATCCAATGAATTAATCCATCAACCTAAAAGAATTTAAAAATAAAAACATATGTAACTTTCCAGATATTTTACTACTATTAGATCAGTTAAATGAATGAGCGTTGCAACTCCAGATATGTAGGGGAAAGTGATAAATAATGTATGTACTTCAAAGAAAAAGAAATTAATTCAAACTGTGTAGCTATAATGAAAAAGTAAATCAATAGGACATTTTGGCCAGACTAAAAAATATGATTGTGATAAGATAATAACAGTAATTTTATATTTAAATGCAGTTATAATTAAAATTCGAGACAAAATATCTTGGAATTTAGGAATGAGCTTTTCAGATGAACGTAAAAATCTATTAGTAACTTGTCTTATTCAGGACTAGACTAAAGATATGAATAATTTCAGACTTGGTTAAAAATATATGTTACAAATTTAAGGCTAATGACTAAAATCATATAACTATACATTGTAAAACATTTAAATTAGAATAGGAATAAATTTGGCCCTAGAATAAAAGGAAAACGCTATTAACCCAGCATTAACCTAAGGCACAGAGGATGTATACACTCGTTTTTAGTGGGAATGTAAATTGGGACAGCTACTTTAAGGAGTAATTTTAAATGATCTAATAGAAATTTAAATGTCCATATCTTATGACTCAGTAATTCCTGAATATACACTGGAGAAATACTTGTTCACATGCGCAAATGGACATGCACAGGAAAGAGCCTAGTAGCAGATTTTGTAATTCAATCTGTTTTAAACAATCCAAAATTCCATCCGAAGGAAATAGGTAAATTGTTAACAGACGCATATAATGAAGTTTTATACAGTACTTTAGTTTGCTCTTTCTAACTCTTTAATTTCTTTTTCTAACTGTACTTACATAAATATCATAATGATATATGTGTAGAACCTATGATTATTTGAAAAACGCTAGTTACAGCACACATACAGCGAATTTGGAAAGAAAATTCGAATATTAATTTATGTAGTTTAGGAAAAATTTCACTTTTTAAAAATGGTTTGAATAAATACATTTTAGGAACTACCTCTGCCAGCTGTGATGGAGCAACTAGAACAAAACAAGCTCTCCCACCCTAAGCAGCCGTAACTGAGGAGGTAACTGCTCAACGGTAGCACACAGCAGGGATTGTTGAGTAACCGGAAAGCCAAAATGAGAGTCCCAAAATCATATTAGGGCCCCCAAAATAACATATTAAGTTATCACAAATGTCAAATAACTTCTAAACTTATTTTTGAACCCAATATGAGATTTACAAAGGGGCCTGCACTTCATTTGGACTTGTAAACATTTATTTATGCACTGTATACCCTACTGAATTTCGCATCTAAGTTTGAAAGTGGGTCTTATTCTGAAGTTTACTGTTGAAATACATAAATCCTGAGCAAATTCAGGAAAAAAAACAAATGTGGATCCACATGAATAAAACAATTTGACCCTTGTTTCTACCAAAACAAAAATGGAATACATCAAACAGAAAAGTGCCGGTGGATTTAATAGTGGCGTTTCTAAATACAGGAGGAACATTAAAGCTCAGATTTTCCTGTTTCAACTCTGAAGTTGTTCTGGCCTCCTGCCTTAGGGCAGACCAAAAAAATAGACAGACACAGAGAAGAGAGAGAGAGTTGGATTTGCTTGGCATTCCCTACAAGGGAGAAGGGAAGGAAAAAGAATAAAGTTCTGTGACTACTGAGGCCTTTCCAACCCTCCCACCCCCACTGCTATTTTTGCCCCTTTTTCTCCCTATTGCCTTACGTGTACAAAGGTGTTAGGCAGCTTCGATGTTCTCTGGAAGCCCTTCCTTACACTTTTCCTCAGCCATCACTATTCTAGATCAAATTGCAATTCTGTTCAACCTAGACGGACTATTTGAATGGACTATAAACTCAAGTCCTTCCCAATGGTTTCTTCCACTTCGTTCCATACTCTCTTCTCTACAGTAAAACACAAATTTCATCTCTTGTCATGCTCATTAGAAACCTTCTACTTCTCCTTTTTGCCTACAAATAAAATAAAAACCTCTGAGCATATCATTCAAATCTCTTTAAGATCTGGCTCTTTCTAACTCTCTGGCTTCAACCCTGTGTTCCTTATGTGCCCTGACTATGCTCTCTTCTCTCCTTCTCCCACTTGCTGGAGAATCTATTGCAGCATCTATCATGGAGTGTGTGTATATGTGGACACATATATACATATATGCGTATATACATGCACCTAAATATGTATAGTCTAGTCATTGGCTTGTGGACCAGATTCAACCCTCCATCTGTTTCTGTAAGTAATGTTTTATGGGAACACAGCCATGCTCACTCATTGATGTGGTGGTTTTTTTTTTTTTTTTTTGGCTGCAATCGTGCTACAACAGCAGAATTGACGGTGCAGCAGAGACCAACTAGACCACAAAACCTAAAACATTTACTATCTAGCCCTTTACAGAAAATGTTTGCCAACCCATTGTCTATACTATGACACAGTGATGGCAGAGACTTTGCTGCTTGTGCTCACTGCTGTATTCCCAAAGCACATAATAAGGCTGGTACTTAGTAAGCGATGAAACCGTATTGAAAAAATAAATGAATCATTGAATAAATGAATGAATGTTTGAATAGGTTTAGAAAATTGCCTGCCATATATAGATATTCAATAAGCAAATGTAACAAAATGAAGTGAAAACTACCCCTAATATGTGAAACAAGCAGTTTACAAAACAGGGAATACAATGTATTATATGTATATACATATAATCTTTACTATATATGTGTACAATTATATATATTATTAACAATTAAAATTTTATCAAACAGTAGAAAACAGTTTGTGCTGCAAAAAAAAAAAATAGAATTAGGCAAAGGGTTAAAGAAGAGATGAGGTCCTATTTTAGATGGAGTATTAAGCAAGGGCGTCTATGAGGAGGCGAAATTTAACCAGAAAACTGAAAAGAGAAAAAAAGCCATGTCAATATCTCTAGGAAAAGCATACCAGGAAAAGCAGAGAAAGAAATGAAATGGCCCTGTGTAATGAGTAAATGAAATAAAGATACGGAATTGATTGCGTGTTCAGAAAGGAGAACAGATTTGATTTGCTAAATCTGTAATATACTACACTATAAGTCAACCTCCTCACTTCAGTAAAGGATTCTTTTTCAATTTCCTGTAGTTATGTATTTTTTCACTTAAAGCCTTAAGTAGTGTTATCTAATTTCACTAAATGATGAGGATACAAGTTACATTCATTCCTTGAAACTGAATATAATTATCAAATATTGAAAAAGACAAGGCTTCTTTATAATTACTAAGTACTTTCCCTGTATATAGAGAAACAGAAAAGTATCCTTTGTTATCTTGTATGGATAAAGGATGTTTTTCTCAGGAGCTAGTGAAAATTATCCTGTTTGCCCAGGTTTTTCTTAAATGCTTACAGAAATGAGTGGCTCTTTTACCAGATTCTGTCCTTTCTCTCTTTAATAGCCTCCCTACATCGATCGTTGAGAAGGTGTGATATCTGCTGTAAAACAATTAGTTTTTCAATTGTTTGATTGCTATCCTTTCTCTCATAGTTTTGTTCCCTTTCTACTGAAGCAGGTGTCTTTTTTCTTTCCTCTTTCTTCTTGAATATTTTGTGTATTAATTTATGCAGAAATACATTTTATTCCCTCACCTTAATTTTTAGTCATCTATGTACTTTTTTTTAAAGATCTACATAATCCGTAATCCAACCCTTCTAGATTAAAGGTTGAAGAGCCAAGAGAGCGTCCTCCTCTTAATCAAAGGTATCACAGTCTTATTTTGGGGGACCAGTGGAACCTAAGATCTTCAGCACATTAGTTTTTCCTTAGGCGACCTCTTGTGTCACAAACTACAGATGGTAGAGATACCCATCTTCAGGCTATCTAGTTGTGTTGAGGACTTTGTACTAACCACGCTCTAACACTTATTTTTAGATTACCTGACAAATGACATTTGAAATTTTAATTTACAAAGGCTTTTACTAAACAGTTTGTTGCTGTTCTGTTATATTCCATGGAAATATATTACTATTTGCACACTGTGCCCAATGAGAAAGGCTATCAGATAAACCTTAAGCAAGGTTCTTGACTCTTGAAAAATGAGACGTTTAACAGTCTGAAAAGACTATAGAGCAGGATATTATTAGGCTTTCATTGCCTCCTGTAGCTCCTGACAGACGTTCTGGACTCTAGGCTACTGGGAACACTATTAGACATCACTTTGCTTTCATCTCAGTGGGGATTCAGATGAACAGCCCCGGGTGGAGATGGACCTCTCTACAGAAAAGTGCAGAGCAATCTGTTCTTGCAGCAATTTGTGTTTTTCAGATGGTTTCGTTTTTACTCTTTTGGGAGAAATATAGTTGCTTAGAAGAATCTTCAATATCCCTTCTTCTTGAAATTCTTGGAATGCAGTGTTTCCCAAACTTAGTCCTATAACTGAAATATGATCAGAGGATTTCAGATTCTTGAATGTTGCTTTGTGTTGTCTTTCTACTAAATTGTCATAATTGAGTGTTTTCCCTTGCTTCCTTAATCAGAGAAATGAAGAAAGTTAATTTTGTTTAAACAAGTGGAAATATTTGTGGAGGTAAGGATAGAGTCATAGTTTAACATTTTTCTCCCAGTGATATTTAAAATCTGGTAACATATACCTCAATGAGATGAATGTACAGGAATGAAATGGTGACGGTGGCAGGGAACAAAAGCCTGTACCATATAAAGAATTCCAACCAATCATCTAAAAGTATCTCTGCAAGGAAATATCAGCTTTAACACTGCAAACTACCTAATGTGGAAAATGGTACATTTCAAATATGGTTTAAATGAAGTCTCACCCTAACAAAATGGCCTTTTTAAGGACCATGACTAGGTCAGAATGCTGCAGATGCCTTGTGCCACTTTCTTGGTAATCTCAGCATTCTCCTCGTCTCCATTTTCTCCAAAGACTCCACTAAAATCTTTTTTCCCATTCCTCCACATGACATCACAAAGGGAAAATAATGAGGAATTATGGAGCCCTGGTAATCATGTGAAATGAAGTGTGAAGCAATAGGTTCTTCCTCCTGAGGTCATGATCTGGTCCTCTTTGCAGCAGAATTATACTGTAAGTTTTTGTTTCTTTGTTTTGGTGAGGAAGATTGTCCCTGAGCTAACATCAGTGCCAGTCTTCCTCTATTTTTGATATGGGACCGCACCACAGCGTGGTGTGATGAGTAGTGTGTAGGTTCACACCTGGGATTCAAAGCCATGAACCCAGGACCTCAGAAGCAGAGCACATGAACTTAACCACTACACCACCTGGCAGGCCCCCTCAATAAATTGTAAAGATGTAAAATGCTGGACTGATTAATTGGGTCATCTCTGTTTATCTCCACTGTGTCTTATCTTTTTTACCATCTGCAAGTCACTAATATTTCACTCTTAGAATCCTTAGTCTCCTTGAATCATATTAATTTTCTGACAACTGAATGAAAAACGGTCTAAAACTCAATGCCTTCATTTAAAAAAAAAAAAGTATGAATAGTTTAATTCAGAGACAGTCCCTGGAAACCCTGACACAAGAGTGAGATTGTGATTAGGGGAAGGGAGAGTATCTTCAATAAAGTTATATGACTAATTGGTTTACCACTGGGTGCAACAAAAATTTAAGGACACAGGGAACTTGAAAAGCCTCTATAGAACACACTCTTCAGTTATGTCACCCAAAGAAGCCAGAGTGTTTATTCACCTACTCTTATCAGTCATGGCTGAGTAGTGTGGTGTTAACTTCACAGCTTGCCACTTGTATGGATAAATTGGATTCCAGCTGCTAGAAAAAAGCCTTCAAGCAAAGGGATGCAGCTGCCACCAGTTGGAATTCCAGTCAATGTACCCAGAAGTAATCAGGACAAAAGGAATATGTACTAGGCACTGACAGAATCTATTATATGTCCTTAATATAGATTGACCCTTAATATATCTGTCTTAAAATTTCTGAACATACACACTGCCTTCAAAGTATATAGATAACTGTGTTGCATCAGATAAAATATTGACATGAAAACACAAAATCTGTGTTCAAGCCTTATAATAATAACACATAACAAAAGTTATATAATCCTTTCAACTATACAATGTCCCCAGCTTCTCTATTCAATAAGGGTGGCTTTCTTGTCTTGCTCATTGCCAGGATGAAAATATATGGAGAAACCTCTATAAGTTGAAAGAAAATAGGAATATAAAATGGGTTATCTCTATTAAACAGTTTTAAAAAGAACAAGCAAAATACCCACTAAATTAAAGGAAAGCAAATTAGTGTGCAATGATTTAAATTAGATTTTAGAAAGTCCATAGTGAAGCTAGTAAAGGATGGTCATTAGAATTATTTGCCAAATTATAAATGCTTTTTAAGTAAGATATCAGATGCAACTGATAAATTATGTTTCCATTGATCTACAGATGCATTGATGTCTGGATTCACCTTTAGATGTAAAGAATCAATAAAGATAAACTCAGCATGTTGCTAAAATTGATATCTCCAATTTGCATCACAGCATGCAACAGTCATGATAATTAAGCCAAATGATACTATCATTTATGATTGTTTCTTGTCAGAAACTGTGGTAGTTCCCCCCTTGAGAGGGGAGTAGGGGTATGTGAATTAAACTTAGTGCTAGAATTATTTCCCTTTTAGGCAGAATTCATCAAAACCAATAGTGTGGTTCAAAATGACTACTAATAAAAGTAGGAAGAAAGATGATTATCCATGTAGCTCAATTTAGTGGGACTGGACTCATAGGGAAAACAACCATGTAGTGAATTAGATCAAATAAAAGACATAGAATGGCCCACATATGTTCTATTAAGAAGAGGAAAACAAAACAAAAAAAATATTTACATTACAGTAATTTCGGATATTTATAACACATTAGCTTTTTTTCTAATTGAAAATATCATTTTGTTACAAGATTGATACATACACATATTAAAAGCTTAAAAGAAAGAAAGAAATCCTCCCACTTCTGAATCTAGCCCAAATTCCAGAGGGCAGTCCACAGTTTCTTGTGCAATTACTTAAATGGTGGAATTGCTGGCTTGAAAAGTATATAAGTTTAAATTTTAGATTGCCATGCAAAGACTTTTATTGATTAACGCTTTTTGTAAGCGATGTCTTTAGTTTTCTACACTCTTGCTAGTGTTACGTTCAACATTACTGATTTTTCTTATTCAGTAGGTGAAAAAAGAAACCTGTGCCTTAATTTTTATTTCTCCAGTGGTAAATGATGTTAAATATCTAGTTTTTAAAATCCCCATTTTATTTCTTGGTTTTGAATCATCTGTTCATATTTTTATTCATTTATATATTATATCCTTTCACTTTTATTCATTTGTGGAAAACCTTTAGTACTGACCCACTAGAAGAAAGAAAGATTAGTATTCTCTGTGCTTCACATACTGGGTCTAGGCCATTGAAACTCATTCCTTCCACATAGTGTTTTATTGTTTTTAGTAGATTTACATAAAAAGTGTTATTAATATGTGACCTTTTCATCCTTATCACGTATCTGTAAAGTAATCAGAACTTATTGACACTATCATCTCAATTTTAGAGTTGAAGAAACGGAAGCCCTAGAATGGTCAATGACTTCATGAAGACCATGACAGAAATGAAACTCCTCTTCTGGCTTCTTGTGATTTTTTTCCAACTACACTCATCGTTATTTCTATTTCACTAACAAGAGTATTATTATATTCATTATCATGCACTAGAATTTTTTTCTATTAAGTTTTCTTTATGGAGTGCATCCTAATTAATGGAAAAACAGGGCAACTCCCTGGAAATTCTTGCCAAAATCTATTAAACTAGTTTAACATTTCAATATCCCCAGCATTGGCAATAGAATTTAATAAAAAATGAACCAGATGTTTCCCAGACTGCTTCAAGCTCGCTACCAAAGTCAATGTCCATATTATTTCAGCTTTCCGAAATGGCCCTAAATAATTTGTGCTAACTATTGCCAAATTATTATCCATCTTGTAAGTTTGGGTTCTTTCCTTCCTCGTCAATGAAAACTTTCATGGGCTTCTCATCAAACTAAGGTCAAAGTTGTTCTCATCCTCTGAGTTTCCATGAATTTTACAATATTCTTTTATAAGACAATGAGCTGATTTACTTAAATATCTGTCATAATCTTTCAAATAATATTCATAAAAATATACTCACTTCCTATTAATATACAGTTTGACAACAGAATGTAATGACATAAATTCATGCAGTTAGTTGGTGTTGCCCAACAGGTATCAATAATTATTAGCAAGCTGTGAGTTGAAGAAATTCAGGGGCACTCTTTATGTGCTAAAAAATAATGATTTAAAATTTAAAAATCGAAAGAAGAAGGGAGAAACAAATGGAAACAGAACAGACTATTGAAAATGTATCATCTAGACCAGGTTAAGATTTGGAACAGTCCAAAGCCAAATCTTTCCTAGTATTTCCAGATTTTTACTGTTTTGCCATTCACACAAGGCTCAAGATTTATTTCTTATCAGGGTGACAGAGAATGGTAGATCAGGAGGAAAAATCTATGGAAAGCCAAATAGTGAACTTGTTAATCAGCAAAGAAGACAGGTACTAGTACCAATTGAGGGAAGAGAACTCTCCATTGGCAGGAGCGCAAACAGCTATGAGAATCTAGGAGGTGGAAGTGAGTTTTAAAAAAAAAAGATGTGATGGAAGTAAAATGGAGACTAAAAAGGCGAAAAGAGAAGTAAGAGGCAAACAGTCAGGGGAAACATTAAACTAACCTGGGTACGGAGGTCAAGAGATTGTCAAAGGGTGCGTACAAAGAAATGAACTTTCAGCTGGACTAGACCAGCAGCGCACGGCATAACTTGTACCCCTATGTCTTTTTTGGGGCCATCAGGAAGGATCTCGGTCCCAGAATAACCTAGGGTTTGCATGAACTCTTCTGGTATTTTTCTTTCACTCTTCCACATCATAGGTTGTGTCTTATATACTTGGCTGATTTGTAATAAGTGCATTCGGTAAATCATTTTATTTGTAAATATCTCCATATCTATGTATGTATCAGTTTCTCAAATTACACTTTTCATGTAACGGTTTTTCTAAAGATTATTTCATTTCACTTACTTATTTGAGCCAGTTTTCCAAAATTAAAACAAATGCACACATTTTCATTTCTTCCTAAATTAAATAATATTGGGTTTTGCATGAACGTTTAACATATTCACAAATAAAAGATTGCTAGTGTTTCATATTGCTATTTAGAAGGTTATTAAAATATGACAGATAAACAGAAAATATTCTGCAGATATAATCACTTAATAATTCAACGATTGCTTCAATTATGCTATCAAGTGTAGAAATATTGCCAGTTAACTTTAACAGACTGAATAATAAAGAAAATGGATTTAAAACTGTTTCAAACTATTTTTATTTAATAAAAAATCTATGCCTTGGGTTCACCCTTTTTAATCCTATTACTTTCCAATTCTTATGGTCCTTAAAAAGAGTATTGTAAGTGACTGAACAGAAACATTATATCTGATTTTGTGCTAGAAAATTGAAACAGCGTGTGATCGTGGCTAAGCAAGAGCTTTATGGCAGAAGCAAATAGTTATGTGATTACTGAAGTATAGCTGTCACTGGAAATAGAAACCTGCAAGGATCCGATCATAAAAGTAGCAATTTCAGATTCACTAGTGTTTAAAATTAAAGTTTAGTAATTCACTGTGAATACATCTTCTTAATGGCTTTAGGAAAGTTTCTTTCTTTCATTTGGCATTTTCACTTTTTTTCTTAATGTCCTGCCTTTCAAAATGAAAACGTACTTACTGAAGATCAGTAAGACAATTATTATAAAGATATGTGAATAAAACACTAAAATTTTTGAATTATGCAACAATGGTTAGTCAATTGTTATTTATTGCTGATGCACTATTTTTAATTCACCAAGGGGTGAAACTTGTTATGTTAGGTGCACCAATTTAACCAACAGTTTTTCTTTTTCCTCTTCTGGAGTATAATTAGCTGATGGATGAGCCTAATTAGATATGTCACAAAACTTAAAGTAAAAGTGTTTGGTGAAGAAAATAATGGCTATTTAAATAGTTTTACATACATATATAACACATTATACGGTCTTACGAAATGGAGATGAGAAGAGGATTTAAGAAAGTGGACACTAGCTAAAGGGAAAATTTGGGGAAAAGAAGTCTTTGGTTTTTTTATGATTTTGTTTGTTTAGCATGAAATACATTTGGACTAATGTATCGGTTGTGATGTGTGTCAAATATTACAGGACAGTAAAGAATTAGTCTGGAAAAAACTTTAGAGGAGCTGATAAAAAGGACTAGAGTTTGAGACAAATTAGTCAAAACACGAAAGGTATTGAATGAAAACAGAAGTAAAGAATTCAGACTGAGAAGATTTAAGAGAGAAGATAGACACTTTGGGACCTACAGCTATTTTGCCCGCATGATATTTTAAGTACTGGGGGAATATGGTTCCACGATGCCTTTGAAGTGAAGCACTTTTCTAGGCAACACCGGATACAAAAGCATAAGCCTCACATAGTAAGAGCATTCTAATATTACATATTTTCAAAGTTAAAGTTCCAAAATAATGTTTTTAAAAGTTAAAGATTTTATTAACAAGGATAAGAAACCTTTTGCAATTGATCCAAAGGCATTGAAATTCATGTGATTTTAGAGATAATACTGAAAATATATAAAATACATAGCATGTTTCATATATATTAAGGAAATGGGATTACAAGATAGTGATATATGTGCATGTACATTGTGACTAGTACAGATAAAAATCTACATATAAAGAACAGACAGCATAATTTATCATTATTTATTGTAAAAAATTATTGTTCAAATCTAACTGAAAAGGAATATTTTATGACTAGAAAATAGCTCATTTTGCTTGTGAGAGCACTAATTATTTTTTTTGAGAATTAGTTCAATATGAGACAAAATCAAGGGAAAAGGAAAAGACCAAAACCAAAATCTTCTTGAAAGAAAAATATTGAAAGTGTGAAAAATGATATTTAAAGATCTACAAATATAGTCCCCATATAGCTTTTCTGTAACAAGGAATTTATAACTTTACTCTTCTGCAGTGTGCGTTCCTGCCCTAACCCACTCACTCTTTCTAGACACACTGTGGGCTTACACACCCCCAGCTTCTGTTTGTTTTGTTATTGCAGCACGGAGGGCTCTTCAAACACACTTCCCCATGCGTGTAAAAATCTTCACTGCTGGCCAAGACACCTTTTCCATTGCTAAGTATCCCACTATGTCTTTCTTGATTCTTTTATTTATGATTAATTAAACCTTATTTTTTTATTTCCATAGTTCTTTCCTTATTCTTCTAACAGAGCAAATTTTAAGACATTAATATATATTTGGTTGTTTACCTGTCATTCTTCTGAATTATATGTACCAAAAAGTTTGAAGAAAAAGTAGAAAGGAAAGCAAATCATTGAAATGAGATGGAAATATCAAGAAATCAAGTATCTTTTGGTAAGTACAATTCCACTCTTAGGATTTTATCCCAGACAAATAAATTATATATCTACAAAAAGACTCATATGTGAACACTCATAGCAGCTTTATTCAGATAGCTAAAAAAAACGGAAATGATCCAAATGTCCATCTACAGTAGTATGGACAATCAAATTGTGTTATTTCCATACAAGGGAAACACCACTCAACAACAAAAGGGAGCAAACTTCTTACTCATACAAAAATTTGGATGAATATCACAGACATGACACCGAGTGAAAAAATCACAAAAGAAATGTGCATATGATATTAATCCTTTTGTGTGAAATTCTAAGACACAAATAACCTGTGGTAAAAATATTCCAAAAAAAGGTAGAGATAGATGACTAAGAATGGGTATGAGAGAACTTTCTGGAGTGATGGACATGTTCTATATATTGATAGTGTGTGGAGTGCAAAGGTGTATGTCCTCATCAGAACTTATTGAATTATACAGTTAAGATGGATTTAGTAAGAATGCATAAATATTCCTTTACAAAAAACTAAAATTATTGAATTTTATTTAGTATCTTTTTTTTCTGTAGTACAGGTTGGAAAATCTGAAAGTATTTTATGTCTATTCAGGGCATTAGATAATAAGTAAATACATACAAAATAATAGGAACCAGAAAAGAGTTACAAATATGCAAAAAGATAAGACTGGAGTGTCTTCTGTCGTCTGGAATTAGAGCTTTCGGTAGAAACTTGTTCCACACCTATGCCTACACACACACACACACACACACATGTGGTGAGAGACAATTCTCCATGTGTTTTTGTCCATTTTCTGAGAAGAAGTATTGAAAGCATTTACTTGTCCCAGATAGCTTTCCAATAATATTTTTATAGAATTCAGTCTTGGGGGATAAACATAGTGTCTCCCTGGCTCCCTCCGAGGCAGAGGGCAGATGTGCTTCCTACTCCCCTTTACTCAGGGGAGTAAAGTCTCACTCCATGGCAAAGTTGGGGCAGATTTGCTAACAATTCCCTTATAATACTGGATGTTTCCTTAGGTCACATTTCCTCAGTTGTAACACAAAACGTACTGTGTGGATAGCATCTACCTCGACCCACCTCCAAAGCATCTCTGCTGGGCTTGAGGGCAAGAGGAACCATGGGGACATGAAGCTCCTGATGTCTGAAATGCCATGACCTGGAAGTCTTGTTTCTTCTGCCTGCATCTACAAACCCATGCAGGCTAGCTTCTCACTTTGCACATAAAGTAAAATTTCAGAACTCAGTTCTTGATAATACCCAATTGTTTTCTGGATTTTTTCTGAGGAGAGGGCTTAAAATTAAGGAAATAAGATATCCCTGACCATACTTAGCATGGAAATCTTGGTCTGTGAATATCACTCAACCCTAAGAGGAAACAAGGCTTCTTTAAGAATATAGTGCTGATGCAAGTGCAGCAAAACTAAGGAGATGCTAAAGAATTATGGTGGCAAATCTTAACCAAGTGATCACACTTATCATCGACTTCAGGACAAATCAATATCACTTGCCTCCTGATATAATGCACTGAGAAAGCCATATCACTTTAGCACTATTCTAGCCTAAACTGTACAACCTGAATCTAACCATGAGAAAATATCAATGAGGAATATCTTCTGATATAAATGATCTGTGCTCTTCAGAAATATAATGGTCACAAAAGACAAAGAAACTCTGATCAATCATTCCAGTTTATAAGAGACTAAAGAGACCTCACAAATAACTGTGAAATGTGACCTTTGTAGATAGAATATTTAACCATGAGACACCAAATGGCTATGTATCAGAATTACCCATTATGCGTTGGGAAGTCACAACTTGCCAAGTCATAATGTCTAGTGAGCCAGCAGCAGATGGAAATGATAGAACTGAGATTAAGCATGCATAGGACCAGAGGGTGTGAGTAAGCTGTATGAGCTGGTCGTCAAGACCTCCACACAACTGCACCCAGGGCTTGAACCTATTGCCATCTGGGGTGTTCCATTAGACAAAGAAGAAAAGCCTGAGCTGGGTTATAGATGCATCAGCTTGGTATGTGGGAGCAAGCTGAAACAGACAGCTCCTGCATCACAGCCACATTCAGGTATGGCTCACAACGACACTGGGGAGGGAAAATCTTCCCAATGGACGGAGCCAAGAGCAGTGCACCTGGTCATCCACTTTTTGTGGAAGAAGTGACCTGGGGTGAGAATTTATACACGTTCCTGGACTGTGGCAAATGGCCTAGCCTGGTCAAGGGGCTGGAAAGTAAAAGCCTGGAACGTTGGAGGAAAGAAGGTCTGGGATAGATCACGAGTATGAACACATATGAATGGGTACAAAGTATGAAAATTTTTGTATCACATGCTAATATCCAAAAAGTATTCACCACCACGGAAGTGCTAGACAACCAAGTAGACTAGAAGTTAGCAAATGTTTTTTGTAATGGGCCAGAGAATAAATATCTTAGGCTTTGAGAACCACATATGGTCACTGTCAGATGTTCTTATTTGTTTTTTTTCTGTTGTTTGTTTATTTACAGTCCTATGAAAACGTCAAAACCATCCCCTGCTCCAGTCTTTGCAAAAACAGGCTCAGCAGTAAATTTCGCCTGCGGGCAATAATCTTCTGACTCCTGTGGTAGACAAAATGACTCAGCTGAAATTAACTAACCTTTGTCATGAGCCATCCTAGAATGAGCACCAGGGGCAGATAAGTAGAGTAGCCACGGTGGCAGAAAGGGAGGCCATGCATAGGAGTGGCAGAGAAGGCCATCTCTCACGAGATACGGAAGAATGATTTTGGAAAGATCATATAAATGAAACTTAGTGGCCTTTACATTGGGTTGCTTAGGAGAAATCCTAATGGTCAAAGTATAATATATATTCTGTGTCTTAAAAATTGAATATCATTGTCTTTAACATGCAGTAGGTGGAAATTCTAATGTATTCTTTTAAATTTTAGCAACAATCGGATGTGCCTTTTTCTGCATATTTACCATAGTCACATTTCCTGCTTACTCATTGGCTTCCTGCAGCCTTCCAGGACCTTCTCTTAGATCGCATGCATCTGATCTTGGAGCATCTCCAGTCCATCACCTAAGGTTTGTGGTTCCCAAATCTTAGTGGTCACAGATGTGCTTATATGAAACTTATTTGACCTATTCATTTCCAGGCATTTATGAGTTAAGTGCAAAGGAGCTGCATCATTAACAAGATCTCTAGTGACTCAATGGATCAGATTTTCCTCCATGTTTTAAAGACACTAATACTGAAATTTTAGTGTTTCACTGTGCCCACTGTGATAAAGAACCTGTAACAACAGATTTGTTTAGATCGGATACCATCAATAGATGTTAACAGGATGATTACTTGGTTGCTGTCACTACAAGCTATTTTTAGTAGATTACCAGACTGATTTCTTTCTTTTTTTTTTTTTTGTGAGGAAGATTAGCCCTGAGCTAACTGCTGCCAATCCTCTTCTTTTTGCTGAGGAAGACTGGCCCTGAACTAATATCCGTGCCCATCCTCCTCTACTTTATATGTGGGACGCCTACCACAGCATGGTGTGCCAAGTGGTGCTCTTCTGCAGCCGGGATCTGAACTGGCGAACCCCGGGCCGACGAAGTGGAATGTGCAAACTTAACGGCTGTACCACCGGGCCAGCCCCCAGACTGCTTACTTTAATTCTGATTTCCAGTCCTCTTGGACATGGTAATTTATCTCGTCATGAGGTTGCTTTATAGTGGTGAATGAATGAATAGTGAATTAATGAATGTAAATACTTTATTTTTAGTTTATTTATATATAGGTTATCAGTGACAGTTAATCCAATGTAATTTAGTGATATTAGAAGTCAGATATTTTTTATAGCAGCCGTGACTTAGAATTAAAAGAATAGGTTAAAAAAATGAAAATATACTGATTCTTGCATGCATGTTTATTCACATATTTTCTATTATTAACAATTTGAAAACATATATAGAAAAGCTTATATTTGGATCATTCCAGAACATTCAAGATACTGGCATCTATATGTTCTGTCTTCCTGGTTAGATATTTGAGAGTGAATGCAGTTAGAGAGAAATGCCTGAATCTCAAAGACACATTCAACTCAGGATGATCCAGCCATAGGAATATATAGCAAAAGTCATGCTTATGCTGAAGGAGTGAGTGTGTATTTATCTATGTGTATACACGTATATATGTGTATACACACGCATGCATTCACATATGCAGAGTTTGCCTAGCTATTTGCAAAACTAACTAGCTTTAAAAATCTCATGGTGTGTACAGTGTTTCAGAAGTAAATAACTCCTTGATTTGATGCTGAGTGGGACTCAGGATGAGGATGAAGGGTGGATACGTGCAGACCACAAGAACACTGCCCTGAGTCTCTCATTTGAGAGAGTCTTACATATCACAACACCGAAAACTTCTAAAAAGTCTGATGACAGACATGGCAAATGAGAATTAAGGGAGCAGGGCTCCTTAACAATGTCAGTGCCTGGGGCAAGAGTATAAAGGAGGGCTCATACCAGATGTTTCAATATGCAAAAGATATAAACTGAATTTACAAACTGCTAAATACAATATGTTCTATTCACCAATTTTGACAATTGTACCTTTATATTGACCGGAAAGTACACGTTGAATGTACAATTCTTGGACTCACTGGCATACCAAACTGAACATAATGGAACTCTAAGAGCTGTCCTCCACCCCTCAGCCCCCACTCTGGTCCATCCCACACCTTGAGAGGCCTTCCATACATGTGTGTGGGCACCCAAGCCTACACATCCATGCTCCATCCACACCCCTAAAAACAGTCATGATTTGGCCACCATATATATACCTGAGGATGTGGACTGGGATTGCATGATGCAATTCCTAGTAGCGGGACTTAGGCCTTAGATCAGAGCTTGGAGCACTTTGGGCAGGAGCCAGATGCCAGGTGTCTAGAACACGGACTAGAAGTGGCGGTGAAAGCTTGGGGTACTCGCCCCATGGAAGGTGTGTAGCTATAGCTATAACCGGGCTAGAGTGGAGTTCTCTTAAGCACAGGACTTAGGTCAGGGATCCTCTTGCTCAGGGCCACAGTGCTAATGTGTCCATAAACTTAAGCCTGTCACCTTGATGGACTTAACATTCCCCTCAGCTTGACTAGACGTCAGACAGGCTTCTTCCTGGCTAGGCCTCAGCCCCTTCTTTTCTTAGAGCATTTGCTTTAGAAAACTTGTAATTGCAAATTCTTTCTGTGCTCCTCTGAAATGTAAAAGTTCTCTCAGCCTCTTGTTTTATAACCCAAGAATGTGTTTCCTAAGGACCTGAGAGTCATCCCTTTGAAATGCAATCATCCAAGGAGATAGAGCCCCTCCCTCCCAGTCTCTGTGGGAGCCTAACTTCAATAAGTGACCATTAGCAAACACAGGTGGCATAATCACACTAATCAACCTGCCCCCTAACATGGTCAGTGCTTTTCCCTTAGCTCACCCCAGCGTTTAAAATTTCCTCTGCCTGTTGTTTCAGGGGAGTTGAGTTCCCTTATTGGAAGAGTGTTGAATATAGTTTTCTTTGCCTGTTTAACTCCATCTGGTGCAACTTTTATTTGGCACCCACCACTTGAGTGTGCAGGAGAAGGAGACAATCACAAGCATTGCACGGGGAAGCTGAAGAGGAGGGATGGCTTTCACTTACAATAGACCACTCAAGTCACCCAAAGGAGACGGCTAGACCAGCCAGTTGTCCTACCTTCCTGTGCTCCCTCCCTCCTCTCACCTCAGTTGTTTGAAACTAGCAGAAGAGTAGAAGTAGCTGAGGGGAATCCGCCGCCCCTCCTATAAGGGAAGCCTGACCAGGTCACCCTCCTCATTCGGAAGAGTCCAGTCACTGCCCAGGTGTCTTGTGCCCCAGGGCTCAGCTTCCACCCTCAAGGTCTCTGTCCCCTCCGTCCCTGCTGCCTCTTAGGCTCTCAGGCTGCTGAAGGAAGTTCTGCTCTTTGGGCTCTCATCTGAGAAGGTGGTGCCCGAGTGTGGGGAGGAAGAAGAAGAGGAGGAAGCCCTGAGTAGAAAAAAAGGCTAGCAGTGGGCGTAACTCCATATATAACATGTAAATATTATGATGTGCGATATGGGCTTCAGACCCTGCAAATTGAGGGCCAGGCCAATACATTCCAGTTATGCTTGAAATAATAGGACCCAGATTAAATCATCTGTACTACTTATGTTTGTATCTGAAAGAAAGAACCATGGCTGACAACTTTCAAAAACAGTTAAGTCCTCGTCTACTAAATGCTGTTGCTGATTTCAAGAGAAAGTAGTTTGTCTCATGAACAATTATGACAACTTCTCACTCACCTTGATCCAAATTCCTTCATACATCATAACAACTACTCAACACATTTTGTTTGGATCCCAAGAAAAGTCTGCAATCTGCTTGATCCATCAGTGCTCCAACATGATCTGGAACTTCAGCCTAGAACTCATGAATATTTTTTTAAATCTCCCAGTGGTATTTAAGTAATTTTGAGCAGTTACAGATCATTCTGTTTTGAAATAATATTGGTATCTGTGTATGTAAAGTAGTTTGTCAATTAAATACTTTTATCGGCTCTTGCTATCGAGTCAACACTTCACCAAAAACTTTACTGAGGACCCACTCTCTAGCAGGAATATTCTATATACAGGCACCATGCTACATGCTGAGTTCAAAGCAGCGAGAAGCACGTAAATTTTTGTGAGAAATCTACCACCTAGGAGCACATGTCCTAAAAATGCAACACTGTATCCCTGAGCCACACTCTATCTTCTGATAAGTAGACTTAAACTATTAAATTCTATGTGGAACCTCAAAACTCACATATATGAAATATTTTTTTCTTTCCTGGGGAGTGCAATTTTATAAATGCAAACATATCAGTGAGAACGATCTTCTACTTTATAGCAAACACACAAAGAATCAAGACTCTGAGAAATTGACCTGTTACATTCCCAAAGCCCATGAGAAAATGTCTTTCTCCCCATAGACATTAATAATAAAATATCTTTAGAGACACATAATCAATGCTATTCCAGGAAAGAAAATAAAATCACCTCATGTAAAACCAAGTATAGTTTTACTGTGGTTTTGAGTTTTGGACAAGTTGACATTCGACCAGTGTGTGGGTAAATTAAACCGAATATTAACAGAATAATAACTTTCAAAATCTTGTTAAATGCAATATTGATCATTGTAGGGGCTTTGAGAAGGATTAATTTGAAAGATAAAAAGGAGAGCATTTTTGACCCACTTATATTTATACATGAGCGTATTGTATTAAGATAATTGTCAACAATTAAGTTAAAGAAAGTTTTCACAGCAAACGTTTACGTATCAAGACTGTTGCCAAAATCATCATAAGGAAAAAAAAAAGTCTTAGAAAAGAATGTTATAAAGGATTTCAGAAAATACCTTGAATAATGGTCTTTTAATGTTTTTGAAGTACATACCAAGTGTTAATTTCAGAACTGTCAGTCTTAATTGCTTAATTAATAAAGCATTTTAAGTGCCCTCAGGAGAAAGAGTTTGTAAACATTATAGATTTTCACAAGGGTGACACTTTATTATAGTCTAATTACTTTGGAGATGCTTATAGCTCCCATGAAACTGAGCCTCAGTGCAGTTGGGCAGGACCAGAAACTCTTTTATCACGATTCTTTTTGTCAACACAGAGATGAAATAAACGAGATCTAAGTGAGATCGGGCAGCTCCCAGAGACTTTTCCCAGGTGGCTCGGCTTTCCCGTGGCACAGAATCTTTGCATTTCCAATTACAGTAGCATCTTCCAACCCCTCCCCCACCACTGCCTTCCAATTAAAACAACATGTTTTAGAAATGGGAAGTTTCAAGGTTAAGACTTTATTTCTAACACAACATCTCTTACAAAGTACTTACATTTTTCACTGAAAATTTATTGCAAACACCTGGGAGCAGAGACTGGGAATTTTTTTAGGAAAAAGGGATGTCTGTTGTCCCAGAAATAATATTATGTGAATGCCTGACCCTGTAAGTATACTTGCTTTAATCTGCTCTTGTTTTTGAAGGGGATCAGATGAAAGGCCTAACTCTCCTTATCTGACCTGTGGTACTCAGCTCTGTTGAGGAGGAGAAGTCTACCCTGCATCCTCCTGCTTCTCACCATCCTATTGGTTTCCTTCCTGCTGTTCCTGAACAAAGCCCTTTGCCAGTATCTTCCTCAAGTACCAGAGCCTGGGGATACAGTGCTTCCTCTCACAGTGCTCTGGAGCAGGGAGCAGACAATGCTAATGGCACTCTCAGATATGATGCTGGCTTAGGACAGAACTGATAGAACAGAATCCCCTGGGAGGATCACAGGGCATCAGGTCTTAGAATAAGTCTTGTGAATAAAAAGTAAATAAAATAAATTTTATCCAGCATCATAAGTTGCTAAAAAACTTCAAATGATATTTAATTTTAAATGAGCAATTATCTTGATGTTATTCAAATTATTCAGAATGTTCTTCAATACCAAAATAACTTTAAGAAAAGTTAGTGTAATCAACTTTGGCAATATCTACAAGTGTCACTTTCTGTTGGTAGACTATTATACATATTTTTGCTAAAGTATAGGTAGTTTGGTTTAACCTATAAATAAGTGACTACTGACATTTACTTTGACAATTTTGATGAATGATTTTATGCATTTTGTATTTGAAATTATGCAAATAAATTTCTTATAGAATGTGCAAAAGCGAAAAATCTGTGTAAGGTAAGTGAACAAACTTGTGTAATAAATGTGCATTTAAAATATACAGAAAAATTATACTTTGATGCGTTTGTTGAGAAATGAATTTCTTTAACTAACATTGTGTATTTTAGAATGGCTAAGTCAGGAAAGAGTTGTCTAATCCTTGTTACTCTATGAGGAAATAACCTCTGAACATCCCCAGGATGAATTTAGTTAACAACATCAAACGAGCAAGAGGCAACTAGTGACAATCAGGAAGTCATGGGTGAAATGTTGATGAAGGCAAATCTGTAGTGAAGATATATGTTGATTGGAAGAATACACAGCAAAGGTATAAGTAACATGCATGGGAAGCAGAAAAAATAGGAATCTTCACGGAGAAACAACATTAAATGTAATAAATCATAAATTGATTATTTAATGTCAAGAAAGGCATTGCTAAATATTTCACATATATTATTTCATTAAATTCTCACATCAAACTTATGATTAAAATAAAGTAAAGAAAGTACCAGGGAGGTTTAAGTAAAATATCTGGGTTCCCAGAATAGTTTTGAAGCTAGGATTCACTCTAGATGTATTTCACTACCCAGTAATGTGCTCATATCTGTGATATTCTACTCCTTCCATCTGCACCATCTCCTGTTGTAGGAATTAATTCCCTAATATTGTATATTCCATGTGTCTTGAAAGAGCAAGCCAGAATAACTATACTCCCAGCTATTTATCTATATGTTTTCTACAGTTTGGGAAAATGAATTTGTACTAACAACTTAAATGCAACTCAACATATTTTTTCCTATTTTTTTCTGCCAAAAAATGTGGTTTAATCCAATCCTGCCTACTCATCACATGAATTCCAGCCACTGAAAGTGGCCAGAGGGATCAACACAAGACCACGCTGAGTGGCCACCCTTTGAACTTGTTGTCTCAAACTCAAGTTGATGCTGCCTGGCCATTATGGCATTTTCCTAGTCCATTCCTGTCCTACTCTCTAATGGAATTTTATACTTCCCCCTTTCATTTTTTGACTTCTTCAAACTTCCATCATCTCTTTTTTCATCCTGTTGCTCAGATATTTTGGCTTCTTATTCCACAGCATAAAAAAATAGGAGTTAGAAGGGAGTTTTCTCAAAGACTTGCTACCTCATCTAATAATTTACTTCTATATACATTCATACTTAAGTTCTCATTTGTTTCTATGGATGAATTGTCTCAGTTTCTATCTAAAGCAACTTTTCAGTTTCTGCCCAAGATGCTATGTTCTTGTTTTGATATTTCTATCCCCCAAATTTTCCTCTCTCTCCTGCATCATGAATTTTCTCCTTGCTTCCTGGACCAAATGATCAGCATACAGACGTGCTTTGATCTCCTTTCTTATAAAGCCTACCTCCAACGCTACCCCATTATTCCATTCCCTACTCATCCCTTCTTGAAAGATCAAGTGTTTGTCCCTCTTGTTCCAGAGAAACTGATCTCCACTTTGCTATGTCTATTGGTCGGTTCTCCATCCACATCTAACTTGATTTAGCAGCACTTGGGATAGTAGTTCAATCCCTCCTTCTTGAAGCTCTTTTCTTAACCTACAAAATAGTACACTCTCCTGGCTTACCTGCTAATTCACTGGGACTTCTCTTTCTCATTTGTTGGTTTCTCAACACTGATGTGTTCTAGGATCAGTCCTCAGACCTCTACATTTTCCTTGTTCTACATTATGGCTGGAGGAAGGTCAAATATAAAATAAAAGCGAAATTATTCATGATCAATAGTGGAAATATATAGACTTTAAAAACCCTTAGTATCAGTGGAAAGAAAAACAAACTAACTAAGAACCGTAGTGAATCATTAATCGATTATCAACTATATTATTTTAAAGGGCTTTAATGATTTTTCTGGCATTAAAAGTTAGAGGTAAACACTTAAAATTGATATTGCTTCTTTAACATATCTAATTGGAGACTACTTTGTGGTTTCTGAGATTCTATCTAAACATATCCATGGTGTACAATCCAGAGACTATAAAAACATTTACATAAATATCTACATCAATATATATTTATATTACTTCAAAGTCCATATAATTTTTATGCTAAAATTGAGTTAAATGAAATAGTTTGAAAAACATATTTGAGGAGTGTTTAAGTATGATTTCAACACCTCACCTAGCATAGAGTAAGTTAAATGAAAACATTTGTTAATGTAATAAAACACCCTCAATGTAATTTCCATTGTATTTTAGCTATGATGTGGGTTGGCTTGTATTTGAGTTTATCTTATTAGGCATTACATATAAGTAAAGGTGAGATAATTTAAAAAATATTTGGAAAAAGTAAACTTGATTTTCCCTAGAAGTATCTCTCAAAAGTATTACATACTTATTAAAGAGGACAATTATGAAGGCTAAAGAACGTGACAGATAGCCTCAGATTGAATGCCATGTGGAAAACAGATTGTACGCAGACTTTTCAATAATATATGTAAATAACATAGGCATCATATATCGATTAAGAAAAGCTAACATTGAGTTAGCTTTATAATGCACTTACGTTAATGTTGCTTACTTGACTTCAATTTTATTAAATTTCCACTGATGTCTTTCACATGGGTTTCTAATAAGTCATTTCTCCCCCATACTCAATCTATATGACTAGGGTTTTGTAAATTAAATTCATAAACTTTATCCCATTAAGATTAAACTTTGTTCTTATTACTTTACTCTCTTAAAGAACCTTAAACATAAATCTACTAATCTAATAACTTCTCTTTACTCTATCATAATCACATATTTGATAATCTTACCTTTTATACTATCATCTGTAATAATAGTAAAGCAATTTAATAGGAAAATGTAAAAGAAAGGCCACCAGGGAATATCACAAGCGAAGTTTATTCAGATTAGAGTTGTAATCAGATCTGTTCAAAGACTAGAATCTGGTTAATTATACAATCTTCCAGGGTGGGGTTCTCCTTTCTATATGTAAGCTACTCTATAATTAATAACCCTGTCTAAAATGGAATACAGATTAGTGTGGCATAACTTGTTTTTTAATGACCTAATAGTGGCATATCTATAGTTTTTTTAGGTACTCATATACTATTTGTATATTTACTCAGTTATTTATTCACTCAACAAAATATATTTACCACCTAGTATGTGTGAAACTCTGCTCAGGTACAGATAAGCTTCTACTATCATGTACCTTATCTTCTAAAGTGCAGGTGGTAGATAGAAATATTTTCATCCTAGAATTCACACTCATAATTGTTTTTATAAGGAAGCTTAATGTTCATTTGGTCAAATTCATTGGTTTACAGGCCCTTTTTTCTGGCACTTTATGTAATAAACACTTCCATTTTGTACATTAGTCTCAACTCTTGACTATCTGTATTAATTTCCCATTTCTCCAACCAAGAAAGCCATGAACTTTTTTCATAAAAATAAGATACACTATGATAAGTCCCTAGGTCTTTAATAAAAAATATTTATATATTGTAGTCTTTTTGTTTTGTGATCTTTTGGTGAGGAAGATTGTTGCTGAGCTAACATCTGTGCCAATTTCCTCTATTTTGTATGTGGGATGCTGCCACAGCACCGCTTAATGAGCTGTGTGTAGGGCTGTACCCAGGATCCGAATCTGTGAACCCCAGGCCACTGAAGTGGAGCTCTCAAACTTAATCATTGTGTCATTGGGCTGGCCCTTATATGTTGTAGTGGTTTTTTGTGAAGAAGATTAGCACTGAACTAACATCTGCTGCCAATCCTCCTCCCTTTGCTGAGGAAGATTGGCCCTGAGCTAACATCCATGCCCATCTTCTTCTACTTTAGGTGTGGGATGCTGCCACAGCATGGCTTGATAAGAGGTGCATAGGTCTGCACCTGGGATCTCAACCAGTGAACCCTGGGCTGCTGAAGCATAATGTGTGAACTTATCCACTGTGCCACGGACCGACCCCTATATAATGTAGTTTTTAATGAATTATTGTTCATTGTGACATACTGAAACATACACTAGCGATGACTGATGAAAGAATAGATAAGGAATAAAGCATGAGCATCCTCTCTCTCTGCCTTTCATACGGTTTTTGGAGTGTAAAATTTGCATTAAGGGAGAAAAATAACAACTTCATGTCTTTCTCTATATTCCATATAGATTTTTGAGGATCAGTGGGCTGTTTAACAAAATGTAGCTGGTCGACTGATGTTTATTACAATTATTTTTATTATGGTTTTTGTTGAACACGAAAGGCTTCAATACTCACTCTGTTCATTAGACTGATCACCTGTATGACCTCCTTCACAACCATCAACTAAGGATAGGAGTTTTAGACAGATATGGGACTCATCTCTTTAGCTGAACATACTCCAAAAGTGAAGGCTGGGACCACCTGCATTCCTAAAGAGATTTCCCAGTGCACTGAAGTTTAACTGCAGTCGCTGGATGCCTCTAAATGGGGTTGTCCCTGACTGAGGACTAGAGAATGATCTTTAAAATAGTTCTACTAAAATTATCCCCAAACTCCAGGGGTACAGTTTCTAAAGGAATTGGATTGTATTTCAATCCAAAAGAAATTATTTTCCTTCATGATTTTTTGAGACCACCTGCTACTGTAGCTCGGTTTGTTTATTTGCCTTTATTTTTTTCCTTCCGAAAAGAAGATCCCATTCATTGACATTGTAGGGGAGCAAGTACATATTTAACACTTAATTGTGCTGTTTTGTTAATTTTTTTGATGATGCTTGCTTGGTTTTGCTTATTGTTGCAAAGTAATTCGGTGAAGCACACCCTCTACTGAAATTAATACATAGCATAACGTGAAACTCTGGAGGCTGCCAGTGAGCGTGTGAACTCAGATGTAAGTCGTGGAGAAGCTGGAAAAGAGACAGCAGCTGGTGTGATAGAACAGAGCAATGACACGGCTGTCAGAAAAGCCAAACCTTGCGGGAAGAGCCAAGGGTGAACGGGAGAGAACTATCCAGAATATTTGCTGTAAGAAAGAAAAGAATATGCAATTTCATGAGAAGAAGGGTTATAAAAGAATGAAATAGGCTATATTATGAGGAGTATGGCATTGCTAAAGAATGGAAATATCTATTGTCTAAAGTTTTATAGCAGGCATAATCGGTGAGAGCTTTTCTGCTGTCATGAAATTAGAAGCACCTGCTGTTATGGGTAATAACAACTCCTGACCCTAGTATGTCAAATAGATTTTCCAGGCACTGAAAATTACTGTTGTCATGGAGAAGTGCAACAGTCCAGGAATGAAAAGAACTTCTTTGTAGGATTAAGAACAGTTTGAATCATTGTGTTTTGGTGCGTTACCTTTGCCAGAGACGGTTGCTTATGTCTGGATGATAAAGTTTGCTTAGCAATCTAACAATTTTTACTATATGGGAAAAAATCTTCTTGTCAATAATCTCAGCTTGGGTCATTGTTTTTCACTGAGCCATTGTTTTCTATGTTTCAAGATAGGATGAGCTTCTATCAATCACGTAAACTGGTGTATCCACTGTTATTATGACACTAAACAAATGTAGAATTAGGTAGTTTATCAAGTGAAATTGCTTTGATGAGTTAGATATAAATAGTATTTTTTAAAAAACCCAAAATGATACTGAAGTTAAAGAGATAACATTTAGATAGATAGGATAAAATAGTTAAATTATATATGTTTAAATTTAGCAGAATCCTCCATTAACGTTGATATTGATTGTTCCTTCTTGCAAAATATATTTCCTATAACACAATCAAATGAAAATTCAACTAGAAGGATATTTAACAAGAATTTATTTCTTTATTATTATAAGGAATATAGTAAGAAATTTGAAAGGCTACAAACAGCAGTAGTGAATAAACAGTTATCCAGGTAAGTAATTTACTCCTAGTTCATCTATTCGTTCATCTAAATGTATTGACCGCCTAGCACATGTCACTGACAGATAAGGCATTGGCCAAATCTGACAGAAATCTCTGCCCTCGGAGATCTTACATAACATTGTCATTACATATTAATTACTTTTTAATTAGTTATTACATTACATTACATTACATCCTATTACATTTACTATCAATAGTGCGACTTCTTTAGTAGATATCTATTTGGCTTTAGATCATAAGATCTATGAAAATTACTGTTAGAACTTTTCCATCACACTAAAATATTCTACATCTTGATTGTGGTGGTGATTATATGCGTGTATATACTCGTCAAAAGGCATCAAAATGTACAATTAAAACTTACAATTAAACTGGACAATTCAAACCATAAAATTAAATTTATTGTATGTAAATTACATTTCAATAAAGTAGAATTTAAATGCTTGATGAAATACTTTTATTTGCATACTATAGTAATTACCTGCATGAGCATACTTAAATTTCAAAACTCTGTATGTTTTTGGTATGGAAATACAAAGAGACATGGAGAGAAAGACTGTGAAAAGGAGGTGTGGTTTGATAAATTTTGGGAACTCTAGCTTGAGGATTAGTATATTTCTTATATTTTAGAAATATCATTTTTGTTTAAAATGAGGCTATTCCTTCTCTGTATGCCCCTCAGATCTCCAGGGTGACATTATTGATGTCACTAACAGATGGCATAGAGAAGACCTCCTATGATCTTTGGAAGATTTATATAAAAATAAAATTCTATTGTCTTGCTGTAGTAACATTTACCTCTCTGAGGGAGCTTTCACTTTTAGGAATATTTTATAAAGTCAAATTTTTTTGCCAAGAAATGAAGAAAAATGAAAATTAGTTTTTCTTCTGCTTATCTGACACTCATTAAGTTCTCGGTTACACTATTTAAAAGAATCAAAAAAGCACATATCTTCCCTGTGATTAATGACAGAATTGGTTCAAAAGAGAATTTACAGCTGAAGCTTCTGAGAGTAGCCATCAACGTCTGTCCCACAAGTGCTAAGTGGTTGTGAATAAGGGAGCACGAGGGAAGAAGAGACTTGTTGACCTGCCTCCTTTGACTGACTCAAACAGATGATATTGGCCCGAAACACAATTATCAGCATTAACCTGAGATGGGACTGGTTGAAATGTCACCCTGCTGACAAATAAAATAAGAAAGAAAATACGTTTCTGCTATTTGTTTAAGATTGTTTTAAATAGTAAAATGAAGCCTTTATGTCACAATTACATAAAAGTGAAGGCTGTACTATATGTGTCATGATAGAAAATAGAGAGGAACATCAATATGAGTCAATTAAAACAAACTTGCCAAAATAGGAATAATTATGATTTCTAATAAGATCAATCGCTTATCAGGGCTCCATTTCTATAGACTTGCTGCTTTCCCTTTTTGGATCCCTTTATTCCTACCTTTCCCTCCTTCTTCCTTAGCCTGTGAACATGGACTTAGACTCAGAATTTGGCTCCTATCTTGTCTCATTCAGGAAGACTTCCTCGCTTCAGTCTCTGGCTCTGGGCCAGAGCCTCCTCTTGTCCTGTGTGCTCATGACACACTGTGCATGCTTCTGGCCCAGATAGTTACCATGTAGTATTGGAGTTGCCTATTTACTGATTTATGTCCATCGCTAGCAGAGAGCTCCTTCATAAAGGAATTGTCCCAAAAGGAACTTCTAGAAAGCCTTCCCTCTTACTCCCTGTAATAACATCTTCTTTCGGCCATTTTTACGCACATTCTCATGTGCTATTTATGAATTTCCTTTCACTCATTTACATGGTAGACTGCTCTCCATGACTCTGGAGGCCTGCCCATCTTGTTTGCTCTCTTGCTGGTGCTTCACATCGTGCCTGGACCATAGTACCCGCTCAAATATTACTGAATGATGAACAAGTGAATAAATACATCAGGACATTTTGATCATCATATGTCCAGTAGACACCATCTTATCTAGTACATAATATATTTGTTAATGGAAGACGTGAAATATTAGAAAGTGGAAAAAGTGGACACGATTGTTAATGTGAAATTCACCAATTTTGATATGAAAATCAGTGGACCGCCTAACAATACAGGCAGAGAATGTCTTGTATTTAAATTCTGGATTGTATTCTATACTTTTATCTAACTTTTATTCACCAATTTGCATCTCAATGCCTGATTTTTCCATTACAAAATAAACCCAGTTTAACAGATGACTTCTGCCAAAATCATACAGAACTACAATTATGTAAAATATTAGCATACTTTAGAAAATATTTATTCCAATTTTATTACATTAAAAATGAGCCAATTAGGCTCACCGATGTGATAGGCTTTTTCCAAAGTTAAAACTTAGTTAACAGCGAACCAAAGCAATAGCGTGTATTTTAAAAATATTGCTATTAAGAAATTTTATACACACATGCAATTGTAAGCATAAATATATTTCACATGTTGTGTGTCCTGACTTATGAAGAAGGGCGTATTTCCTTAGTCTGCGGACACGCTAATAGAATTTATGAGGAAGACAAGAGCGGATAGATCGGAGCAAAACTTAGTTAGTGGCTTAGATTTGCATGATACATTTAACAGTTCTCACGTACATCCCCAGATGGTTGGTTACAAAAGACAGAAAAGGAAGGGAAAAGGTGGGGAAGGAAGTGAGAATAAGAGAAAATGAAGGGCACAAAGGAGAGAGGATAAAAAAAGAACGGGCTTTAGAAAATGTGACGAAGATAGAAAATTGATAATATGAGAACAGGAGAACAGTCCCTACAAGACAATATTAAATCAACTGGCAAAGTTCTGGCCCCTTGTCTACATTCAGTATATTTAACTTCCCTGCCCTGTGTTCCAGAGATTATTTCTGCCTGAGCTCAGTAAAGCTACAGCGATAGCTCCAACTAATATTTACAGAGTATATCCTAGTTGGCAAATACATTTTTTTAGAATCTCCCAGCAGTGGATTTCATGTCCTCTTAGAGAGAAACCAAATGACTTAACGAAAATATCATAGATAAGTAAATAGTTGCTATTTTTTTGTTATTTAAGTATATTTGAGATTGGTATTTCTGCACAAACATCTCTGATAGTTTCCCAAATTTTTTAAAGAAATTAAATTAATTTTTTAGAAATTAAATGTATGAATATAAACCCTTTGAAATTGTTTACAATCCTATTTACTCTTTCTAGATTAATCTATATGATGTTGGTTGAGAATCATAAGAAATCATTAATGTAACATGGTCTTTATGGTAAAGCATCTTCTGTTTATATACTTTTACATAAATGCAATATTGTTTTACATTTTCATTGAATCAGACATATTTGCATGGTAAATTTGATATATGGTATGAGATTTTCCCCGCTTTTTCAGGTCTCCTAGCCTAAATTAGTTATACTGATAACTTAATGGGAACCAAAGAAACAATATATTCTAAGTACCTGATAAAGAACACATAAATAAGATTGTAGAAGTCCTTTTAAAATGTGCAAGAATGAATATGCATGTGCATACTTTTAAAATGCTGTATAGTTTTGTACTTTTTAGATAATTTTAATTTTATATAATATTTTATTTAATAATTACTTTTACGGGCATCATTTCTAATGGCTTCTTAATTCTTTCACAAGAATGCATCATAAGTCAGATAATGATTTTTATGTTGCAAGACTAAAAATAGAAAAGAACATATGCACCAAATCGTAACAGTAGCTTTCAGTGAGTTATGGGATTTTGTTGGTTTGCTCATTTCATTTTATGCTTTTCTGTGTTTAAACCACTAAAAGACATAGTCAAAATAATTTTAAATATACTTCATTGATATTTTCATGTGAAACCAATTTAGATTAAAATATGGCTGAGTTTTAGAAGAGAAGCAGAAGAAGTCAAGGCCCATCTTTGAGATTAATGTAGCTGAATTTTAATAGGGAAACTTTTTTTTTAAAGTATGTGACACAAAGCTCTTGAATTAGCATGACTGACTCTGTGGATGGGTGAAACCGAGCATAGAATAAATCTTCTCAAACAAAACACCAGCATGCCAGAGGATTACTTCCATGCTCTATTTCCTTCAGTTTCTTGCTCTGGTCTATCACTGTAATACAGATATAGTCAGCAGTTAGTCCCAAGTGAATTGGATAAAACGTGTCTAACTGAAAAAAAGTATGTTAAATTTGAGTAATTTCTGGCTTATTTTTAACATTAAATGCTCAAAATTTCACAATTCAAATATACTGGAGGAGGATGAAAAATATATTTAAATATGCTAATCACTTATATGGTTTAATCGATTAAAATGTTTAAACTGACCAAACATTTTATATGGCTGGAAGAAATCCACAATGTTTGACTAACAGTAAACATATAGTATCACCTTTATATATATATATGGCGTATAACTACATGCACATAGAATTGGCATCTTGAGGAATGGATCATTTTAGGAAAAAATTACGCGGGATGAAACGGTCAAGATGCTAAAAACGTGATAGTAAATGCTTTACTTCCTCTTCGTTTTCTAGCTGTTCTCTTCAAAAATTATCAAAAAGAAAACTTACATTCATTTTATTTTATTGTGTAAATGCTCATCCTTTATAAAATACCATCTCATTTTCTCCAGTGACAACTCTGCATTTCCCCCTCAATTATGACGTTTTCTGCCATATTCAATGACAGCCAGACCGATCTCCCAAATGGAGAGTTGTCTCCACATTATTTGAAGAGCACAGTGATATTGATCTGTCCAGACGCTTGAATCCAATTCTACCTATTAGTAGGTTTTTACCTTGACAAATTACAATTTTAGGTACAGAGTCTTTCAGAGAATAATTACCCATATATGCAAATTTATAAGCCACTGATCTATTACAGACATTACAGTGCACTTCATATAATCCACACTTATTATTTCAGAGATGCAGTCTCAGAGCACGAATGCCCTTATTTGCTGAAATGCAAAGCAATAGCCTCATGGGTCCCCCTAACATTGTTAAAACATTTAAAAATTCTTTGTGACCAGTAACCATGGAGACTGTTACCTCCACAGAAACGATGCTCTCAAATTAGATGTGAAAAGAGGTCAAGTAGAGGATGTAATTTCCTTCTTGTTCTAACTTTCTAGATTGTAGACGCAAAAACAAGACAAATTATCTCCTGACAGTGAACGATAATATTAATTGAACGGAAGCAAAATTTGGTTGCCCTAAAAAGTGGACCTTCAATTAAAATTTGGGGAAACTTCTACAACGTTTGTATATTCCAGCTGAACTGCTGTGCATTTCACTTGGGTGTGATTCATATTGTTAATCCTCATGCACTTGGAAGTCAAGAAAATATGAGGCCAATTCTGTGTTAAATAGATACATGAAGATAGAAAATAATATTTACCAAAAATCAAAGCTTAAAGTGTTGTAATTAAAATGATCTCAAATTCTTTGCCCCAGAATATCTACTTATCTAATGATTGAAATATTTTCTAATTCCTAGAATACCGTTTAACACTATGATTTTTAACTTAAGATATAAATATTAATAAGTAGTTTTGAGTCATTGAACATAACCTAATTTTAAAATTCCTCTTAAAATATTCTAAAGGTTCTCTCCTGAAATCTAGCTATGAATATTGAATTCAAATAAACCACAAAAGGATCAAATCATCCCAGATCCCAGTATAAGCAGATATTGGTTAAAAATGCCAGATCTGTGCAAGATTAAATCTTAAAACCATATGCTTTATTAACAACAAATGTGACATTTAACAACTGTGCCTTAATTAGCTTCAAAACACACACTAATTCCCCTTTCAAACCACCATATCCATTAACATCCAGATGAACTAGCGCCCAAGGTCTCTTCTATTTTCCAAATAGTTGTTTTGAAATGCTGATGACCCTCATTGCTCTAAACATCTTCATTCTTCCCTCCCCCAAACATGGTAGAATTTAACTTTATTCTTCTTTAGACTTCCGGTGACCAGGGTTGAATTTGTTTGGAATACCAAGACAGAAGAATATCCAATTTGTATCATGAAAGACTTCTTAGGAATTCATTCACTCAAGAAAATATTGAGCTGTAATAATTTTTTAAAATACAGAGTCTAATAGGCAAAATACTAAAATGGCAATAGCCATAGCTTTAGAAGATATGTGTACGTGTGTGTGCTAAAAGAGTCAATATTAAAATGATATGTGATCGTATACAGCCAAATCACTAAAATACAATATACTTCTAGAACAATATCATTACAACAATCTAGCTGCTTTTAATAAAGTAGTACTTGATCCAAACATATAAAAACACAACATGCACAGACACGCACACATAGTCAAAAAGGTGAGTCAAAAAGAAGCAACAAATATGTTACAGGAAGATGAATCAATTAGATCCCAGAATAAGGAAGTGAACTAAAGTGCGGCTTAGATTCAAGGTGAATTTTCTATTGAAAGTGAGGGAAAGTTTAATATGAAACACTCAAGAAGTGAACATTTATAAGAATGCCAGATAGATAGAATTTCATTTATTCCTCAAACTAAATTTTCAGATCAATTTACTGCTTTATAAAATAAAATTGTACCTATGTCTATAAATGTATATGCAGTGTTCCTCGTAAGTGGAAATACAATTTCAAGTGGGATGCAGATTCTATCCGAAGAGTTCTTAAGATTAATTTAATTTCAAATAATAATAAACAGCAAGAGAAAACAGATGACCTAGGTTTAAGTGATAGCTCTGAAACTAACCCATTATATAACCACATATAAGAGAGTCACTAAATCTACCCGAATTTCAATTTCTTCAACTATAATATGGGGTTAACTATAATGATTGTAATGTTTCAAGTGTTGTGGAAGAATCAAAAGATCTAATGTTTATATGATTTATTAACCTATCATAGTCTGAATAAACAATGATTATTTTAACATCTTGTATGCAGTATAAAGTGTATTTGAGTGTACGCAGAATAAAGTGTATTTGGGTGCTGAGCAACAAGACATTAATTCCAGTAGAAGTGGTACATGAAAATTGCAATGCTCTTCCACAAATAAAAGTTAAAAATGAGACAAAATTCTCAAAAACAGCCATTTCAGGGTATTGGAAATTGACCACTAGCAGACAACAAATGGAGAAGAATTCACTCTTGAAAACCTTCTAGATTTGGTAAGTCATGCAGCAATCTGTGCCTTCTTACTTGGAGCTACTGTTACCCACATGGCCACTCTGCAGCTCTGTTGGTGAGAACTGTAGCTTCACGAACCTGGTGCAGGCCGTGAGAAATAGTAGCTTCAATTCTGGAGATGGTGATGTTGATTCAGGGCAAGGGGTGAGACAAAAAATAGGGTTTTGAATAATAAAAATTGGGAATGGACATGACAAAATAGTAATTTACTAGACTAAGTTTTCAATCTTGTTTTAGGGCAAATGGTAGATCATTATCAGAAAAAACCCTGAAATTGAAAAACTAATGGAAGGCTTGATATAAGGTCGCCACACATCACTGGATGGCAATGAAACTATGCAGATTCCCTGAGACTAAAGAGAGTCCAAAACAGATGTGGAAGGTGGAAAAAACTTGAGAACTGACTGCAAACTTTAATTTATTCCCCAACCCACACACTGATCAATCAGCAGAGGTTGGAAGCCTTACACAGTTGGAGTATTTGAGCACAACTTCTACTGAAATCATTGGTTGGCCATTAAGCTATGTCTACACAAGAAAAGCCCTAAAAAACTAGGCTAGAAGATAAGTAGAAACAAAATAGAAGAAGAAGATAAATTGGGCAGAGATATCAATATAATAGCTACACTTAGTGAAGGATGAAGATTGAACAGTGTAATTCTGGGTTACTAAAACAAACAAACAACCAATAAAAAAAACTTAGGAAAACAAAATATAATCACATTTGCTATGATACTTATCTAAAATATCCAATATTCAACCTAAATTACCTAGACATGCATAGAAAGAAGAAATTGTGACCCATGCTAAAAAAAAAAGGATATTAGAAATTAACCCTTAATGGGTCCAGATTTCAAAGAGAAAAACTTCAAACACACTATTATAAGTATGTTAAAAGACTAGTAGATAATGTATTCAAAGAATTAAAGAGGAATATGATGACAAAAATTCAATCAATCAAAAATATCAACTGAAAAATAGAAATGATAAAAAAGAACTAAATGAATATTATAGAAGTGAAAAGGACAAAACAGAAATAAAAGACTCATTGACAAGTTAAACAGTATATTTGAAGTAAGAGAAGTATTAGTTTACTTAAAGATAGATGAATACTAATTACTCAACCCAGATAAAGAGAGAAAAATACACTGAATATAAAAATTAAAGCCCCAATGAGATACTACCACACATGTATAAGAATCATCAAACAAAAAAATACTTACTGGCAACATCAAGTACCGGTGAGGATGTGGAACAATCAGATCTCAAACTCACTGGTAGGAATACACAAAGGTACAGCTATTCCAGAAAATTGTCTGGCATTTTCTTAAAAAGTTAAACAGGGGCCAGCCCAGTGGCTTAGCAGTTAAGGTCAGCAGGTTCTGCTCCAGCAGCCTTGGTTCAGTTCCTATACCACTCATCGGCGGCCATGCTGTGGTGGTGACCCACATACAAAATACAGGAAGACTGGCACAGATGTTAGCTCAGGGTGAATCTTCCTCAAGCAAAAAGAGAACGATTGGCAACAGACGTTAGCTCAGGGCGAATATTCCTCAGAAAAAAAAAAGTTAAACATACTTCCCATACAACCTAATTGTATTCTAGCATACATATAGAGAAATGAAAATCAATGTTCACAAAAACCTATATACACAAAAACAGTTTTACTTGCAAGAGCCAATAACTAAAAGCAACAGGAATGTCTTTTGATGAGAATGTGGATGAACAAACTCATGTATTCGTATAATGGAATACTGCTCAGCAATAAAAACGAGTGAACTACTACTACCTGTAACAATGTACACAGGTCTTAACAGCATTATGCTGAGTAAAAAAAGGCAATCTCCAAAGATCACATACTGAGTGATTCCATTAACACTCTCAAAACAAGAGAATTATGGTAATTAGCACTGGGTGCAGGAAATAACTCCACAGTGGTAACTTGGGCCGGGGTCTTGGTGGTAAAGGAAGCTCTATATTCTGACCGTTGTGATGGTCACACAGGCGTGTGTGCATGATAAAATTTCATCGAAGTATATTTAAAAAAAGGAAAGCAAGAGTGAATGTAAAACTGTTGAAATCTGTATGAGATCTACTTTATTTAATTATATTGTGTCAATGTAAATGTCTTTGTTTGGACAATGTTAGCAAAATTATATAAGATGTTCACATTGGAGGAAGTTGGATGGATAGTATGTAGAAACTCTCTGTACTGCTTTTGCAACTTTTGTTACTCTAAAATCTTTATTAAAATAAAAAGCTAAAAAAACCCCTTAGATTTCAGCTTGAACATTTAAAGAGGTTGGAATTTATTACTTATGTCTGTTAAAATTGTTTTTTAATACACAAACCAAAAATCAGTGCCTTTTCCTGATCCCATCAAAGAACTCAGATTGCAGAGCAAATTGCCACCCAGAAATCTAGAGAGACAAATGCATCCAGAGAGATACAGCTGAGATCTACTTACCTGGAACAGAAACTTCTGGAGTCATTAACCAAGTAATTTTGAAATATTGCTGGAGATTCAGTGCTTAGCATAAGAGTAAGACAATCCTGGAGCCATATTTTTAGAAAAGCCCACATATATTTGTGGTTTTAACCTCCAGGAACGCCACTGCATCCTCAGAGGGAAGTTGCAAGAAGGATCCCTTCATGGCTCTGACAGTGGAAGGGAAAGAGAAATTATTGTGAAATATGCCCAGAGCCTTCTCCATAAAAAGACCAAGTCTTCAGCAGAAAAAACTTTGCTATAGACTTCTCCAAGTTGGGAGAAGGGCATTGTCTCATTTTAGATCCACCTAGTCTTCCTGTTTCACCCAATGGGGAAAAATATTTCACAAGAGTCATGGCTTCAAGGAGATATATTTGCATCACTGAAGACAAGGAAGGGAGTAGGAGACCAGGGACAAAAAAGCTACACCACTTGAGAAATGCTTGTGAACGTCACAAACTTGAGACACAGGCCACCAAAATACCAAGATTTAATAGGAGGATTATAGAATGTCTTCTTCCCCGCACCGTACTAGCACACCAACTAGCCTACGGTATAGTAACAGTGAGTTAGAGTTAAAACCCACAAATACAGGAAGCTTAGAGAACACCGAGCATGAAAAACAGCAAAGAAATTAAGTAATTCAATATATTTATTGCAACCACTTTAGTTTAACATTTTCACAGTTTTGAAGTGAACTGTCCAAAAGGCAGTCATGAAAATTTTCATATTTATCTAGAGGCAAATCATAGCACATAGTACAATTCATCTTTTAACTTACAGATGTCTACGAAATTACTTGGATCTCATACAAGTGGATCCAAGAGAATTTGAGGAGGAGAGTTAGCCAACTCCGCAGAGTTCGGAACATGAGTTACACATTCATTTTTCTATGACAGAAAGTCAGCATAGATATACTGTTCTCACATTTAAAAGAATAAACAGATTTATTGAGAGGACTAAACAATAGCAGGAATGTGCTGTTATTGTGGCAAGTTTAGCATTGGTCATAGACGAAAAACAACCATAATAACTGTTCATTAATCACCTACTGTATCCTGGACCCAGCAGGTTCTCCACTGCGTGGACTTATCGGTGCCTATTAGAGGTCACTTTCTACAGTCCCTGGGCCAGGCTATCCCAAGGTTAACGCTTTATTACCCCATAGTAATGGTTGAGACCAGGCAACTACATTTATCAAAAATTTGTTCATAACTTATGAATGAAAGTGGATCTATAAGTAGGAGAAAGTTAAGGCCTCACATAGAAGAGATTATTCTCATAGATCAGGAGACCAAAGTCCTCCACAAGGATCCCTAAATGCATGGACCTTTCCTCGGCCTCTACTCTTTCATGACATTGCAAGATGTGTTTACCTCCCCAAAGAAAGAGTTCGTTGAGCACAACTCCTTTACCTCACTACCGTGTCTCCAACTTCCCTGATAAAGAAATAACTAAAGACAGAAACCCCGAATACCTGTCACCCTAGTACATGTTTTCCATTCCAAGAGCTATTTCCTCCCTTAACAAATAACAGTGGAGATACACAATATCCCCTAGATAAATGCCACCCATAGCATATCACACTAACAATAACTTGCTGTTATCATGCAAGCCCATTGTAGTAAAGTTGAATAATGTCCTCCAAATATTCATGTCCACCTGGAACCTGTTAATGTGACTTCATTTGGAAATAGAGTCTTGTAAATGTAATCAAATCAAAATGAAGTCATACTGGATTAGGGTGGTCCTTAAATACAGTAACTGGTGTTCTTATAAGCATAAGGAGATTCAGACACAGAGACATGGAGGGAAGAGGGTCTTATGAAGACAGAGGCAGAGATTGGAGTGATGCAGCCATAAGGCAAGGAGCACTAGGGATTGGTGGCAACCACTTGATGCTAAAAGAGGCAAGTAAGGATTATTCCCAGGACCGGTCCAGCGGCACAGCAGTTAAGTTCGCACGTTCTGCTTTGGCAGCCTGGGGTTCGCCGGTTCAGATCCTGGGTGCAGACGTGGCACCAGTTGGCACGCCATGCTGTGGTAGGCGTCCCATGTATAAAGTAGAGGAAGACGAACATGTATGTTAGCTCAGGGCCAGTCTTCCTCAGCAAAAAGGGGAGGGTTGGCATCAGTTAGTTCAGGGCTAATCTTCTTCTTCTTCAAAAAAAGGATTATTCCCTAACACCTTCTGAGCATGGCCCCACCAAAACACTGATTTTGGACTTAACCTATAGAACTGTGAGAAAATAAATTTTTGTTGTCTTAGGCCATTCAGTTTATGGAAATTTGTTACGGTAGCCCTAGAAAACTAATACATCCATCTACAATTGATACTGTAATATAAATATCATGCAATTCTAATATAACAGAATATACATAACATAAGATAATGTATTTACAAAAATCTGGCATATTGAAAACTGAGATCAACAGTACAGTTTACATTGAGTATACCAAGTTCTTTTTGCTTATCTCATAGTTTTAGGTGACAATCATGTCAACACATCCTCTTAGTTATCTTCAGAATCAGTCCCTATTTCTCCTTTGTTCAACGATTTGAACACACATCCACACACACGTGCATATACACACATGCACACACATATAAAAATACCATCTCCCTAGAAGAAAAAATATTCAGTCTTTGGACCATCTAAATCAAAACACAGAAAAAAATAATTGTTATCAATTAAATATAACTTAAGAAAATACTGCTTTGTACACCATAAAGATAATTAATATTTTTACATAGCATAATCGAGCTCCTTAGAGCCACAGGTTCTCAAACTTTTCTTCTCTATGTGTAAGTTTCTGTCTACATTTAGTAAAATTACAAAAATTATCTCTTTGTTCTTAAGCAAATCTCCATTTGTCTGCAAGAGTAAGACCCTAACTTTTAAGAAAAGAAGATATCATAGTGATTTGAAACTTCCCTTTCTTCTCTTTTTTTCTGCATTCTACGTTCCAGTTCCAAATCAAAGATAACCTTGTGGACCTCGTCACATTTCTACTTTCATATTATTATCACACCCTTACTTTAATTATTAAAAAGTGAGGTTCAAAGTCACAAGTTAGGGAGATTCCCATAAGTGACACTTCCAGAATGGCAGAGTAAGGAGCTCAGTGGATTATCTCCCCAGCAAAACAACTCTTTGGTAAACAATACCTAAAATGCAATTGTTTAATGCCGCTAGAAAATTGTTCTAAGGCTACAATAACTGAAGAAACATTCAATCAAAGAAATCTATTAAATTTGGATATGAAGAGCAAGAGTCTGACATTGAGCATCACGGTCTTTCTTACCATTCTGTTATGGAAGCTCTATCCCACTCACTCTACTCTGGGAAGTGGCAGCCAAGAAGGTGGTGGCTACCTCTCCTCAAAGCTCCCAGTTTGTGCTACAGTTTTACGCCTAGAGGGACAGTCCCAGTGTTTTTCATTCACCTCCACAACTAGCCCATGTTGCAGAAGCCATCTTCCAAGTAAGTACAGCAGAGAGGATTGGGGCCCCTTTACCTTCCCAAGGTCCCACTTGTAGGACATAAGCTCTCCTATAGGCACAGCAGGCTAAGATGGACAGCCTGATAAGCCAGCCCCAGCCCCAGCTTGCTCATAGAGTGAAGTTTCCATGCATGAGGAGGCAGCTTAGAAGACTAGAGACTGCTCCCTGGTAGCAATTTATAGAATAGGCGTGTTATTCTAGGAGAAGAAGATTCCCACCCCAGGCCGTGTTGCAATGGGGCAGGGGTTCTGCCCAGAAGAAAGGCAGGACATTCCAAACAAGGTTGTATTTTGAGGCATTGGGGGTTAGGGCTTCAACATATGAATTTTTAAGTTTACATAATTCAACCCATAACAGGAAGCATCAAGAACTAAGATGCGGTAAGGTTGGGTGTGCCTTTCAGACTATTGATGCAAAAGCAATACAGAAACATCTTGAATGAGGTGCAGGGGAAGTGGTTTGTGTAAATACCACAGAGAGGTGACCAAAGCAAGGGTTGACATCATTGATTCATAAGGATGGATCACATATAATATATTCAGATAGTGAGAAATTGAATGTTTTTTATCCTTATATTATCTTTAAACATCTATTTATTTAACTTTGCTTTTAAAAATATATTCTCCAGTTTGGATTTATCAAGTATACCTATGTGTATTATTACATAAAACATGGCAAATATTTTGAGATAAAAACTACCTAAAATTACTTGGTTATGGTGACATTTGACGTGATCATTAAAAGTGAATTTTACTTACTGAAGAAAGAATTGTGTCTAATCATTTTCCTGGGGTTGGACATAGAAAAGAGCAATATAATTTTTGTAATATTCATACAATATATGTTTTCAGACAAGGAAAATAAAAATATGTGGAACAAATCATATTTTAGAAAGAAGCAAGTTAAGAGCATGGTTCATTTTAGAGAAATTGACCTTTGTTTTACCAGCAAAGGCAGTGTCAGTTCAGATTAAATGTGGGATGCATAAGCTATCGCAGTTATCCCAGATACTGTTTCCTTCTAAGTCATAAAACCTCACACACAACCGTTTTTAAAGGGATCTATGTTGGTTCTTACACCTTGAACTACCAAAAACATTCACTTTCCTTTAAATAAATAGTCAGTTTTGAAACAAACAGAGCAAAATCTCACACCTTGAGAAAAGCTGCTAAAACTTCCAAAGTGATACTAAGAGTAACTAAAAGAAGTGCTTTCTGTGTATACAAAACAAAGGCTGCACTCACTATCTGAACTGCTACCTTGATGTTTTCCAATCTTTATTGTAATCCATTAATTTTGATATTAACTGAATCTATATTGAATGCATTTGGGGCAAAGTTTTCCTTTGAAAAGATAAATGAACATGTTGTTTGAAACTTAAGTGTATGATAAATATATGTCATAGAAAGTCCAGAATTCCGGGGGCCGGCCCAGTGGCATAGTGGTTAAGTTTGTACACTCCGCTTTGGTGACCCAGGGTTCACAGATTTGGATCGTGGGCGCAGACCTAGCACAGCTCATCAAACCATGCTGTGGCGGCATCCCACATAGAATAGAGGAAAATTGGCACAGATGTTAGCTCAGTGACATTCCTCCTCACAAAAAAGAAAAAGTCCAGAATTTCAGTGTTTATAAATGAATAAACACTAATTTGTTATTATCAGAACTTCTCCTACAGATATGTTAAAGTTGTTGGTATAAACTTCTGTGGCTTTTTAATTTAACATAATTGCAAACATAGAGAGAAGGCTTAGGAATAACTCAATGACTGCTCATATGCCTTTTACTGAAATTCATCAACTGTTTATATTTGTTCCATTTCCTTCATCATTCTCTGTTTTGATATATTTACATATGTTAACACCTATATCACATGAATATCAAGACTTATATGAACAGATGGAGACAGACATACGTTTAACTTTTCTGAAATGTTTGAAAATAATTTAAGAAATCATGATCATTGTGTCGATGTTCTTTGGTATATATTTCCTAAAACCAATGATATTTTAGAAAATAAACTCTATTTTCAAAATTTAAAAAATTAGGAAATAAAATTTTGATGCACTGATATTACCTAATCAACAGTCTATATCCAAAGGTGTTAAATTGTTATATTAGGCAAAATAATTTTATTATTTTGAGTAGCTTAGACTACTCAACTCCATAGAAACCCGTGTTCTAAATAACACAATTTTTGAAAGTGGACTTTTAAGGGATTGGGCCTAAGCAGACAAGTGTTTCGAAAATTCTGAATGATAGACTTCTTAGAGTTGGGGGCACAGCTGTCAAGGCATTTGGATGTCCCGGGATCAATGTCACCTCACTAGTGACCAAAATAGGCAAATGAAATACTAAAATACTATAGTTCTGCTTTAGGTTAGATTTCTCATAAGGCACCCTTGAGACAAGAACCAATGTGCAACTAATTTATTACAGAAGTACTCACAGAAGTACCCAGTGAGGGAGGGGGAAGCAAGCCAGAGAAGGGTAAGAATAATTCCCAGCCCCAGCCTGACTTCATAGTGAACTGTGTAGCATAAATTACATCCCAGAGTTCTTCCAACTTCTAGAAAGGGAGTTGGGATTTCAGATTCCTTTCCCAGTAAGTCGTTTATAACTGAGTGGGTGTAAACTCTCAGGCACTTCCAGCTCTCTCCCGCTGAGGGAGAAGGGGTTCCAGGACCCATGGAAGAACCTATGAAGACGATGGTAGACACCACCCATTAGAAGTAAAGCCCCCAGGGCCTGCAGGAGCGATCTGAAGGGGTCTGGATGGGCAACGGCAGTGTCTGCTGCAATGTCCCCGTGAGACATAGAAAGGGAGACTAAATACAAACCCTGCCTGGATGTCACTAAAAGTAACATTTTGTACCTGAATACTGGGAAATAACTAGACTTTGAGGTAGAAGATTGGTAGTTTAATTACTATTTTTGAACTGAAGAGTAGGAATTAAATATGTTTTTGCAATGTTAGATGTATTGTATGAATTTTTACATTGTGTCATTCAATCATTTAAATATATGTCACTTCTGTTACATCTAAGTCCAAACACTTTTTGGCTAAAATAGTAATAGAATTGTTTTTGCACATTTCTATTCATGTTTTCCATGGATACGATGTTGAAAAAAATTAATTGTACGTCTCTCTAAACTATGGATAATAAGTGATTAGTAGTTTGAACATAAAGGAGGGTTGTTCAGGGAAACTCCGGGCCAAATGTTCCAGGATCAGTCACATGGAAGGTCTGAAATTCTCACTCTGGGGCGTGTGTGTGTGTCTGTGTGTGTGTGTGAGTGCAATACAACCTTGAAAGGGGTAGAGCCTGTCACATCTAGGATGTAGGTATAAGCCATTGCTTGGGTGAAGAGAAAGAAGACTTTGTTTAGAAGGTAACTGGATAACGCTGCAGGTAGAGATATATCTTGTAAGATGCTTCAGTAGCAACTGAGCTAAGACTTAACCTTAGTATCTGGTTCACCAGGTACTGATTAATTTAGCCCCCACAGAGGGTTCAAATATGTGTGACCCATGAGACGGAGCAGTCAATATGTTCTTATTGACAGTTTGCAAACTGAATGCTCAGATGAGAACTAATCTTACAAACACTTAACTCTTGAAACCATTCTAATTGATTATAAATATCTGATATGATGCTTTAAGTGCATGGTGATGATATGATGTTTAAGTCACAATGCCCCTTGGATGAGTTGTTTCAGCACTGTCACTGTGTTCTAGGACATTTTTGTTTTTGGAACTATTCCATCAAAATAAATAGGAACAGAAAAACCAGCAGCTGAGCTAAACACTCATTTCCAGTGAGGGGACTTGCCTTCCAGGGAACAGAAGTCTAATAGATAAGCAATCCAGACTGCTGAGTGTAATTATATAACAATGAACGATCAGTGATAAGTACTATGAAGAAAAATAAAGATAGGAATAAAGTTGCAGGGCTTCTGCAGATAGGGTGATCATAGAAAGCCTCTCGGAGGTGGTAAACATTTAATAAGAGACCAAAATAAAGTGAAATGAGTGATCTGACTATTTGGGGACCAGACAGATGGACCAGCAAGTGCAAAGATTCTGAAACAGAAGAATGCTTGCTTTGTTTGAGGACCAGAAAGGAGACTAGTATGATTAGAGCAGAGAACAGAGTTAGAGGAATATACAGGAGATCACAGAGATAGAGAATTGGTTTATGTGAAACTTACAGGGAGTGGTAAGGATTTTCTATTTCAATCTGAATGAGATAGAAACTAGCGGAGCAGAGACATGATCTGATATATGTTTTACAAGATCATAATGGCAGTGGTGTGGAGAGCAGAGAGCAGATGAAATCGAGGGCTGGTTTTATTAGATCAGCGGATTGTTTTTTGCAATGCCTTCAATATTCACTGGGATGTCAGCCTTGGGAAACTTCATAGAGCTCTTTGAAATTCAGATACACCATTTGAGAATTGGCCAAAATACGTATTTTATTGCTTTCCTCTGAGGTTAAATGACAAGGCAGGTTAAGATAACCTTCCAAACTGTGAAGCATCAAATCAGTACTAGTTGCAGATAAATGTATGAAATTCAAGAGAGAGACCTCTGATTTTCACTGGGAACTCTATGGGGCTCAATATAGTTACTTGCATTGAATCTCTTCACATTTATTAATATTTTCTCACTTAATATAACATCACTTTGAACTGAGACATATGACACATATATTTAACAAAATGAGTCTCTTATTCAGCAACTCTCCTTTTGCTTGTTAGCAATTTATAAATTCGAGTACCTGAATGTTTGGATTGCCAATAACACAATAAGTTTAATTCTGGGAATGTTGACACATGAATTTACCAAGTTACTAATTTAATTTTTTTCAAAATGAAAAGTTTTTCAAAATTTTTTATAGTATCTCAGTTTATTTTAACTGTGTTTTAAATGAAAAGTTAGGCTACGTTTCACATTTCTACTTCAAAATTATTGCCAGTGACAGTTGCTGAAGGAATGTCTAATATTTGTGCAAATACTGCCTTTTTTACACCATAAATACTAATTCAATGTCTCCCAAATAATAAATCAAACCCATACATGTAATTATAAGCATGTTATGAAAGCAAACGATAAAAATGTGTCATAGTGTTCAGATGATAGCTGCCGCTGTGAGGAGTCCTTGCCTGATGTCTGCAGAGAGAGTGACAGCCTGACCAGGGGAGTACTGTTTAGTAAAGTGAGTCATGTCACCTACAGAGACAGGGTGCATTTGCCAAAGAATGTAGGAGGGTTTTCACCACTTCCTTCATTTTTCAATCAGTTTGAGAGCTATACTAAAAGCAGTAAAAAGTTCGTTGTCCTCTGACACAAAATCAGACAAAGGGAGATTGGCAGCAGATGTTGGTGCATCTTTCCCCGCAAAAAAACCAACAAGAAACAAGAAAATGTTTCTATCAAGGAGAAAAAGAACAGAAAATCTGCTATCACTCTCTCATGCTACTGTCATCCTTTTGTAACTTTGGAAGTAGAACTATGTGATTGTGCTCATACTCTTCTAATTTTCTGTATCATCTCCTGTTAATTTTATTAGTGTTTCATGCCTTTAATTTGCCACTAAAATAAGATGTGTATGTGTCGATTCATTTTTATAATGGAAAGTAATTGAGCATGTATTACTTAAAGATGTTTTTATAAAAGTTAGTTTGAAGTTTATGAGAATATAAAATCATGCATATTTTAGCATACTAAATACTATAACATATTGGGAAGCTGTCATAAGGCATACATTTTAAATAACACTTTTGCATAAATTCACTTGATAGAGCAAATCTCAATAGACACTGTGATGATTCCCCTTTTCCCTAAATCATTAGGCTGATGGTATCTTGAATCATTGTATTCAAATATGAAAACACACTTTAATAAATAATTGTACTTAGAACAATATAACATCTATACATCATATAGCAGAGAATTCATAGAAACTTTTTTCCTCCCAGTTTGTTTACCATAGAAATCAAATAAAAAGTGAATTAAGCATGTATTTCTTCTTATGCCACAGTGCTCCCTAGGTGCCACTTATAAAATAGGTGACATATAGAGATTCAATGTCAATTCTTTATGTCTACATGATGCTGAAAGTGACTTCAGAATTTATTTTTACCGTAATGCTAAAGTCAACCAATATAAAAAAGAAAGCTCTCTGTAGCTTGTAGTTCACATACTTTTTCTTTATGGATGACTGTTGTTGTTTCTGGAACCCTGGGTCTTTTGGGAATGCAAGGATATTAACAATTTGGTGAATGTGACCTTGATAATAAGGCCAAGTTGCATACTTGGGCACCTTGCCACTTTAGTGATTTTCCCGGTACCTGGCAGTATCAGAGGTTTTCATTACTGTACCTTCATGGCTCCATTATCCTTTACTGTCACAGGGCAGTTGCAGGAGCACCTTGGAATCAGATGGTGCCCTGCATGTCACAAAGTGATGGTGTTAGAGGTGGGGCCTTTGGGATGCGATTAGGTCAGCAAGGTGAAGCCCTCATAAATAGGATTAGTGCCTTTATAAAAGAGACCCCAGAGGACTCCCTTGCCCTTTCTGCCATGTGGAGACACAGTGAGAAGTTGGCTGCCTATGAACCAGGGAGCGGGCCCTCATCAGACACCGAATCTTCCCGGCACCTTGATCTTCAACTTCCCAGCCTCCAGAACTATGTGAAATAAATTTCCACTGTTTATAAGCTAGCTGATCTGTGGTATTTTTGTTGCAGCAGCCTGAATGGACTAAGACAGTGGTCTTAGGCTGACGGAGCTAGGACAATTTGGAGTCTGCTGAGGTTTGACCTACACCCTCGCTGCAGTGAATTAGGACCTTCCGTTTGGCAGTAATGTACATATCTGAGGCCTCTTGAGGCCCCCTGTCCCTGATTACATGGATTCTGCAGTGCATCCGCATTCTGATGATCTCTTTGACCCCGATGTCATGCTTATTGTCTCCTGGGGTTTGGGGAATCTGATCAGACTTCGGAGTCCTCTGGTGAATTTGGCTTTAAGTCCCATCTCCTATCTTGTGCCTGCCCGCCCACCATCTTCTATTGTCGGTGAAAACTTTCCTCAGTCTTTGTGTATGAGAAGTCGGCTTGGGGAGAGACCTTCTGTCCACCCACGTTGCCTTCTAAACCCACGTTTCTCAGGTTAGCAGTCAGGCGGTCTAACGTTAGGGTTAAAGCCCGAGGCAGACATGGAGTGGTTTGCGTTTGATAGAGCATCAGGCGGCTTTCCATGGGGCTGTCAGCGGACGGACTTGTGCTACCTGCTGGCGCAGCTGCAGCCCGGAATCGTAGTGGCCGCTCTGGGGAACTTTGAAATGAACAGGACTTTCACTGGAGAGGCGCCTTAGAAGAACACACCAACAGAAAAACAGCAGACAAACCCTCAAGAGGAGAGCCTCTGTGTCCTTCGTCTAAAAGAGACCACTTTGTTTAGGTAGACCACTCACCTTTCATGTCATTCTTAAGGGCTTTTTCACTGTGTGGCTAACATTTCAACTTTCTCTTCTCCGTGAAGAGGAAGGCAATCAGCCTTTTCCAGGGGTACTTTCACGGTAGTAGTATCAAACTCAGTAACCGAGGAGGCCCATCAGACAGGGGCTTTAATGCCTTAGCAGCCTCTGTAGGCAAACCAAAGCCTAGGCCTGTAGCGCCCCGGGGCTGAGAGTTGCGACCGCAAACCCTCGGGCCCCAGCCACCCACCAGGCTTCCCAAAGAAGGCGCCCGCGGAAGCACAGCCCGCCGAGTGATCGCTTTGCTTGGCCTCTGCCTCTTCTCTACAAAGTCTTCCCCTGGCTCCCGCTGGTGGGCTGTTCCTGACCACTTCCCATTTGGTGCTGCCAGATTTCAACCCATTTTTGCTCAAAGTCAAAAATTTTAATATGCCTCAATTTATCTTTTAATGGTATAAAGCTGGCTCTAGCTCACCTTTTTTCCTATTTCTCTTTTTCCTCTCACTTGAAAATTTTTAAAGATGAATTCAGAAAAAAATAATTTTGTCATATGTGCAATCTAGGACTATCTGGTGCAAATGAATATCCAAAATGGCTAAGAGAAAAAAGCCAATAAACTATTTGTGCTGCTTTTGCATAAAATGTGGACGAGCGAATTTAAATAATAGCCTTTGCTATTATGGTTATAAGCAGAAAGGTTTTAAGATAAAAGAGGAGCTTTTAAATATGATTTAATGATTATGAATATAAGGTTTATAAAGTATTTTTAAAAAAGGTTTATGAAATATTTCCGGTAAGTGGATGAATTGGAGCAAACGAATGAATATTTCTTTAAATCAACTATATGTCTTCTCCAGGTTTTATTATTTAAAATTAATGCTAATAAAATATTCTAGCTTATATAAAACTAAGGTTGAACTTCTCATGATTTAAATTTTCTAACTTTCCTATATTCATCTTATAGGTCAAATAAGTTATCACTGACTCACCAATTATGTAAGGTTACAAAATATAAAATGGTGTTTAAATAAAGCTGTAATACAGATATCCTTTAAAGGGGTTTTGACATTATGAAATTGTAATTCTATTAATTATAAGGACCAAATGTGTTAGCTAAAATTGTAATTATTCAAATCCTCAGGTAACTTCTCAAGACCTTAGAAAACGTGCAATTAGCCCTTAGATACTTGCATAATTTATAAGTGAATAATGGTACAAAGCTTTGGTCACTAAGGATAGTTTCAATGTATCTTTATTCTTATACATTTATAAAGTGACTGGATTAAAAGAATATGCAAATGTTTTGGATGATACCATATATGTGTATTTTGCCATTGTAAAACTTAACAGAGGTACCATATAATGTGTACACATAAGAATTTAGCTAGAGACTTCTTGGTTTTTTGTCTTTTAGTTTCCTCTGTGGAGAAAATAGTTGATCCCTTTGGTTAAAAGTGATTAATAAAAATAAGATATAATTTGTATAATAATTACGGAAAAATATGAAAATATACACACATAGAAGATAATGAATATGAATTTTTCCTCAAGGAAACTGTTAAAGTGGTAATTTCAGTGTAATAGATGTACTGTTTTATATGTACTATTAAATAATTATATCTTAAAATTTTATTACCATTTACATAATTATGTGTTCATATATTTTAAACAAATACATATAAAGGCTTCTAAGACAATCTTCGAAAGTCTATAAATGAAAAAGTTTATTTAATGGTATATTCAGTGTTAACGGATTTACTCATCAAAGAAGCTTAATCTTTTTTTGTAAATTAATATATGGATGATATACAAAAAGTAAATTCGAAATTCATTACTGAGTCTCTGGTTTTACTTGTCCCTTGTAATTTCCTCTGATTTCTATTTATTCGATCTCGTTCATTCCACAAATATCATTGAGCACCTAGCCCACGCAGGGCGACACAGCGATCCACAGCCCAGTCACTGTTCTCACGGCATTGACCTCACTGGGAAAGGAGACAGCGCTCAGGTGTGTGAGACGTCTGGTCTGAGAAGCGCTCTGCAGAGCGAAGCCGCACGAGAAGAGCGACGGGGAGGAGCTCGCGGGCGCGGAAGAGCCGGGCCTGGAACACCCCGTTGAGCGGCCGCCTGCACGGAGGGAAAGCGCGGGCAGGAGCGGCCGGGCGGGGCGGGGCGGGGGGCAGGGGGCCGGGGGCCGGGGCGGGAGAGGCGGGCTGGCGCGCGGCCCCGACCCCCGGCGAGGGGTTAAGGCACGCGCTGCCAGGAGACGGCGCGCTCACAGCGACTGAGTGCGGCACCGGCTGCGGTTTATGAGATGAAGACTACTGCAGAAGACGGTGCTGGGAGGGAGATCAGACGCTCCGTTTCGGACATAGTAAGTTCGCGATGCCTCCAAGTGGAATCGTCAAGGAGGCTGTCTTCCATATGAACTGGCCCTAAAACGCCTAACACCGAAGAACGACGGAACGTTCGAGATGAGAAAAAGCACTTGTAATTGATAGTTCAGTCATCATTTTTCCACATTCTTTTCAGGTCGTGTCCTGTAGATAAGTATTTTTTCATATCTGTGATGGTAGCATAGATGACAACTGCTCTTTTTGTCACTTAAATTCTGTTAAAAAACGTTTCTCCAGGTTGCTACAGTTGGCACCACATCCCAAAAGGCTGCAGCGCTCTGGGAGCGTGCAAGGCTGGATGAGCTCGGTGAAGCGACTGCAGCTCCACTTCCTCGTCGGCAGAGGGCGCCCGGGCAGCGGAGGGCGCTGCTCGGCCCTCAGATCCGGGAGCTCCTCCCTCTTTCCCTTCGTCCCTCCGCGCTCGCGTCCTTCGCCCCGGAAGTGCTCTTCAGGGGCTGCTGGCCGGCGTGACTTTGAAGGTCTCCCGCCGCGGTGCCGGTTGCTGAGCATCCCGGAGCCGCGGGCCCTGCGCGCCCGTTCTGCGCCGGCCATGAGGCTGCTGGGGACGGCCGCGGCCCTGGGGCGCGGGCTCCCGCGGGTCCCCGCCGCGCTGGGCTGGCAGGGGAGGCAGGTAGAGCGCCCGGGGAGCGGGGCCGAGCCCGGACTGTCCCCTGGCCGCGTGGCCCTCGGAGCGGCCCGGGCCCCTCTCCCTGTCCGTGCCGGCCGCGGGGCGCGCCCGGGGGGCTGGCGTCGGGTGGCGGTGGCCCGCTGTGCCCGGGCCTGGCGCGCGCGGCTCGCAGGCTTCCCTGGGTTTACTCTGGAGGCGCCCGGCGCCAGGGTTCCCATTAGTTTTACCCGCCGCTTCCAAGTTGTGCTTCCCTCTGCCCACAAGTGACCGCAGTGCACTTGGATGTGCAGCCCTGTAGGCAGTGGTTTACATTGTGTCTTAATTCCATAAAATGCAGGATTCTGCCCTGTCCCCCCCGCCCCGCCCCGAGTAAAATAAAGTTTAAAAAAAAGGCGTTAACTTTGTGTAGAAGGAATTGGAAACCTTTTGTGGGCTGCGTTAGAGCTGTCGGTACCACCGCGTGAAGCACGGAAGTCCTCGGACGGCCTTGCCAGCTGTGAACGAGACTAAGGGGGAAGGGGAAACAGCAGAACTTAAGATGAAAACTCTAGTTCCTGGTAAAGTAGTTGTTAGGATCTATCTTTCTGATTTTATTATCCCCAGTGTATACTTTCAAACCTATAACATTTGATAAAAGTAGTTGTCCCCTTTTAATTAATTACATAATTAATGCGAGCATCTTTTTCTGATTGGTTGATTATGTATTTGTTTTCAGGCTGTGTCTTCTCTGCTCTCCCCTGCAGCCTTCCCTTTGGTTGCGGGAGTTGCGGTGGAGACGTGCCCTCTTTTGCCTTTCCAAGCTGTGTCGTATGGTGTTTTGTGTCCGTTGAGTTTCTGTGGAGGAGCGATGTCCGCTGAACCCATGCTCTCTCTTAGAAAAGGTGCACTGAATTGATCTCTCTTACTTTTCAGGTTAATTGGAAGGTCTGCCGATGGTGTTCATCAGGGGTGATTCCCAACGAGAAAATACGAAATATTGGAATCTCAGCTCACACTGATTCTGGGAAAACCACATTGACAGAACGGGTGCTTTAGTACACCAGCAGGATTGCAAAGATGCATGAGGTGTGTGGTTGTGGTGGGCTCCAGAGTAGTTAGAGCTTGGTTTTACTTGTTTTGTAGTTAATGGTTTGATAAACTTCACAAAACTTGAAAGGTTAAAAGAATGGTAACCGTGGATCTCTAGTCAGTCATATCACACAGAGGATTGCTCAAGTTGGCCTGAAATGTTGCTCTCAGGAATCCGTCTAGTCCATCACTGTGGGTATCCTGAGTAGATTGTCTTTTAAGAATGTTGTCAATATGATGTACCCTTCAACAGCCATTAAAATAGTATATACATAATTTTTAATGTTATTTAGAGATGTTTATAATGTTAAGTGGAAAAAATGGTTTTAAATAATATATAGTATGAGCTTGAGTTAAATACATATAGCAGAAAAAAATTTTTTTAAATCTTGAAAGTCTCTTGAAGAAATTATTATATCATTGAGTGACTTAACTTTCCATTTAAAAATATTTCTTCAGATAAAAGATCGTCTTGTTAAATCATACGCTTTAAAAGCTGAATCCTTCCCACCTGGGCCTCAGACTCTACATGCAGCAGAGCAGGGCAGAACCCGTTCTCTGAACATCTGCTCCTGGACTAACACGAGGCCGGAGGGCAGGAGCGGGGCAGAGGGAGCAACAATGGCTCTCAGACCAGGTGATTGCTCTGTGGGAGCCCTTGCTGGGAGCAGCAGTGAAAAGAGGGTTAGACAGTTCACAGAGGGTAAAACCTATTACCAGTTTTCTATTTCAAGAGATGATCTGGTTTGGTGATTAGGCTTCTTTGGAAATTGCCCAGTTAACCATCTGTGTTCTAGTTCCACCTCAGTAAAGACTTCTTTCCTTCTTGGAATATAGGGACAGAGAAATCTGAATCACTGTGCTTGTGTTTAGGTGAAAGGTAAAGATGGCGTTGGTGCTGTCATGGATTCCATGGAACTAGAGAGACAAAGAGGAATCACTGTTCAGTCAGCGGCCACCTATACCGTGTGGAAGGATGTCAACATCAACATTATAGATACTCCTGGTAAGCTGAGTTCTTGGTTTTGTTGCAGCTTATTTTGGCAAAAGCCCATTTAGTTCTTTTCTATTCTATGACCCAGCTCATTGTTGAGTATCAAATAATACTCTAAAGTGTGACTGTGAATTTCCTGTTAGAGAAATCTGACTTGGGACCTAGAGCATTTCGTCCTTATGTAGTTTCCTTGAAAAATAGTGCAAATAATTTGTGACTGGGAAGGTTCTCACGTTTTATGTGTTGTAGCTGATCCAAAGGTGCCCATGTCCTGGTATCTTTTTGAAGTGATTTGGGGCTCTGGACCTTATGCTGGGTGAATGGTATGAGTGATTTAAGAAATCCACATTCTAGGGGCCGGCCCCATGGCCAAGTGGTTAAGTTCGCATGCTCCCCTTCAGTAGCCTGGGATTTTGCCGGTTTGAATCCTGGGCGTGGACATGGCACCGCTCATAGGGCCATGCCGAGGCGGCATCCCACATGCCACAACTAGAAGGACCCACAACTAGAATATATATACAAATATGTACTGGGGGGCGTTGGGGAGAAAGAGGAAAAATAGAATCTTTAAAAAAGAAAAAAGAAATCCACATTCTAATTAGAAGACTTATGTCGTGAAAGATAAAAAACTTTTAATTTTGCATGTTATAAAAAAATCAGACCGCTCTTTAAGACTCTCCCACACTTCTTTGTCTCATTTAGGGCACGTGGACTTCACAATAGAAGTTGAAAGGGCCCTGAGAGTGTTGGATGGTGCAGTCCTTGTTCTCTGTGCTGTCGGAGGGGTGCAGTGCCAGACCATGACTGTTAATCGTCAGATGAAGCGCTACAATGTTCCATTCCTAACTTTCATTAACAAACTGGACCGCGTGGGCTCCAACCCAGCCAGGGCCCTACAGCAAATGAGGTACCGAGCCTGAGAAAGGACAGGGGTTGTGACCATCTGGATAACAAACCTTACCTCCAGAACTACGATTGACTCAGCGTCACTGGAAAAAGAAATTTATTTATGTGAGTGACTTATCTTAGTAAGTGGAACACTGAGGTCAGTAGTTTGATTTGTGTTGTGATCTCATCAACTGCCTTCTCTGTAAAATGGTGAAAATATGACTTAAATTGTAGGGTTGTTGAAGGTGAATTCAGAAGACAATCTGGCAATTACTGTTTTGCTATAGTTAGAAAAGTCATAATCTAGAGTAGATTTTAAAAGTTTGTTAGAGCTGTTGACATGATTCCGACTCCTAGTGACACAGCAGAGTGGTGTCTTTCTGCGCCGTCCTCTCACCTTATGGCGCTACGTCAGAAGTATTCCGCTGCTATTCACAGGGTTTTCATGGCCACTTTTTCTGGAACTGGGTGACCAGGCTCTTCTTCGCAGTCTGTCTAGTCTGGAAGCTCCACTGAAACCTGCCCACCATGGGTGACCCTGCTGGTGTTTGAATTCCTGGTGGCAGAGCTTTCAGCATCACGGCGACATGCAGCCACCACAGTATGACAACCGACAGAGGGCTGGTGTGGTTCCCTAATGGGGAAACGAACTCAGGCGGCATGGTGAGAGCGCCAGATCTTACCACTGACCACCAGGCCTGGCTAGATCCTAAAAGTACTTGCATTTACTGAGACAAACCTAAAAGATCATCTTCAACTAATTTTAATTAATGCCCTTAGGTAGTCTGCTCTCTTCCCTTGCTCTCATGTGGTAACATATTTGCTGAGACACAGTAGCACTTCTTTCTGTGCCAGATGTTACCCAGTGGTATTTGTGGCATTTTACATTTTGCACAATACTGTGTGTGTCACATAGCCTTGAGAAGAGTCCACGTTTCGCTCTTCACCCTTTGTAACTGTGTAAATGGAGCTGTAGCGTTCCCACTCAGCTTTCCCATGGCAGAGCTGATTGATGGGTGTAGGCAGTCGGGTTCGTGGTAGTGGAGAGACTGAGTGAGGTGTCCAGTGCCAGGAGGGATGGTGCTGAGGACCTTTGTATCGCTGTGTGCACTCAGATGGAAGTGAGCTATTTGGGAACATGAGAATGAAATTTTTCTTTATTGGATGTTTGTCATATTTTCTTGGTAAAATAGAACGTTTTCACTTTTTTGCCTTTATTACTTATATTTTACTTGTGCTTGGCAGTAGTGGACTCTTCCCAAGTCTTTTTCTGAATTCCAGGAAAATTTTCTGTTAGCGTTTATTTTTCTACTTTGGTTCTTTAGTCTACTCTCTTTTTTTTTTTTTTTTTGAGGAAGATTATTCCTGAGCTCACATCTGCCGCCAGTCCTCCTCGTTTTGCACAGGAAGACTGGCCCTGAGCTAACTCCCGTGCCCATCTTCCTCTACTTTGTGTGTGGGACACCTACCACAGCATGGCGTGCCAAGTGGTGCCATGGGTTCTGAACCGGTGAACCCCAGGCCGCCGAAGCAGAATGTGTGTGCTTAACTGCTGCACCCTGGGCTGACCCCTACTCTCTTTAATCTGTTTTCCCATTTTGTAACTCTCATTAAACAGATTTTGAAACTCCTGAATCTCGCCTTCTTAACTTTTCTGCCATACTTTCTGTCTCCTTCTCATTTTGCACTGGGTTACAAGAGAATTCTTGAGGTCAGTCTTCCAGCTTACTACTCTGATATTCATCTGCATCCCTTCTCTTGTTTAGCCTGTAGTTTTCTTTTTAATTTCAGCAATTATATAGTTAATTTCCATAAACTTTCTCTTTTACTGCAACATCTTTGTTAATAGAGGTAATTACTTCTCATCTTTACACTTTATTTTCTTATAGTAACTCTCTCTTTGGACGTTAGTTCTATTTCTTGAACTCATGCCTCTTTTTCAAGCTATTGGTTTCCTTCGAATATTTGGTGATTGTTAGTTATCTATCCATAGTTACAAATGGGGGCCTAAAGTCTAGACTGGATGTTGGTAGCTGGAGCTCATTCCTTCTTGAGGGAGAAGCCCTGCTGGTGAGTGTGGCTTCTGTTCAGTGGTTGGCCTGAGTCGGGATACGGGCTGGTGACGAGTGTCTGCCTTTAGCACCTACTCTGAGAGTCTTCCCCTAAGAACTTCCTCTTCAGATGGCAGTACTCGGCTTCACGAGAGTCGGCTGATCCGAGAATGAGGCGTGGGCACAGTTATCCCACCATCTTCAGATTTCCTGGCTGACTACCCATTGACCTGTTCCTCCCCCTTCGGTTTCTGATCCAGGCTATTCTGGGGATCTGATGGCAAAACACTTACTTTAGAGTTCTTTTTGTTGCCTAAATAGGGTTGTGGCTTCCTGAGCACGAAGAGTTTGGTTGTCAGTCTGTCCCTGACTGCCGTATGTCTTCCAGTCTGACCTGCTGGTGACACCCCTCACTGTCCCACCTCATCTGCCATAGATTTCTTTTTATATTTATTTTGTCATTTCAGAGACATTTGGGGTGAAGAAAGAGGTAAACGTATGTATTTTTATTTTTCAGGTCTAAGCTAAGTCATAATGCAGCGTTTGTGCAGATGCCCATTGGTTTGGAGAGCGATTTTAAAGGGATTATAGATCTTATTGAGGAGCGAGCCATCTATTTTGATGGAGACTTTGGGTAAGTATTAAAAATATATTAAAATCTTACATTTTAAAAAGTATGAAAGAGAAGGAAAAGAATGAGTTCTTTAAACGCAGAGTAAACATCTTTTTGAAATGAGGCTGGGAGAATATCCTTTAAGCTGATTCTGTTCCAATGCCTTTAATCCTGGTTTCTTCCTATTTTGCTTAGTATTCATTCCAAGGGAGCATAGGTTAAGTTTTCGCTAATGGATTTCTATCACATTGTGCCCTGCCTGGTGTGGTGGAAGGAGGCCTTCAGCTTGGGCTAGGAATGCAATCTCTCTTTTTCAACTGATTTATTTATTCGTTCATTCATTCTGCAAACTTTTTTGGAGCAGCTGCTATGTCTTGGGTCTTGTGACAAAAACTATGAAGAAAATAGGGATCATAAATATTTTCTCTGCCTATTTCATGAGATTACAAAGATAAAAAGATTAATATGTAAAGGCGGTTAAAAATTGCACAGGTGTGGTTTGGGCAATATAAGAAGCAAATTGGTAACTTTTTGACATGGAATTTGGTCCATCAGTCCACTTTTGAGTGGCCTTTGCATACAAAGCACTATAATTGCCCAGTGGTTATCAAACCACAGCATTCAGAAAAATCCCCTGGAGAGCTTGTTAACGCACATGTTCCTGGATCTTCCTTCGGAGATTCTGATTCAGTACATCTAGGGTGGGGCCTGGAATCTGCGTTTCTGGAAAGCCCCCAGGTGATGCTGATGTTGCAAGTCTGCAGACCACACTTTGAGTGGCACTAATCTAGACAGTGTGGGGAGTGGTAAATGACCCTTTGTTCTGAGGAGTGGCCCCAAGGGCCTGGCACTTTCTCCAAAGGTACTTCTTGAGGGATTTCCTTCCTCTGCTATGGAACTGGGATTGCTGGTCCTGCAGGTGGGTGATAGGGCCTATGATCAATTAGCTGTAGAGTTTATCTCATCTTGTAGTCAGGGAAAAGATGGAGGCTGTCCAGCGGATGAGGCATTTCTCTCACTTTTCGTGTGACAGCAACAAAGTTTGTCTGTCCTTCCTTAGAATGTAAGGCCCAAGAGGACACGGATTTTTGTCAGGCTTATTCCTTCATGTCCCTAGCCCCAGAACAACCTGGTACGTAACAGGGACTCAAAACATGTTGGTAGGTAAAGGATTAAATCCACTTCCCCAGAATTACCAGGGCACACGTTTCTGTCTTCTAAAGTGAAGGCTTGTCAACTTTGTTGTGCATCAGAACCCCAGGTGGAACCTCTTAATATACCTACCCCTGCTCAGCGCTGGCCCGCCGGGCATGTGTATATTCTGATGTGAAACGCTAAGGGTCAGGGAGCTTGCGGGAAGGAAGGAATTAAGCTCTAAAAGCTGTGAAGAGCATTCTTTAGGATAATAATTATTTTCTGATCCTTTGCAATTGGCTTCTTTTACTTTTTTTGATTTAGAAATGTGTTTTCTGAAAAGCTTATTATTTTTTGACATTAAGTTCCATTTTTAAAGAAATACTTTGAAAACTGTCAGACTATTGTTTCTAAGTGTCAGGTGTATCCATTTCTTGGTTGTGTATGTTTTATTTGTGACTCTTAGCTATTCGGCCCCTAGAGGAATGAAGCATTGGGATTAAAGTTGAAGAGTCTGCGTATATAGTAACCTTTTTTTTTTTTTTTTTTTTTACTGCAAAATGGGTTAGTCTGTGTTAAAAATTATGTGATTGGTTTGTTATTAATGGAAAGCAATGGAGTCGGGTCTCTAAATCTGCTTGTTAGAGACCATGATGTTCTGATTCATTTGGGTAATAAATTTTCAGGTGCTCACATGGACTTTGGGGTCAGACTGGTTTCGAATCCTGCCGCTTCCATTCACTAGCAGGACACCCTTGAGCGGTTTGCTCTGGCTGTGTCAGTGAAGTATTTTGCCCACTGTTTTGTCTGAACTTTAAAGCCGTATGTTAATCTTATTTGCCATTATACTGCAAATATATCAGAGCTCTTTCTCATCTGAAAAAATATTTTAGCCATTGGTTTATCTTTTTCATGGGTGCTTTATGTGTTTAATCGAATATCCTCAAAGTACCAAAATAAACCTTTCTTTTCTTAGTCAAGTTGTTCGATACGGAGAAATTCCGGCAGAATTCAGAGCAGCAGCAGCTGACCGCCGGCAGGAGCTGATTGAGTGTGTTGCTAATTCAGACGAGCAGCTTGGTGAGATGTTCCTGGAAGAAAAAATCCCCTCTGTTTCTGATTTAAAGGCAGGTGCCGTCAAACTGGGCCTTAAGTTGACAAAGCACGAGGTGGGGGGTCTGGTTTGCAGCGAGGAGATGTGATGCTTTCCGATGGGCTTATTCATGGAATGTGAGTAAACTTATTTAACATGATTGCTTTCTTCAAAAAGTACTCGAGGGCTAGCCGTGTGGCCTAGTGGTTAAGTTCATTGTGCTCTGCTTTGGCTTCCCGGGTTTGGATCCCAGGGCAGACCTACACCACTTGTCAGCCATGCAAGTGTATAAAGTGGAGGAAGACTGGCTCAGGGCCAGTCTTCTCAAGCAAAAAAAAGAGGAGGGTTGGCAACAGATGTTAGCTCAGGGCGAATCTTCCTCAGGAAAAAAATAATACTTGACATGGTCTCGTACTCTTTTTTTTTAAGTAATGAGTTATGTAATATTTTTAAATGGAAAAGGAGTCATAGTTTGTTCTAGAAAAAAAGATACTTAAATAGCTAACCTCTTGGGTATGTCCTTATTAGAAAGAAAGAAGATATGTAGAGAAATGTTACAGCAATAAGAGAGGTTAAGAGACAAGGCTGCTAAGTGTTTGCTGACTGTATGTTGGTACTTACACTGTTGTACTGTTTGGAAGGCTGTATAGAGTCTTTCACTTCATTGCTCAACTCTTTACAAATAAAGAGAAGATCCCTGCCTAAGACTGGTAGCCATTTTTTGATTATATGTTTCTGCATAGAAGATAACAAATGACCAATAAGCACATGAAAAGATGCTTAAGATTGTGAACCATGAGGGAAAGCAAATCAAAACCACAATGAGATACTGCTTCACCCATTAGGATGGCTATTATTTCAAAAAAACAAAAAAGCAGATAATAGGTGTTGGCAAGGATGTGGGGAAATTGGAACCCTTGTGCATTGCTGATGGGAATGTAAAATGATATAACTGCTGTAGAAAACAGTATGGCGGTTCCTCAAAAAACTAAACAGAACTACTGTATGATCCAGCAATTGCACTTGTGTATACCCAGAAGAGCTGAAAACAGGGACTCAAACGTACTTGTCCACCAGTTTTGATAGCAGCACTATCCACAGTAGCCAGGAGGGGGAAATGACCCAAATGTCCGCCAATGGATTAATGGATAAGCAAAATTGGTATACACATACAATGAAATATTATTGAGCCTTTAAAAAGGAATAAGATTGTGATACATACTATGTGAATGAACCTTGAAGACATTATGCTAAGTGAAATAAGCTAGACACAAAAGAACAAATATTTGATTCCACGTATATGAGGTACACAGAACAGTCAAATTCCTAGAGACAGAAAGTAGAATAGTGCTAATCAGGGGCTGGGGAGGGGCCGAAGGGGGAGTTTACTGGGGACAGAGTTCCAATTTGGGATAATGAAAAAGGTGTGGAAATGGATAGTGGTAATGGTAAGATAGCAATGTGAATGTACATAATGCCACTGAACCGTAAACTTAAAAATGGTTAAAATGGTAAATTTTATTTTATGGACATTTTATCATTATAAAAAAATGACTGATATTCATTTTGTCTAACCACTTCATGCACTTAGCAGAAATCACGTAAGTAATTATTGTGTGTAAAACATTGCACTCATGGAGTTTCCAGGTCAGATGCCCAAGGAAAGAACTGTTGAAGCTGAGGATGCTTACTAATATATCTCATAACTTAGTCCTTTACCGCTCACAAAGCTCACCACCTCAGTTCTCTGATGAGTAGGGAACACAGTGTAGGAAGGGATAGGTCTGGCCATAAATAAAGTCAAGTATTGTGTCCTGGGAACCACAATAGAGTTAGGTTTTTATCTATTGAACAGAATGTGGAAGAGGTCCCCACGACCACGCCCAGGTTTGTTGACTAGGAGGACTCGCAGGACTCAGGACATAGTCACACTCAAGGCTGTGATTTCTTACAGAGAGAGGACATACAGCAGAATCAGCACAGGGAATAGGCACGTGAAGTGAAGTCCAGAAGAAACCATGTGTAAGCTTCCACGAGTTCTCTCGCAGTGTAGTCACGTAGGCGTGCTTGACTCCTCCAGCAGCAAGTTGTGCCTGCGCCTGTGAAATAGCTACCAGGGAAGCTTCTCAGAAACTCAGTGCCTAAGGTTTTATTGGGGGCTGGTCACATGACACCCTCTACCTGGCATGCACCAATTCCTGGACTCCCAGAGGGAAAGCAGGTGTTTAGCATATACCACATTGTACAAACAGTCTTGGCCCGGTGAACCAGTCTTAGCACTTCTGGGAATGCTGGGCACCCTCCTGAAATCCTGGTTCCCAGACACCAGCCAGGGGCCAACCTTGCAAGCAGGCCATTCTAAGGATAGCACTTCCAGTCCTGCTGTGTTTACTGTTTTCTGCACAGGATGCGTGGGTAACTTTAGTTTCTGTATTGTTGGATATATTATTATTAGAGACAGTGGAAGTCAACAAAGTGTTTCTTAAGAAAACAAGGGAAAATTTTGGAAAAGTACAGCTTTTGTTAGGCTGGTATAGGAATAGTTTTTCTATTTATCTACCACTCTCATTTGTTTCTCTATCCAATGGATGTAAAGTAAGCATGGTAAGATTCTTATATGCCCCTACTTGCGTATAAGGGAGGGGTGGAAGGTCAAGGATGTGACCATGTGGCCTGGGTAGCCTCGGTGGTTAGTGACCTAGACATTTTTGGTTCCTAGCAATGGCAAAATCAAGTTGCTAAGGTAGTTTCAAATAGTAATTGTTTTTTTGCCGTGCATGTTTTCCCCTGTTCTGCTCTGTTTTATCATGCTAGCTGTTATCTTACTTTTCATTTTCGTGATGTTTAAAAATTTTGGTTATAAATATTTTGCTTTAAGCTTTTTGAGGGTAGTTTTTTTTTTTCATGAGGACTGACAAATAACTGTATGCTGGCTCCGTATTTCTGCAGAGGTAGGTTGTGGCCACAGCACTGCCCTTGGCCTCTTTCAGCTGCAAGAGCTGACGCTCCACTGCTGACGCTTGGAGACCTCCTGGGCCATTCGGGCACCTGGGGATGCAGCCTGAGGCCCACTGATAGGGCTTGCACTAAAGCCTGGTGTTCGTTATTGTAGAGCCTCTTACTCTCATTGCCCTTTATGATGAGTGATCCGTACCGCTGGACTTCCTGTATGTATGTTCTTTTAAAAAATAAATAAATAAACAATCAAGTGTTTTCTAAGGTATGCCTTTTTTTGGTAAGGAAGGTTGGCCCTGAGCTAACGTCTGTTGCCAATCTTTCTCTTTTTTTTCCTCCCCAAAACCCCAGTACATAGTAGTATATTCTAGTTGTAAGTCCTTCTAATTCTTCTATGTGGGATGCCACCACAGCATGGCTTGATGAGTGGTGTGTAGGTCCCTGCTGGGGATCCAAACTGGTGAACCCTGGGCTGCCAAAGTGGAGGGTGCGAACTTAACCACTGCCCCTCCAGGCCGGCCCCAAGTGTTTTTAATAGATGATACTTTCATATGGTTTAAAATTTTTTAAAGTATACAAAGATATACAGTAAAAAATCTCCCACCTGTCTCCCCTCTGCTCAGTTCTCTGCCCCTCCCTAAAGCAGGTTACTGGTAAATGGTTTCTGTTGTATCTTTCCAGAGATTTTTTTTTGCGTATGTATAACTTTTCCCTCTATTTTGTGCAATTGTTAGCATACTGTTCACACTCTTCTGTGTATGTGTCTATTTTCTATGTGTATGTATCTTTTTTTGCCAAATTGAAAATTAGTGACATTCCAAGAATGTTGAAAGCCGTTGTACAGTACGTAGCTTCCAAGCCCTGAAAAAGGAACTGATTTTGTTTCTTTTTCTTTATATTTTGACCTTAAGTTATAGAGAACCTGATGCTAGTCTCCGCTAGAGCCAGTACTCCAGAGAGTATCAATGCATTTCATTCATTTGTTGGTTTATAATTGATCTGAAACAAAAAATGTAATTTTTAAGATTAATCATTAAATTTTTTTCTGTTGCAGCTTGCAATCCGAAGAGCTACTCTAAATAGGTCCTTTACTCCTGTCTTTTTGGGAAGTGCCTTGAAGAACAAAGGCGTCCAGCCTCTCTTAGATGCTGTTTTAGAGTATCTACCGAATCCATCTGAAGTCCCGAATTATGCTCTTCTTCATCAGGAGGAGTAAGTCTTGCAAACTGACTCCTAGTTTCTGCAGAAATACGTTAACACTTACGCAATATGATAGCAATGGTTCCTTTAAGAAACAGACTTTTTTAAGCACGCATTGATTATTTTTCTTTCCTGTCTCTCCCAGATAATTTCTGTATTTTTTAGTCTGCTCTGGTCCTGTCACCATGTTGTAACTAAGCCCAAGGAAGTTATTCTTACTGATCTCTTTCAAAGAAATTTCATTTATGTGAGGTCAGAAACGTTTAACACACGTGCATTTTCTTAGCTAATACTCTGATGAAATAAATTGATATAAAAGAAGTATTAAATATTGCATCTCATAGATTTCTGTTTCTTTTATTTTAAGTGATTCAAAAGAAAAAACCAAAATCTTAATGAACTCCAAAAGAGACAGTTCTCACCCATTCGTAGGCCTGGCTTTTAAACTGGAGGTAAGTTGCTTTCTAATGTATTTAACTGCTGTAGGTAGAGATTTTCTTTTCTTTTAGGTTTTTATTCCTATTATAAATTGACTCCTAAAAGATTTGGTTACAGGGTTCTCTGCTATAAAGTTACTCTTTTTTCCCCCTTTTGATACTGACTCTTTAGAAGGAAGTTACTATGCACAGCCACAGTTAAGGGGTGGGGCATCAGCTCCCCCTCCTGGAAGGAGCAGCATCTACATTAACTTACTTGGGATTCTTCTATATGGGAGAGTTGTCTCTTCACCCCCGTTTATGTGTTTATTCAGTCATTAGTTTATATCAGTATGGATTCATGGATATTTATTTGTAGTTTGAGTTGTAATCCAGTAGTATGTCACTTATTCTGTTGCCCAGCTTTGGCCAGTGGAGCTCTTTCCGTTGGCTCCTGTGTCTTTTTGACGTTCTTCAATGTTTTGCTTTTTTGAATACTTCCTTACTTTGTGGCATTACATGGCCCAAGCCCTAGAATCAGCCATTTCTCTAGGAGCCCTGATTCCTTTTAATCAAGAATAGTATTAGGAACCAAGATTTGAGCATGGAGTGTGCTTTTTGTTGGGATATTGTTGCTTCTGGTCCTAATATTTTAAGCGGGGAAAAATGATGGATAAGTTAGAAGTGTGAAGAGTGGTTATTTCTGGGATGGAATTTTATTTGGGGACTTTTTCCTAGTTTTTATTTTTAAATTTTTACAATCTACTTCTTATTACTTCTAAAATGAGAAAATAATTTTAAATTCAAAAGTAGAAATAACTGTGCAGTGACAATTTTATGCATAAAGCTTTTAAAAATAGGTATTTAGGAATGCTTTCTTAGCATCCCAGAATAGTGATTATTCAGTTTAAAGTATGGAATGTTTTAATATTTAATGGTTTGTATTGCCAGATTGCTTTCATACTCTCAGAATTAATGTACTAGGTTATTTCAATGAGTCTTGTTCAAATTGAGTATTATTTATTAAAAATCAGTACTGATTTCATACATGAAAATGGCATTTTAATATTTCATCTTGCCTTAATTCCTAATGATAGAGAATATTTTTTCATATACTGTTTATGCAGTTGCATTTCCTTTTTTGTAATTGTTTCTTTATTTCTTTTGTCTTTCCTTTTTTAAAATTAGAGTCAAAGTGTTTTACTTATTGGTATGAGCTTTCCCTAATAAAGTTCTCTTTTAAAACAATTAGCGGTTTAAAATTTATATAATCAAATATATGTCTTTATCTTGAGTCATTCTCTCATTTTTAACTGCAGAAGCCCTGCTCTTTGAATATATTTTGTAAATATTTCTTTAGTTTCCTCTGCTTTGTTTATTGGTTGTTAAACCGGCTGGAATTTGTTTTGCTGTGTGCTGTGAGGTAGGGTCTAAGTGGATCTCCTCTGCCTCCAAAGAGAAGACCCATTGTCTCGTTACCAGGTTTTGAACAACGTTACACTTTTCCATTGATTGTCATGTTTTTTTAATCATTATTGACAAATGAATTAAACATTTTAGATTTTTTTTTTTTTAAAGATTTTATTTTTTCCTTTTTCTCCCCAAAGCCCCCCGGTACATAGTTGTATATTCTTCGTTGTGGGTCCTTCTAGTTGTGGTATGTGGGACGCTGCCTCAACGTGGTTTGATGAGCAGTGTCATGTCCACGCCCAGGATTCGAACCAACGAAACACTGGGCCGCCTGCAGCGGAGTGCGCGAACTTAACCACTCGGCCACGGGGCCAGCCCCAAACATTTTAGATTTTTAACTATGCTCTATGGACTGTTCGGTCTAATTGGTGCTAGTTCCATACTTTTTAAGTTTTGGAGTATTTAATTTTTTTAAATATTAGTCAGGGTTAGTTTCTTCTCATTGCCATAGTTTTTAGTTTCTATTTTTAACCATTTTTCTAAGTAGATTTTAAATCACTTATCAAATGTTTATATATTCCTCTTGGGATTTTGGTTGCTATTGTGTTAAACCCATAAATTAATGTGGGAAAAATTGGTAACTTTTAAATATATATCTAATTGATTAGTGTTACTGTTCAGGAGGAATTGATTCTTGAATACTCATTTTATATTCAGTCACTTCACAGAACTCTTACTTAGATAGCTTTCCAGGTGATTATCAAAGGGTTTTTTAGATGTATAGTACAATCTTACCATTTCTAATGATGTTTTTGTTGTCTTTCCAATAATTATACCTTATTTTTGTGTCTTATTTTATTAAACTGAACTTATGAAATAATATTAGAAGGCAAAAGCATACTTCCTAATTATATAAATAATTAAAATTTTCTTTTAATAACTTTTATTTTGGAGGAAACAGAAGTAGTATCTTGGATTGTGATACCAAAAAGAATAACAACAACCATTTAACTTATCTTATTCAAAGCTAGTATTAAGGTAGTTTATGACAAACCAAAACATGTATATAAGATGTACTACTAAGATTGATAGGAAATATTTGGAGGTAGTGTGAAGTTCTCCTAAGTTTGATTACTTTTATTATTATTTATTTGATTGAGGTCGCTTTGGTTTATAACATTGTATAAATTTCAGGTACACATCATTATATTTTAATTTCTATGTAGAGTGCATTGAGTTCACCACCAAAAGTGTAGTTTCTCTCTGTCGCCATACACGTGTGCCCCTTTACCCCTTTTGCCCCCCCAGCCCTCTACCACCTGCTGCTCTGGTAACCACCACTCTGTTCTCCTTATCTGTGTGTTTATCTTCCACATAGGAGTGAAGTCATATGGTAATTGTCTTTCTCTGTGTGACTTATTTTGCTTAGCATAATACTCTCAAGATCCATCAGTGTTGTCACAAATGGCACTATTTCATCTTTTTTTATGGCTGAGTAGTATTCCATTGTGTATATATACATATACCACATCTTCTTTATCTGTTTATCCATTGATGGGCACTTAGGGTGCTTCCAAATCTTGGCTATTGTGAGTAATGCTACAGTGAACATAGAGGTGCATATATCTTTTCAAATTAGTGTTTTCATGTTCTTTAGATAAATAACCAGAAGTGGAATAGCTAGATCATATGGTATTTTCTATTTATAATTTTCTGAGTAATCTCCATACTGTTTTCCGTAGTGGCTGCACCAATTTACATTCCCACCAGCAGTGTATGAGGATTCCTTTTCCTATACATCCTCTTCAACACTTATTTCTTGTCTTTTTAATAAAAGCCATTCTTACAGGTGTGAGGTGATATCTCATTGTAGTTTTGATTACCTTTCCCTAATAGTTAATGATGTTGAACATCTTTTCATGTGCCTGTTGGCCATCTGTTTATCTTCTTTGGAAAAATGTCTGTTCTTATCCTCTGCCCACATTTTGATTGGGTTGTTCATTTTTTTGATGTTGAGTTAAATGTTTTTGATGTATTTTGGATATTAACCCTTTATCAGATATATGATTTGCAAATATTTTCTCCCAGTTGGTGAGTTGTCTTCATTTTCTTGATGGTTTCCTTGCCATGCAGAAGCTTTTTGGTTTGAAGGACTCCCATTCATTTATTTTTTCTTTTGTTTCCCTTGCCTGAGTAGACATGATATTCAAAAAGATGCTGCTAAGACTTATGTCAAAGTGTACTACCTATGTTTCCTTCTAGGAGTTTTATGGTTTCAGGCCTTACATTTAAGTCTTTAATCCATTTTGAGTTAATTTTTGTGTATGGTGTAAGATAATGGTCTATTTTCATTCTTTTTCACGTGGCTGTCCAGTTTTCCCAACACCATCTGTTGAAGTGACTTCCCTTTCTGCATTGTATGTTCTTGGCTCCTTTGTCAGAGATCCGTTGTCCATAGATGTGTGAATTTATTTCTGGGCTCTCAATTGTGTTCCATTGATCTGTGTGTCTGCTTTTCTGCCAGTACCATGCTGTTTTGATTACTATAGCTTTGTAGTATATTTTGAAATCAGGGAGTGTGATACCTCCAGCTTTGTTCTTTTTATCAGGATTCCTTTGGCTGTTTGGGGTCTTTTGTTGTTCCACATATATTTTAGGATTCTTTGTTTTATTTCAGTGAAAAATGTCCTTGGGATTTTGATAAGGATTGCATTGAATCTGTAGATTGCTTTAGGTGATATAGACATTTCAACTATGTTAATTCTTCCAATCCGTGAGCACGGAATAGCTTTCCATTTCTGTATGTCTTTTTCAGTTTCTTTCAATAACGTCTTATGTTTTCAGTGTATAGGTCTTTCACCTCCTTGGTTAAATTTATTCCTAGGTATTTTCTTCTTTTTGTTTCAATTGTAAATGGAATTGTATTCTTAATTTCTCTTTCTGCTAGTTCATTGTTCGTGTATAGAAATGAGACTGATTTTTAAATGTTGATTTTGTACACTGCAAGTTTACTGTACTTGTTAATTATTTCTAATAGTTTTTTGGTGAATTCGTTAAGGTTTTCTATATATAGAATCATGTTATCTGCAAATAGTGGCAGTTTTACTTCTCCCTTTCCAATTTGGATCCCTCTTCTTTTTCTTGCTTAATTGCTCTGGCTAGCACTTCTAATAGTATGTTGAGTAAGAGTGATGAAAATGGGCATCCTTTTTGGGTTCCTGTTCTTCGAGGGATGGCTTTCAGTTTTTCGCCATTGAGTATGGGTTGGCTGTGGGTTTATCATAAATGGATGTTGAATCTCGTCAAGTGCTTTTTCTGTATCTATTGAGATGATCATGTGATTTTTATTCCTCTTTTTGTTATTGTGGTGAATCACATTGATTGATTTGTGGATGCTGAGCCATCCATGTGCCTGGAATAAATCCCACTTGATCGTGGTGTATGAGCCTTTTAATGTATTGTTGTATTTGATTTGCTAATATTTTGTTGAGAATTTTTGCATCTATGTTCATCAGTAATATTGGCCTGTAATTTCCTTTTTTGTGTTGCCCTTGTCTGGTTTTGGTTTCAGGGTAATATTGGCCTTGTAAAATGAGTTAGGAAGCATCCCGTCCTCTTCATCTTTTTGGAAGACTTTGAGAAGGATAGGTCTTAAGTCTTCTTTGAATGTTTGGTTGAATTCACCAGAGAAGCCCTGTGGTCCTGAAGTTTTGTTTTGTGGGAGGTTCTTCATTACTTCTTCAATCTCTTTATTTGTGATTGGTCTATTCAGATTCTCTATTTCTCCTTGATTCAGCTTTGGGAAGTTGTAAGAGTCTAAGAATTTATCCATTTCTTATATGTTATCCAGTTTGTTAGTGTATATCATGTATAATGTATATCATGTATATCATGGTGCATAGCTCTTGATGGTATTCTTATAATCCTTTGTATTTCTTTGGTATCTGCTGTAATTTCTCCTCTTTCATTTAAATATATATTTAAATAAAATATTTAAAACTGATTTTATTTATTTGTGCCTTCTCTCTCTTTTTAATTTTTTTGTTGGGGAAATTGGCCCTGAGCTAACATCTGTGCCAATCTTCCTCTATTTTGTATGTTAGTTGCCACCACAGCATGGCTTGATGAGCAGTGTGTAGGTCTGTGCCCAGGTTCCAAACCTGCGAACCATGGGCCCCTAAAGCATAGCTCGTAAACTTAACCACTACACCACCAGGCCAGCCCATGAGCCTTCTCTCTTTTTTTCTTAGTCTGGCTAAGGGTTTGTCAATTTTGTTTATCTTTTCAAAGAATCAGCTCTCAGTGTCATTGATCCTTTCTATTGTCTTTTTAGTCTCTATTTCATTTATTTCCACTCTGATTTTTATTATTTCCCTCCTTCAACTGACTTTGGGTTTTGTTTGTTCTTCTTTTTCTAGTTCTTTTAGGTATAGTGTTAGATTGTTTATTTGAGATTTTTCTTGTTGCTTGAGGTAGGCCTGTATTGCTATTTAGTTCCCTCCTGGTACCACTTTTCTGCATCCCATAAGCTTTGCTATGTTGTGTTTTCATTTTCTTTTGTTTCCAGGTATTTTTTGACTTCTCCTTTTATTTGTTCATTGATCCAATAGTTGTTCAGTACATGTTTAGTCTACACATATTTGTGACTTTTTCAGCTTTCTTATTGTAGTTCATTTCTAGTTTCATAGCATTGTGATCAGAAAAGATGCCTGATATGATGTCAGGTGTCTTAAATTTATTGAGGCTTGTTTTGCTTCCCAATGTATGGTCCGTCTTTGAGAATGTTCTTTGTGCCCTTGAGAAGAATGTATATTCTGCTGCTTTGAGATGGAATGTTCTGTATACATCCATGAAGTCCATCTGGCTTAGCATTTTGTTTAAGGCTACTGTTCCTTGTTGACCTTCTGTCTGGATGATCTGTCCATTGTGTAAGTGGGGTGTTGAAGTCCCCTACTATTATTGTCTTGCTGTCAGGACAGGGTATTCTTGGCTGACAGTTTTTATCTTTCAATATTTTGAATATATCATTCCACTCTGTCCTGGCCTGTAGAGTTTCTGCTGAGAAATCTGCTGATAGCCTGATGTGGGTTCCTTCGTATGCTATTTTCTCTGGCTGCTCTTAATATTCCTCCTTTGTTGTTGACTTTTGGCAGTTTTAATGTAAAGTGCCTTGAAGAAGGTCTTTTTGCATTGAGATAAGTAGGGGTTCTATTAGCTTTATGGACTTGTATATCCAGTTCGTTCCTCAGTTTTGGGAAGTTCTCAGCTGTTATTTCTTTGAATAAGCTCTCTGCTCCTTTCTCCCACTCTTCCCCTTCTGGGATACCCATTGTCCTTATGTTGCTTTTCCTGAGTTGGATATTTCTCCATTTTCTTCATTTTTAAAAAATCTTAGTTCTTTCTCCTCTTCCACCTGAATCATTTCTAGATCTGTCTTCAAGCTTGCGAATCCCTTCTTCCATATGGTCTGCTCTATTTCCAATGCTTTCTAGTTTTTTTCATCTCATTAATTGTGTTCTTTATCTCCAGAATTTCTGGGGGGTTTTTAGTTTCAGTCTCTTTGGTGGAGTGCTCCTTCTGTTGATTTTATTCCTGAGCTCATTGAACTGTGTTTCTGAGTTTTCTTGTAACTCAGTGAGTTTCTTCATGACAGCTATTTTGAACTCTGTCAGTTAGATCACAATCTTCCGTGACTTCCAGTTTGGTCTCTGGAGGGTTGTTGTTTTCCTTCTGTTCTGTGTGTTGCTGTGCTTCCTCATGGTGGGTGATGAGTTCATCCCCTGCCAGCGCATTCATGGTGGTACCCACCTTTCTTATTTGGGCACGGCTTTGGTTACTTTGATTCTGAGGTGCTTCTGGTTGCATTTCAGAGCCTGCACTTTCCACCCTCCACTGCCTCTGCCAGAGGCATCGTCAGTGCCCTCTTGTGCTGCTTGTGCCTGCGAGGTTGCTGCTTATGATGTCCCCACAGTGGTGGGTGTTGCCACTGGGGTCACCAGGCTGCAAGCACCTCTGCTGGGTCTCGTGTTCCTCCACTAGCTCTCTGTGGGCTCTCCACGGGCTCGGGTGCTGCTGCCCCGTGCACCACCTGTGCTGCTGCTCCCAGGTTATCTGGGGATGCTGGCAGTACTACTACCAGAGGCACTCAGTTCACAGGTGTTACTGCCAGTGACTGAGGTCTGGGGTCTCGTGTGCAGCCCCTGCTGCTGGTAGGGCTGGTGTCAGGAGTGCTGCCACTAGAGGATGGGTGACAGGTACTGCTGTGACTCCTGGAGCCTCAGGTTGCAGGTGCCACCCGCCACTGCAGGGGAAAGGAGAGGGGTTAAGTCACAAGTGCCACTGCTGGGAGAGGGGCAGGGGCTGAGCCAAAACTGCTGTTGCTGCTCGTGCAGCCTCTGGTCTCCAGTGCCACTGTGCTTTTTGAAACTTCAGGTCAGGACACCACCACAAGGGGTATCTGCATTTTAGATGCACCCTTGCTGCTGGGAGGGCTGGTGTTGGAGTTGCCAATACTAGAGGAGGACACCGGGGCTGCTTCCCTAGTTCCACTGCCTCCCAGAGGTCCAGTCCACCCACCTTCAGGTGTTTATATGTCTGGATCTCTCAGGGTTTCTGGTGTGCTGTGCACCTTTTGTTTGTCATTCGATCTCCTACTGGCTGTAACTTAGAGGGGAGACACAATGGGAACAGCTCACTCTGCCATGATACTGACATCACTCCTAATTTTGATTTTTTTGTTTCTTTTTCATTTCTTTCTACCCTTACCCAATCTTGACTTCTAGGCAGGTCGTTTTGGACAGTTAACTTATGTTCGCAATTATCAAGGAGAGTTGAAGAAGGGTGACACCATCTATAACACCAGGACAGGAAAGAAAGTGCGAGTGCAGAGGCTCGTTCGCATGCATGCCGACATGATGGAGGCAAGTACAGTCATTGCTGTGAGGTCCAAAATTTCTCTGATGTCCGTGAAATACATCTACCTTCTTGGTATCCTGAACCCCATGGGGAAATCACTTCTATTGAACATGTTTTCCTGGCTTCTTTCTTTTTAATTAGCTGTGCTACAGGTCTGATGGAGCACTTTGGTAAAGGTTAAATCAGCAGATGATAAGAACACATTCCACACCACTATTTGTGAGTTAGCTGTATTTCCTCAATGGCCGAGGTTAAGGAGAAGGGACAGTTTGGTCCCTGAGACTCAGAACACAAGATTCAGCCCTTAAGAGCTATCATTACAAAGAGTATAATAGGTTTTTAGGACAGTGGAACTGTGGTTCTCAAAGGTAAGTGAGAGTAATAAATTCACACATAATTTCCCACATTGTTTAGTGGATTTACTTTCTGAAATATGGTGGATGTGAAAGTTCTTTTTAACCCTAGAGTTTTGTATTCGTAGAACCAGCCCCTTGACAGGTCCCATTGGTGCTGGAATCTCTCTGAAGATTGAAAGCCTTTCGAGATCTGGTCTGGAAGATGAACTTCGGCTTAGGGCTTGAATGCTTGAATTGGCTCTGAGTCTGTCCTGGCCTTCTCTTGTCCACGGGGTTAGGCCTTGGCAGGAGTACCAAGTGTGTGTGATTGTCTTCTACTCTCAGCCTTTCCCAGTTCAGCTCTGTATTCCTGGAGAAATTTAGTTGTCTAAGCAAAATCTTGACGTTCAGAAATTTTTGGTGGCCATAACTTTTGTGTCTCCTGGAACATAAATAGGCAGTCTCGATCTTGGGCAGCATTGCTGTTTTCTGAGATGGGCAACAGGGGCAGGCTGGAGGGGTTAGTGCTGGCACTGCTGTTTCATGGGCCAGAAGCTAGGCGATCTGTACAGCTGTGTAACCGTTACAGACAGACACACACACTTGCTCCTTCACAGTCAGTCGCAGCTCATTCACAGCTGTTCAGAATGAGCTGTTAGTATAAAAGGACAAAAAGCAGAAAGCTTAGAGGCACCAATGCTTTGTTCTTAGAGTTCCTGTGTTTTCTTAACTGCTTACACCTGTGAGAAATTGATTATTTTAAGTACAATGGGCTCCATTCTCCTTGTGTTCAAAACTTCCTTTGCAGGTTTTCCGTGTAAGCCTTTGCCATACACATCTCATTGGACTATGGCAGCACATATAGTACATGCTTTTTAATTCAATAGAAATCGCTTTAGAACTGTGAGGCTCTGTGTTCTGTCAGTGCTGCAGATCCTCCAAGTCATGAGGCCATATCTCTGAGTTTCTTGTCGACTGAGATGTGGTTTAAAGAGGGGCCCTGTTTAAGGTGTTTTGCTGTGGTTGATTGGCGGTGTTGCAGTGGTTGTAGCTAATTCATTCTTTGTAGAATTCATGGTGAGATTCTGCCATGTTTATTTATGAACAATGTATTTATTCTGCAGTTACTTTTTAGTTACCATGCCCTGATTTGTATTACTTGCGAGTATCATTTTGTGTTCTTTCTTTATTTAGGATGTTGAGGAAGTGTTTGCTGGAGGCATCTGTGCATTATTTGGCATTGACTGTGCTAGTGGAGACACATTCACAAACAAAGACAATAGTGGTCTTTCTGTGGTGAGTCATTTAATTTTAAAGCTGTTTATCACTTGAGTTTCAAAAGTCTGTGTTTCTATGTAGTACCTTTAGTACCTCAGAAAAACAGCCACTGAGGTTTTCATTGAGTGCCATAGGCATCACGTATAGTTTGGCTGTGGCTCTTTAAATGTCCCCTAGACACAGCTGGACCTGTAGCTCTGACTCCTCTGCCTCCCCATTTTGGGTGCCTCTCTAATTGCCGTCACCAGCATCAGGCTAGTCCCAGTGGAGTGCCAGCTCTTTATTAACTCAGCAACCAGAGGGCGGGCCCTCAAACCCCAGGAGAACTGCTGGACCAGACTGTAACGTTTAGGCTAGACCTGGGGAGAACAGAACAGGACAGAACCATGGTCTGAAGGCAAGATGCAGCTAGACAGCATGACTGACTGCAGCCTGCCCTGTGGCACTCACACAGGTGCCTTTTCAGCATCAGCGACCCTGAAGGGAGGAACGTGCTCGGCAGCCGCTGCCTTTGAATCCCCTTCACTGACTCCCCTTTTTTGCCTCTACAGGAGAGCAGCCTCTCCTACAGTATGACCACTTGTTCGTGAGGCTGGTTCCTCTCCTGAATTCAGTAAAGAAAGAATATGAGTACTTAGGGGACAGGTAATTTGCAGTGAAGGAATTTACAGTGGGTCGTTTATGTAAGAACTGGTCCAACGCTAACAAGTGAGCACTATAATAGCTCCTGTATACAATGATGAACTCATAATTTTGTAATTTAATTTTTTTGTATAAAATATTCTCTAATGTCTATGGTTTTACAAATGATTTAAGATACTACAAAAATCACACAGGAGGGCACTGATAGCTCTTCAGTGCTGGGAGCTTATTCCACAGACCACCCCGGCAGTGGTTTCGAAGGTCTGTGCCTGTGGAGAGAAGGGGCCTGGAATGCCCTACTATCCAGTAATTTTACTCCCAGGTGTATATACTAGAGAAACTCTTGCAGGCATGCACCAAGAGAGAATACAAAATTAATTTATGAAATCATTGACCATAATAGCAAAAAACTACAAACTCAAACATCCACAGAAAGAAGATGAATACATAAATTATAGAACAGTCACCGAGTGGAATGTTAGATAGAAGTGATAGAAATGATAGAAAATGATAGAACTATGTGTAACCACATGGAAGGATCTAGAAACATAATATTGAGTGAAAATATACGGACCAGAGAACTATCTACAGTAAGACACCATTTTTATAAGCTCAAAATGAAGCAAAACTGAAAAACATACTAGTTAGGGATACAGAGATATGTGATGAAGTTATTTTTAAAAAGACAAGGGGAGGGGATGATAAAACACAAAATTCGGGATAGTGGTACCTGTGGTGGGCAGGCAGGGAGGTGGGATAGGGCAAGAGCTCCTGGGCCGGGACAAGGATCTTGGTCACAGTGCAGTTTCTAGGTCAGGTGGCGGTTGGTGGGTGCAGCACTCACGGTCGCTGCGCTTCCCAACACTTCCATGTGCTCTTCTGTATGTAGAGTTTCAAAGGTTTACATACATAAGCATATACTGAGAGAATATTAGTACGAGTCCTACTCGATACTCAACGCATATTTACGTGCAGATAGCAGGAACAATATAAGAACACTAACACACTGATAATTGAGAGATTGAAAAATGTGCAGAGAATTTCTGTATGTATGAAAGGTTCATTTAAAATTTAATTCAGGGGATTTTTATTACATTCAGAGGCTCAGACGATAAGGCACCTTACATTTGAGTTTTATAACTTTGTAATAAGTGGCAAAAACAAAAAGAAAGGAGGACATCATGGGACAACATCATACTGGAAAATAGATTTATTTTTTATTAAACTGTGTCTTAAAGATTTCTTAAACCTAAGAGCTACAACTCTGAAAGTTTTTCTGAGAATATATTACTTCTAAAAGCTATATTTTATGTTCTTTGTATACTTGGAAGGCTAACATAAGTTGCGTAATTGAAAATGATAATTACCTGGTGACTCTTTTGTCCTTATTATTATATCTCATGAAAACTTAGGATTGCAATTAGCTCTTTATTCATTACCACGTCGCTTGTAATGGTAAAATGTGTGCATAATGTACATCCCATGGCACTTCTTTCTTCCCTGTGAAATTCAGACAGTATTTTACTCTAGCAACAGATCTTTTAGGCTTTACATAGAGACGGAGCTTACCTACACTTGTCTTCTGCCCCACAAGAGTTTTTAGTGGATGCGGTCAATATTTATAGAGCAGTGCTGGTCCCAAAGGCTGACGCCAGAATTGTGGAATAGGACCCCGTGTATTCTTTCTGAGATTTCTGTAACAGAGATCTACTGAAATGTTATTAGAGAAATACAAAAATTAGACTAATCATCTCAGCATCCCCGGGCAATCAGTGGATGTTAGAGTACTGAATCGGTGGTCAGAACTGAGCTTGAGTTTCCAACTTGTTATTTGCTGAATTGTGATATTCATTTAACATCTTTGTGCCTCATTTTCTTCATATTAATAAAGTGATAAAAGCTCCTTTATTCTCCTCATAGGATTGTTAGGAGGCTGGAAGTCAATACACATGAAAAGACTTTACAACCTCAAGGAATATGCAAATATTAGTTTGTCACTAGAGGAAGGTGTTTTTTATTAATCAAACATAGTAAGATTCAGAGTAAAATATTAAAAAAAGCATATTTAGGCCTTTTAAAAATTACTATGTAAAGTACATGAATTTCTCAGCAGAAAGAAGATGCCTATAGGGTCTGCTTGAAAAATCATTTTATTGATTTTCACACAAACGAACTACAGATCTTCCCTGACTTACAGTGGGGTTACATCCCGATAAACGCATTGAAAGTTGAAAATATCGTAAGTCGAAAATGCATTTAATACATCTAACCTACTGAACATCTTAGCTTAGCCTAGCCTACCTTAAATGTGCTCAGAACACCTACGTTAGCCTACACTTGGGCAAAACATCTTACACGAAGCCTATTTTACAATAAAGTGTTGATATCTCATGTAGTTTATTTATTTATTTGTTTGTTTTTGAGGAAGGTTAGCCCTGAGCTAACATCTGCCGCCAATCCTCCTCTTTTTGCTGAGGAAGACTGGCCGCGCCGGCCACGCTGGGAGGCTCCCTGTCCCTCCGGGGAACGGCAGCGCCCAGGGGAGCCTCCGTGCCGGAGTCCCCTGCTCGCGGGTGGCAGCTCGCAGAGGCAGCCCCTCCTCGCCCTCCGGGGGCGAGAATCTTAGCGACCTCCAGGCGCCCCAGTCCTCACTTGCTGTCCTCCTCCAGAGGGTCTTGGCCCCTCGCGAGGAGGCTGCGAGGCCCCGATCCTCCTCGCCTCGGGGGATCCGGGCAGGCCCCCGCCACCGAACCCCAGCGGCCGGCCCGCTCCGCCCCGCTTTGCGAGGCGGCAGACGTGCGTCCCTTCTCGCTTGCCTTATGCGGGCGACGCGGGGACGGCGCTACCGCGCGGCCTGCCGGAGGGGGGCGCTCACGCCCGGGCTTCTGCTTTCCAGCCGGCGGCCGCGGCTCCCGGGCAAGGAGCGTGACGACGACCAGGGTCAGTGTCGTGTTGTCCCGGGAGCCCGCGCGGGAGGAGGAACCAGCGTCCGCTCGAGCTCGGTCGTGGACGCGCCCCTCGCCTCGCCCTCGCTTCGCTGGGCCGCCCGGGGCTGCGTGTGCGCCAGCCCCCGCCGAGGCTCCCTGGCCTCTGACAGCTCGCCCGGAGCCCCGGGGCCTCGAGTCCCGGCTCCGGGGGCGGGGCGATCGCGCGGGGGGCGTGGCGATCGCGCGGGGCGTGGCGAGCGCGGGGGCGGGGCGAGCGCGGGCGACGCCGAGCCGAGTCAAGCCGAGCGGAGCGCAAGCTGCCGGGAGAAGCACGCAGAGCCGCCGGCCGCCTGCGGCTCCGGGTCCATCGTGCTGCGTCGCCGGGCTCCGCGGACCCCGCCTCTGCCCAGGCTCCCGCAAAACTTTTTTTCTCGGGGGACCGGCGTCTGAAGGGGTCGGCGGGCTCGCGGCTCAGCGCTCCCTTACAGCGGCGGCCGAGGGGACTCGCCTCGCTCCCCGCCGGCTCTCGCGACCCGCGCCGCCTCACCTGCTGACCGCTCCGCGAGCGGCGAGGGGCCCGCGGAGGGGCCGCGCGCGCGCCGGCGCCCCTGGACTCTCCTGCCCGCCGCGGCCGAGCTGCCCGGCGCAACTTTCGCTTGACTGCCGCCGCCCAGCCCGGGCGCCGCTGCCGCTGCCACTGCCGCCTAACAAAGGGGCGCAGAAAGGGGCGGCGGCGCGTGCGGCGGGCGCGGGCGCCGGTGCGCAAGGCGCGGGCCTCGGGCCGCGAGGCCGGGAGACAAAATGGAGGCTGCCTGTGCTCTCCGGGCCGCGCCGAGCCGCCGGCGTCCGCCCCCCGCCCGGCTCCGCAGCCTCCTGCTGCCCCTCCCGCGGGCCGTCCCCCCGCGCTCCGGACCGGCGAGCCTTCGGGGCGCGCGCGTGCTGGTGGTCGGGCTCTAGCGAGGATACAATGACTTTGTTGTCTCTGCTGGGTCGCCTCATGCGCTACTTCTTGCTGAGACCCGAGACGTTCTTCCTGCTGTGCATCAGCTTGGCGCTGTGGAGTTACTTCTTCCACACGGACGAGGTGAAGACCATCGTCAAGTCCAGCCGGGACGGCGTGAAGATGGTCAAGGGCAAGGTGGCCGAGATGGTGCAGAACGAGCGGCTCGGGGGCCTCGACGTGCTGGAGGCGGAGTTCTCCAAGACCTGGGAGTTCAAGAGCCACAACGTGGCGGGGTATTCCATCCAGGGCCGGAGAGACCACGTGGAGGACCGCCTCGAAGTTCTCACGGACCTGGCCAACAAGTCGCACCCGTCCATCTTCGGGATCTTCGACGGACACGGGGGCGAGGTAGGAGTTCTCCGGGGCTTTGTTTGACAGGGTGTGCTTGTGTGAGTGTGAGTGTGTGTGTACACCAGGACGTTGCCTGCGCCGCGGGGTAGGACCTGGGTGCGAGGGGCGTGGTGATGACCTGGTGCCGGCTGGACAAGACCACTCGTTCAAATGCGGCTCAAGTTGCCCAAAACACGGCTGGATCCCGTTTGGGGGAGGGAGGGCCGTCCACAGCCGGGTTCGTGCCTCGTGACTTGTGAGGTTCCCCAGGGCCGGAGCCCAGCAGTGTCCGTGCGGGCTTCGCGGGAAGAGTGAGTGGTTTCTGGGGTGGCCTTTGGCCCGGGGCCTCAGAGCTTCAGTTCTGAGGTTTGGGCTGAGCTGGGCACAAAGACGGAAGAAAGTGTCTGTGATGCTTCGTTGGGGAAAGGGACAGAATCTTCAGAGGCGAGTCAGGGTGGGTGAAGGAGCTGGGACTCCGTGCCCTGCCTGCGCCCCGAGGAGGCGCCCGAGGGGCGTCTCTGCGCTGCTTCCCGGCTCCATTAACTTGGCGGGTGCAGTGCGGCCAGGTGACAGCCGGCCGCCCGCGTTGGCTGGATCGGGGAGCGGGACCGAGCTGCCTCCGGTCTTTTGCAGGGGTGGCGGCGCTCGGATCTTACCCCCACGCCCTGGCCGGCGTGAGCGCGAAGAGGTGTCCTTGCTGCTAAACCCCTTTATTTGGGGTTTTCTCGGAGCCAGAGGCGAAGGTAGAGGCCGAGTCAGGTCTCTCTCCCGCATTTCTGTGGCGCCCTGCTTGTGCGCGGGGCTCGGATTTCCTGGAGGTGGAGGCGGGGCTTGGCTCTGGTCCTCGGGCGTGGGCTCAGGCGGGGTGAGTGGCACAGGTGGCCTCAGCGCCGCGCTCCACAGAGCCCCAGGCCGGCCCCATCTCTCTCAGTTTGACAGTTTGTGACAGTTTATTGCTGAATACTTTTTTTTTTGTTTTTTTGCAGCATAATTTCTTACTCATGCTCGCCCTCCTTCGCCATTTCCCCCTCCCCCACACCCCCATGCTCCCATCCAGCTTTTCCCCCACCTCTCTTCTTTGCCCTTCTGGCGTCTGGATGGGAGGTAGGGCATGTCACTCCTTTTCAAGGGCTTGCTTGTTCTTCAGTCTTTGTTTTGGGTGGACGTTGAGAAAGCTTTCAATTGGTTAGCTTATCTGCATCTTCGATGCAAAATCACTTCACCCATTGCTCTGCTCCTCCTTCCAGGACAGTGTGTTTTCCTGCCTTGTAGAACCAACTTTGCCAGGAGTGACAAACTTAGTTGGAAAATGTATTTGGTAGAGCTGAAGTCAGTTTCTCCTGTTTCCGCCCGCCCCAGCCCTTTCTGTATTCTGGCTTTGCTACTCAGGGTTTCTTGCTGGTTGTGATTCGCAGCCTCTGGTGTAGTGTGGGCTTCCTTTCCCCTCACAGGAGGAGGAGGATGTGAACTTGATTGACAGACATGCTGTGTACTTGAGGAAGACACACCTTAATGATGAGGTCGCCAGTATAATGACTGATTTGTTTCCTTGGTTTGAGTTAGAATGTGCGTATTTTCATTTTATGTGCCTGGCCTGTTGTAAACCATTCAGCAAAACTTATATTTATTATATACTTTTTACATTAAAATTGTTGGCAGATGATAGTCTGCTTCTGGCCTTAGCACAGTTTTGTGTTTAATTGAAAGGTCTGGATATACTATTAATGTTGTGGAACTTTGGGTTGTACTTGTTTGGCTGTGCTATATTGACATATTTTGAGCCCGCACGTGTAAGTGAATGGGTATTTTAAGTTTTCTATTAAGTTGATATTCTAAAACCTGAAAGTTTCAGACCCAAGCAGATTTCAGGTTGAAAAATTTCCAGTACTATTCTCCAGTAAATATACCATCCAGAAAAGGGACATGATAAATGCTCTTATTTAACTAGGAGTGTTTTACATGTACAGGGCTTTTCATTAAGTTCTTAAATGCTAAACAAGAAGATGATCATTGTTAGCCAAACTATGAAATGCTTTCCGTTGTGCCTTACATTAGAAAGCCTGCTGTTTGCAAAATAATTAATATAATCAGTACCCTTAAAAATAAAGTAATTTTCTATTTCTAACCTCCTGCAGTATGGAGCCAGTTCATTCATTTTGGCTTTGTTTTAGAGCAAAATAAGGAAAGTGCTGTAAAAAGGAGTGAGTTAGTTGCTATTGGGAATATGATAATAACAAAGAATATTAGGTGGTAATTTCCCTCTGATTTTTCTTTTATTCAAAGAAAATCCCACCATCAAATTCTTGCCTTTTGTGGTGTTCGGCTCCTTGAACACTCACCAGAGGAGGGTGCCACTGTTTGATTTTGGTGTAAATGATAGTTATCTCCTTTCAGAAAAGAGGAAGCTTTTTCTGAACTATTATTTATGTATATGCTTCTGTTGAGTGGTACAGAAGACCAACGAGGTTAACTTATTTCTAATAATTCAAACTGCTAAGATAGGCTATAAAAAACCAGGGCCCGTCTATAGTGCTAGTGCTTTTTAGATCCAGAAGGGACCTAAGCCACCTCATATATCCATTTCATCCCATGTTTTAGATGAGATGTTTGTTGATGGCTGGAGAATTTGTGACCTTCCTAAGCCTACACAGCGAGTTCAAGGCCTTCAGTTTGGTGACCTTCATATTAAACCACTGACAAATTAGTTTGCATATTTATCTGGATAGATGGATAGCACACGAGGGATACAGAGATGAGTGAGCTATGATCCCCATCCTCAGAACGTTTCAGTGGAGTGAGAGAGAGATTTGTGTACCAGCACTTAGTGCCATGGGGTGCTTAGGGTGTTAGGGGACCCTGAGGAGGGGCATTTCAATCAGGCTGGGAGGTGGAAGCCGTGGGAAGACACTTGAAAGCAGTGATTTACTGCAAGCTCGAAAGGGGGCTTGGGCTTGAGATCTGGCTTTGAATCTCTGCTCTGCCTTATCCAGCTGTGGCCTCGGGTGGGTGGCTTGAGCAGCTTTATCTGGGAGATTTTGATCTGAAACAAGGCTAATGATGCATGTACGGCACCCCCTCATCAGTTGTATTGTACCCTCTCTAGAGAAGTTCCTAATGGAGAGAAGGCTGTGGAGGAAGAAAGCTCACAGACCAAGAAGCCTGCAGTGTTAGGGCGATGATGTCCAAGGGAAGGAGACCTGCATGTGAAAGGGACAACTTTGTCCCTAAAAAGGTGTAGGTTGGATAATTCATTGGGTATTCCCCAAACTCTCTGTCTCTCTTTGGTCTAACTTGTGGTGAATTGACTATCAATCCAGGATACCTCGTATCCTAGCATTAGGCAAGCAGCGTTGTGGCTTCAGATGTGAATTTTCTGATTAGTGAGAAGGGATATTCTCTTTGATTAATTAGTAAATTGGTATTCTCATTTGCATTTCAGTCCCTTCTAGTTGGGTTAGGATGAGTTAGTTCTCTTGAGTCTACTCAAGTGTGTATGTTTGATAAAGATATGTGTTTGGCCTTGTTATGCTGAGGACCAGACTCTGGATGCCTGTGACTTCTAGATGGGTGAGATCTTAAAGGGCCTTGTCTCGGTGGCCCTACAGGCCAGCTTCCTCACTTGATGGCCTTGGGCCCTTGAGACATTCTAACCACGATACTATGGGTGGATGGTTGACTGTGTGTGTGTGTGTGTGTGTGTGTCTAAGGCTATGGCAGTGCTTGTGTTGCGGTATAGCAAAAGATGAAGACAACAAAAAGGCAAAAAAGAACATAGCTCAAATTGTATCAACTGATGTGGGAAGGTTATCTTTAAAATTAAAAAATAATGTTTATGTAGGAAAACGATTTTTTTGTGCTTACCTGTAGTTTTTTATCCGCAAGCAAAAGATGGGTTTTTGTTTTTACTTTTTATGTTATCTAGAGAAAATATCACCAGTCCTTTGAGGTAACTTTGTGAATGCTTATAGCGGAAAGCTGCCCAGAAGAGCAGATTGTTAGGTGCTCCATGTGCTTGTGGGCATTATGGTCTGAAAGGTCACGTATCATTGTCTTGTACGGCTGAGACACAGCCTCGCCAGTGGTTAAGCTCAGAGTTCCACATTGACATCAGAGAGGAGCACCCATCAGATGCTTGTCAGGAGCTGCGGTCTTGAGGCTCAGCAGTTCTCCAAATCTCCAAAGAGAAAGTGCTTGTGGAGGGATGCCTGAAGGATGCACACAGTCTAGTGCTGTAGATCAGGGGCTCTTATCCTTTCTTGAGTCATGCTTCTCTGAGGATGTTATGAAACTACAAACGTATCCCTCCGAGAAATGGACTTGTGCATCAAGTTTTGTTTATAATTTCAAGGTAAGTGGATGCATGAAGCCTCTGGATTTTAGGTTAGTGTAGGTGGAATGAAATCTGTTTCTGATAAAGCTAGACCTGCAGGGGCTGTGTAGTGGACCCTTTCCTTGGGTGGGTTGCCTTCCTCTTCATCATTTGCGTTGATTTGACTTGTGTGCTGTCATGTGCCTGGGAGGGTCATTATGAGGGATGGTCTTCCGAAGCTGTGACAAGTCAGCTGCAAGGATGTCGTTGAGTATTTGATTTGTTACACGATGTAGTTTCCTCTTATGAAGACCAAGGGGGAGAGAGTTCTCTGATAGCTTTTATTTTTATCTTAAGATGCTGACTCGTGTAACTGATTGGATCGTCCTGTTTTTGTTGGCTGCTAGAATTCTTAGAGCCAAACCTCTGACCTTCCTCGAGCAAATGTGCAGAATTTTATAGAATACATTAATTTGGTGCATGAACCTACTCCCAGGACAGCCTCTCTTTCCTGCATTCAGCGTTCTTTTGTCCCATTTTTCTCTTTCTGCTCTTAGGTATGTCATTTTATCTTGTTGTGGTATATGTACTTATGTACGTTTCACTGGATCCTTTCTGAAATTAGATATAGCTCTGAATAAATAAATAATGAGTGGCACGAGTGATCTGCTCTCAGACGTTACAGCTGCTCTTAGTAAATGTTGGGTTCCCACATTACTGATGTACAAGAGGCCTGTGGATTTAGTATGGACAAATGCCTTATGGTTTAAGAGAAAATTCACATTATTTTGGTTTAAAGTGGCACATTAAGATTTCTGCCAAAAGGCAAGGAGCACTTCCCCCTTAATAAGCCCCCTCCCCTTGCCCCCATCCTGTGTTTAGGAACCTTTTTGAGTTGACTGCTGACCTTGGTGCCTCTTCTGAACGGATTATTTAGATGTTCAGTTCAGTTAAACCAGCATTTTCTATATAGTCTGCCACGTGTGGAAAACAGTGTTAAACTCTCTCTGATGCCTGAAGATCAAGCAGTGCATTCTCTGCCCTCAGGGAGCATTCCATCTACTTGGAGAGATGAGCCCGCCCCCCCTCCCCCCCCCCCGTTTTTTTTTTTGGTGAGGAAGATTAGCCCTGAGCTAACAGATTTGGACAATAGTGAGTTTGGTTAGAAATTTGTTTCCTTCCTCCCTTCTATTTAGATATTTTCTGGAATTCATAAAATGTTCATCGACCATTTCCTCCCCAATTTGTAAAACGTTATTTCTGTCATACCTTATCTAAATGGACTCATTTTAAAACAATGAAAAGATATGTTATATATAAGGTCTGATTTATTCAATGGAAAGGCATTTATTACTATGTTACTTTGTTACCGAGACTAATTTAGGTTTTGTTACAGGAGATAGCTTTTCCAAGACTAAAAAACAGCGCAATGTCTTCATTTCTCTTAAATCATTTCGTTTCCCTGACAGTCATTTTACAATAAAAAATATGTGTATCATTCAGTCTCAGATGTAAGTGGTCCCTGGACTCTGTCCAGTTTAAATACTGGGTAACTCATTAGGGACTCAGTTTTTTAAATAATATTTTTATTTTGAGTGTTAATATTTCAAGCACTTGTTTTATTCTTAATTTCTACTTTGATTCTTAACCATTTCAGTAATATATTTGTGGTTTAACTTTTGTTACCATTTTCCCAACCCTATTTAATTAGTCTTAAAATAAGTCTGTAGCAAGTTAAACATTTAAAAATAATCTTAAAATTATAAAAGTAATATGACTATGTGATAGTACAGAAAAGAAAAAAATTCACCCCAAATATTATCTTCACATCCACTGTGATGATTTTGGTGTATTACTTGCTTTAGTTTTTTTAGTATGCACTTTAAGTATAATTTTAGATTGTTATAATGATGTCCATATAGTTTTAAATTTTGGCTCTTTTCGCTTTGTATAATTGTATAAACACATAGCCATTTTGCTCCATAATTCTTTACTGTGTTTCTAATGTATTCTTAGTTACGGAGTAATATTTTGCTGGATGGATATTGGATAAATGACTCAATTGCTTCCTTATTAGTGTACATTTAGGTTTCTCTAACTTTTCACCATTGTAAATAACATGGTACTAAGTATTTTTGTGCCTCTACTGTAGTTTGGATTATTTCTCCAGGGTAGATTTCCAGAAGTGGGATTTCTGGATTGGAGAAGAAGTAAAGAAACCACTATTACTGGTAATAATAATAATGGCTGACATTTATCGACTATGTATAAAATGCCAGGCAGTGTTTCCAAGTGCTTGATATATATCACCTAATTTTCATTGTCGTAACAGCTTTTGAGGTAGGTGCCATGTTGTCCCCGTTGTGTCTCTGTAGAAATAAAGGCACTGAGAGGTGAAGTGATTTACCCAGGATCTCTCACAGCTCACAGGTGGTGAAAGGAGGCTTTGAAACTGGGATTCAGACTTGGAGCCGCCTGTCTCCAGAGCGTGTGCTATCAGTTTCTGGTTGAAGCTCGCAGATCTCATCATCTGAGTCATGAAGCGTGCACGGCCTTGTTAGGTGCACGCTGCCTGGTCTTCTCATGTTGCTCAGTAGGACTGGGAGTTTCTTGTTTGATTCTGATGGTTGTGTCCCTGCGACATGTGGTGGTGGTCTTGAAAACTCTATGCTGGAAACCTTAGTCGGTGGATCTCGCAATTACTTAAGAAAGCCCTGCAGTTAAAAACATAGTGGGGTCAGAAGTCAGAGCAGACGGTGAGTCACATTCAAACAGCTGTTCTCACCCACTCCCCTTGTTTGCTGGCAGAATCTCCATCCCGCTACAGAGAATCTCTAACATTTTTGCCTGTTGGCTCGTGAAAGGCTTGCATAGAACTTAGAGTGGCATTAACATAGCCATTCTCAATAAGCAATAGTGATTTATGTTTTATTTTACTTCTAAGTACCAAAGGCTTGACTTTAGGATAAGTATGTAGGGGTATGTATGTATTTGTATAATTTCTTTTATGCTGAAGCAGTTTTTTTTTGAGGACCAAAGTAATTTCCTAATATATAAATGATTGCCAGTTTTAAACAGCAAAATATTTTCTCATTTGTTTGTAATACTGAGTTGGTCTATTTAGTAGATGCTAGTCTTGTATTTCTATTCCAGAAGACTACTTATTACATTATTCCCTCAATTAACCTAAGTCAAGTTCAAGCTTTGGTGATGGTTAGTTATAATATTTGTGTGTGTGTGTGAGGAAGATTGGCCCTGAGCTAACATCTGTGCCAGTCTTCCTCTATTTTGTATGTGGGATGCCACCACGGCATGGTTTGCTGAGCGGTGTGTAGGGCTGTGGCTGGGATCCAAACCCACAAACCATGGGCCACGGAAGTGGAGCACAAGAACTTAACCACTACACCACTGGGCTGGCCCCAGTTATAATGTGCTTTTCATATAAATCTTCAAAGGCAAAGTTTAAATAAACAAATAAAAAACAAAGCCATCGTTTAAAAAAATCATTAATGGCACATTGTACCTTTTATAGCTTCTTTTATAGTTATAGGCCCTCCTTTGAAAAATACAAAGCATTTTAAGTGAATAATCATATACAGAAAAATCATAATACAGATATATTAATATCCTCTCAATAAAGTTGAAGTGTGTGCTGTAAAAAGCCTTGCTGAAAAAGTGAAGATTTACTTTCCATCTGAGCAACAAACCTATAAATCTTGACTCCTTGATCTCGCTGGAGAATTCTTTCTTTCTCTGTTTAGTGAGAAATAGGGCCCAATTTAATGGAACCTTTGCTGCCTCCAACTTTTCTAGAATGAGGGATGGCTTTGGTGGTTGAATTTGTTAAGAATGAGACTTCCTTTCCCCCATTCCTAAAAGACCTGGGAGTTCCCGTCTGCTGCCGGGCACGGGGCTCCGGAAGGTGAGTTTGGGGCCACTACGTATGATGGTGCAAGATGTGCATTGTACAGCGAAACCAGATAGAGTCTCCATTTCCTAACATGTGCAGAAGAACTGTCTGCTCCCCAGGCTAGGCATCTCTGGGTCTGTAATCACTTGGAAATGGTGCCTGAATGTAATGTGTACAAGCGGGAAAGGGACGATAGCAGTAGGCTGTATTTCTGAGACTCACGTTCTTTCCCATACCATCACTGCCCTCCTTGTCCTGCACCTGTGTGAGCAGCTGACACATAATTTATGTCTTAGTTGCTGAACCGAAGACCAGTTATCCATTGCACATCATGTCGGCAAACCTTACGACTTCCCTGGAGAAGTGAACACTTATTTGCAGTTGCTTTTCAATGTTCATCTTCTACGTTTTGGTCATTATAAATGTGAGTGGGGATTTAGTGCCCTGGAGCCATAAATGTTAAATATTTCAAACTGTATTTTTAATAGGACAGTCTATAGTCAGCACTACTCCTGGACAGTAAAGTTCTTAATCTAAAAACATTTAAAAAGGTGTATTCACTTAGTTATCGAATTGCCATAGGGCGGAAACTGTTTGATTCTGATAAGTATATATACCATTTCTTTTTTAATCCAGTAAGTACTTCCATTTCTCTTTTTAATTAAATAAATTACCTTTCAGTTAAATTAGTCACTGGACATTTTCTGGCTGAATAAGGCACTTCCTGACACCGTCCGGATTTGACGGGAATTGAGACATAGTAGGAGTTTTGGTCATACTGTTTGCCTTTTTTGCTCCCTAGAGTAATGAGGTGGATTTGCCATAGCAAATGGTTTGCATAAGTATATATAATTGTCGTAGAGTTTGAGATTAAGAAGTTTTTGCTTTTATTTTAACACTTAGATGTTTTTCTACATTTCTGTTTAGAAAGAAGATAAATGTTCTCTTTAGATCAGCGTGGCAGGGATCTTGAATTGCCGTGTAATCCAAGTATAGTGCCTAAGGCTTCACAGCTGCATGAATCTTCTGTTTCTACAGGCTTTCATCGAGGAGATTCCACGTTGTCCCTGGAGAATTTTTTCTCCATAGTCCTTTCTCTCAGGGAATTCATCTTTATGTGTGAACTAGGTCCCTTTGATTTAGGCCTATTTCTTAGTCTGGTCCCAAGAGAGATAAATTAGGATTAGGTTGTTACTGTTTGTAAATTAGTAAGATTATAGTAATCAAAATCTCTTCCCTGCCTCCCCCCATATTAAATAAGGACATTTGATTTATGGGAGAAGCACTCATCTCAAAAAAAGAGAGAGGGTAATTGCTACCAAAGACAGAATAGTTTCCAAATGATCAATAATAGCTCCTCTTTGTGAAGAGCTAGTTTGGCCGTAAAGGACAGATCCTCTTCCAGTTTCACAGATTGGTTGATTTTGTCTTTTCTGTCCGCTGTCAGAGGCTTCTTCTACAGGTGGAGTAATACTAGCTAGAAGACTAGATGGTGCTTTATTTGGAAGCTTTTGGGAGTAAGTGACAGAAAACTCAACAAAAGCAGCTTGAACACCGGGGGCATTTCTTATCTCACATAACAAAAGGTCTTGAAGTGGGAGTTTCCAAGGCTGGTTGGTCCAGCAGCTCAGTGACTTCAAGTCTTTATGTAACTACACATCCAGAGACGTGAAAAAGAGACTGTACCCGTTCTGTGTTCTTAAAGCCTGAGGAAAACTTTCCAGAAACTACGCCTCCCATCTCCCAGGCCAGAATTGTGTCCATGCCTAAACCAGTGGCTTGGTCGTGGAAATACCATCACTGTGATGAACTCTGACCCAACATAATTCACTCTGGACTGGGGAGGAGTCTCGCCTTCTCTGGAGGTCATGACAGCACAGGAGGGTGAAAAAGACTAGAGTTGTGTTAGCTAGGAAGAAGAGGAATGGTTTTTGGGTGGGCCACACAGGTGGGAAGGGAGTTCAGAGAAGATGGCCTGGAACATTTCCTGTCTGCACGTTAGCAACTGCATTGAAGAATGTTGCTGTAAAGTATATACCACTGACATGGGGAAAAATTAGCTTAACAAGGCTGTAGAAAAGAGTAAACCATCTTATTTTTGGATTGGCTTAGAGATGACTTTGCCTAGGAGCTGAGATGTAAATGTGGTTTTTTAGGGTCCCAACAAGTTTTAAGAAGCTATTAGTAGGTAGTTTTCTCACTCAGGTTTTCTCTCAGTTCTGTGTAAACCAGCACAAGCAGGGGCCTGAGTGTTTGAGAACAACAGCGTGTGGTCTTTCTCTCTCTCTAACTCAGTTTTCAGCACAGCTAATGCTACTGATGAACGTGGGAGTGTCACAGCAGTTCTTTTGTTGGCTATTCATTTTGATTTTACTCTCTTCTTGTTTTAGACAATGAATTTGCTGGTCAAACTTAGAAGGAGTTTTATTTCTTAATGTTTACATATCGTAAGTTTTTTTTTTGAGGAAGATTCATCCTGACCTCACATCTGTTGCCAATCCTCCTCCTTTATTTTCTGCCCGAGGAAGATTAGCTCTGAGCTGACATCTGTGCCAGCCTTCCTCTACTTTGTATGTGGGATGTCTCCACTGCTTGGCTGAGGAGTGGAGCAGGTCCACACCTGGGATCCGAATCCACGAACCCTGAGCTGCTGCAGTGGAGCGCACGGAGCTTTAAGCACTTGGCCACAGGGCCGTCCCCTACGTATCTTAAGTTCTATTATTTTGTTTTAAAAGATTCAAATCTCCTCCAGGCCAAAGAGAAGCGATTCCTGGAAGGTTCAGAATTTTTGTACCCGCTTTGGAGGGGGACAGCCTGGCAGTGGTCTAGGCTACAGTGGGAGGGGGAGGATGTTAAAGTCTTCGGATTTTTCTGTGGGCCAAGTGAACGCACTTGGAGTAGATTCTGCGTGTGAGGATGAAGTACTCGTCCTGCTGCTGGTGCTGTAAGTGGATGAAAATGAGGGCATCTTTTCATTGTGTTGTCCTCGCTCATTATTGACAGACTATAGCAGTGCTTACTGACTGAATTCCCATTTAGTTTTAGTAGCTTTTCTGGCGATTCATTCTTTCTCTACTTTTTTTTTTTAAAGATATGCTATCATGTTGTGTACAAATAATGTGATTTTGTCTCCTCCTTTCTAGTTAGACTTTTTGTTTTCTGCCTCACTTCATTAACTAGAACAGAACAATGTTCTGAATTCTCATTGATAATGAGTGTTATCATGTTCCTGTATTTGAGGTTAGTTAAAAAGCTTGACATGAGGGGACTATGAGGTGGCTTCAGTTTATGGATAATAGGGCTAAAGTTTCCTTGCTGATATAATGAAAAATGGAAACCAGTGCTAAAGTAAGAGCCAAAGAAGAAAGGATATTCAAGATATAGTAATATAGAGAATTAATGATCACGAGGATGGACTAGAACATAATGGAGATGAGCGTGCATTGATCACGTGAAAGGAAGAACCAAGTCTGTCTTGTCTTCTTTGGGAAAAAACTATCATCACTAGAGCCATCTCATGGAAATGTCCGGGAAGCATTTATCTGAACTACAGGCAAAACATCTGACTCGACAGGATACGATTCTGCAGGCTGGGGAGGCGCTAGTGAGACACACACAGGAATCTGTCCCTCTGGCTCCAGAGCAGTGGGCGGTCTGGAGCCTTCTTGCTGGGCTCTTCTGCCGGTTTTGGTGAAGGTTGTCCTTGTGGATTTCCTGTGCATAAAATCCTTGCCCTAATTTCAACTACCTGTCCTGTAAGGAAACTGCAGCTGCTTCCAGGAGAGTCTATACTGTGGGGTCGGGTCCTAGGTTGGTGTATAAAGACAGAATCACATATGGCCACAATTTCCCTTGAAAGACCCCCCAAATCGCCCATAAAGAATCACGTATGGGATTTTGTGCCTCTTATTCTGTAGAGCAATATGTAGTTATGGATGTGTAGTATCTGAACTAAGGTATAGTACAGAATAAAGTATGTGCATGTAAAATACAGTTTTATAGTGTTTTAACTGATATAAGAGAGTATCTTGAGTTTGTGTAAACTTGTGAATGGTATCATTTCACTGTACCTTCTGTAAGATACTAGAATAAGAAATTGAAGAATATTTTGAAATTTTCACGTGGCGACAGGAACTCTTTTATGTTTTAAATAGAGCATATTATATATTTCTGTGTGTGATTACTTTGAGAAAATTTAGTTTCTTAAAGTTTTAAAGATAGAAAGCAGAATAAACATGTGGCTATTTTGAAGTTAACATTTATTTATCCTGATTATTTTTAAAGTCAGTTTTAGAACGATAATTATAATGCCATATTGAATGCTTTATTTATTTATTTATTTTTAAAGATTGGCACCTGAGCTAACATTTATTGCCAATCTTTTTTTTTTGATTTCTTCTCCCCAAAGCCCCCCAGTACATAATTGTATATTCTAGTTGTCCAGGTCCTTCTGGTTGTGCTGTATGGGACGCCACCTCAGCATGGCCTGAGTGGTGCCATGTCCACACCCAGGATCCAAACCGGCCAAACCCTGGGCTGCTGAAGCAGAGCATGTGAACTTAACCCCTCGGCCGAGGCTGGCCCCTGGATGCTTTGTTTTTAATCTAAGTGCTAGCCATATCTTTTTGACACCGGATGGGAACGTAGAGATGGGCATTCAGCCTGGTAATTATTCTCATAAATACGTAGGAAAAGTTCACAATTGCTGTTTTTTTCTTGCGTGTGGCTTGAGACCTGGGGGATTTTATCCTCCAGTCATTTCCGAAGAGAGACTAACTGGGGATTCTGACCTTTCCTGCTTGCCTGGCACCCCTCCTGAGCATCCAAAATGGGACCTTCAGGCCTAAACTGTTTGGTAAATGTCTGGTTCTGGTTTGTCTAAGAGTGAGACTCTTTGAGCAGCAAGGACTTCTCGGAGAGGAAGTTCGTCTTTGTAATGTCTGGGGGATCCACGCGGCTGCTGATGAAGAAATCACGCAGGTAAAGAACTGGGATCCTGACATTGGCGAGAGAAGCTCTCTACACCTTCCTTTTAGGGCCACGGGCCCTGCTCTGGTCTGCGGAGCCACAGGGAGATGGAACTTGTTTGTCCTCGGAGGATGACGTAGTGCAAACAGTTTTAGACATGAAAGAGTACAGGCAGGCATGTACTTTGGAAAGATTGCTTAAGAGGGCATTCTTTGATGAAGGGCACAGCTGGTTGTTTTTCTCTCAAAAATAGGATAGCAGTGGGAGTGCGCAACTGATGTTCCCACTTTATCAGAGAGAAGCCCTTGTCCCCAGCCTTCATGGTGACTTTATATTATGGGGATTTAGGACATCCACTTTCTTCATTTTTAAAAATTTAACTTTGGGGCCAGCCCAGTGGCGCAGCGGTTAAGTGCGCACATTCCGCTTCGGCAGCCCGGGGTTCGCTGGTTCGGATCCCGGGTGTGGACATGGCACCGCCTGGCAAGCCATGCTGTGGTAGGCGTCCCACATATAAAGTAGAGGGAGATGGGCAAAGATGTTAGCTCAGGGCCAGTCTTCCTCAGCAAAAAGAGGAGGATTGGCGGCAGATGTTAGCTCAGGGCTAATCTTCCTCAAAAAGAAAAATTTAACTTTGCTTTATAATACGATACACAGTCCTCATTCAAATTTTGCCAATTGTCTCAACTTTCATTTTTTAAAAACAGCTTTACTGAGGTATGATTGGCATAAAATAAGCTGTACATATTTAATATATGCAGTTTGATCAGTTTGGTATATACCTATAAAACCATCACCATCAAGATAATGAACATATCCGTCACCCTCAAAAGTTCCTTCATGCCCCTTTGTTTTTGCTTTTTGAGGAATATTAGCCCCGAGCTAACTGCTACCAATCCTCCTCTTTTTGCTGAGGAAGACTGGCCCTGAGCTAACATCATGCCCATCTTCCTCTACTTTATATGTGTGACACCTACCACAGCATGGCTTGCCAAGTGGTGCCATGTCCGCACCCGGGATCCGAACTGGCAAACCCCGGGCCGCCAAAGTGGAACGTGCGCACTTAACCACTGCACCACGGGAACAGCCCCCATCATGGCCCTTTGTGATACCTCTCTTATGTCCTTCTCCAATCCGTCCGTCCATCCCCAGGCAACCATGAATCTGCTTTCTGTCACTGTAGATTTAGTTCACATTTTGTAAAATTTTATATAAATGGAAATATGCAGTCTGCATGCCCTTTTTTCTGGCTTTTTTTTTTTTCCAACTCAGCATACTCATTTTGAAATTCATCTATGTTGTTGGACCTATGAATAGTTCACTCGTTTTTATTGCTTAGTAGTCTAATGTATGGATATGCCAAAACTTGGTTATCCATTGACTTGTTATTGGACATTTGAGTTGCTTCCAGTGTTTGGCCATACAAGTCTTTGTATGGACATATGCTTCCATTTCTCTTGGTAAATACCTGGGAGTAGAGTGACTGGATTGTAGGGTAGGTGTATGTTAACTTTTAACAAAACTGCTCAACTGTTTTCCAAAGTGGTTGTATTATTTTACATTTCCATCAGCAGTGTTTGAGAGTTCTGACTGCTCCACATCCTGGCCAGTCTTTTTAATTTTAGCCATTCTAGTAGTTGTGAAGTGGTTTCTCAATGTGGTTTTAATTTGCATTTTCCTAATAACTAATAATGTTGAGTATCTGTCTATGTACTTTTTGGAAAATGGCCTCCTTTTGAAAACATGAAAGAGAAATGTTGATCAAATCTTGGTTTTCTTGTAAAATCTGACATTTGTCCTTGCCTATATGATGTGAGTGAAAAAAAGAGAGAGGTGAGAAGGGCAGGTGTGACTAGACCTGGCCCTCTCTTACTGAAAGGAGATTCAGAAGTACAGCCTAGAAATAGGGTTGTCGAGAGGCTACACAAGGTAAGGAAATCAGATGAAACAAGGAGAGTGGAAGGGAAAGATTAGGGCCTGTGACCACTAAAGGAAGTTTGTAGTATCAGATTCTCTCATTTGCTTTTTTTTTTTCTTTTTTGGGGGGCAGTGAGGAAGATTCACCCTGAGTCAACATCTGTGCCCATCCGCTTCCATTTTATATGTGGGACACTGCCACAGCATGGCTTGATGAGTGGTGTGTAGGTCCTTGCCCTGGATCTGAACCTGCGAACCCTGGGCCACTAAATAACCACTGTGTCACTGGGCCGGCCTCTCATTTTCTTAAAACCACATGTTCTTTATTCCAGATTACAAATCTGAATGAGACTTCTACTAGGAAAGTGCCTTTGAAAGTATAGAGTATAGATACTGCTCCTGCTTTCTTCCTACTTCCTTATTTCTTCCTGCCGTCTGAGACTTCTTTGAACCTGGTTTTTTGAACGTCTCCAGGGGCCTCATAATTGTCATGTGTGATGACTTGTTTTCAAGCTCTCATCTTAGATTTTTCTGTGGGATGCGGCTTTCTTGACCTCCTCTCTCTTCTTGAGACTCATCTCCTTGGCCTTAGTGACACCACTAAATTTTGGGTTTTTTTTTTTGCTGCTTCTCTGATTTCTTTGAGGATTTCACTTGTTTCATGAACCTGGGTTTCAGGGAGGGCCATACTCAGTGTGCTGGTCCCATTTTGTTTCTTTGCGCTGGAATCTTTGCACCTTGCGTGGATTCAGCCACGCTTGGTGAGCAGAGGGCTTCCCTTCCCATCTAGAACTCAGGTCTTTGTGTGCTGACTTTTAGTATTTTTTTTCTGGGTATCACCTTGGTAACAACCCATCTGAAACCACATTTGCCTCCTGTGTCCCTAGATGACTCCAGACTTGCCTCTTCCTCTCATGGTGCTGCCATTCTCTCAGGCTCCCACTCTTGAGTCTACCCTGTCATCCATGCTTCTTCCCTCTGCGTTCAGGTCTGTGAGACTTTGTATTATACCTCTTATCTCTGTCTCCATCTTTACCGTCATGCCACCATCATGCCAATTCAGGTTTTCATCACTCTCTGCTAGGATTGTGACAGTGGCTTCCTAACTGGTCACTTAGTCTCTGTCTCTCTCCTCTCCAGTCTACTCACTGACATCTCTGATCGATCGGTCTTGTTAGCTCACTGGGTTGTTCATGGTTTGTTTTGAAAAAGTCTATGATTTCTGCCAAACATGATTTATTTATCTGAAATTTGTTTTTTGGGTTCTCCTAATGTCATCCCTGACTACTTTATGGTCTTATGTTCTGTCACTCACCTACACAAAACTCTGCGCTACAGCAGAATTGGTCTCTTTATTATTCCCTGACTAGCTGATGGATACACATGCCCACTGCTGCTACTCTGTGAAATCTGTTCCATTCTCTAAGAGATTTCTCATTCCTCCTCCCCATAGCTATGTCTTGGCCTTATTTCAAGGTTTTCCTATTTCCAGTTCTTCCCTGAAGTCTTGCTTGGTCGTGTCATCTTTAAGTAATCATTCTCCCCTTTGAAATTATGGTCTGTGACAGGCAGTTGAACATTTTGTGTTATTGTTCATTTTTAAGGAACTTTTCTTCTCTAACCAGAATTCAATTTCCCTGAGTTCGAAGTCTCTAAGTCCCTGTGGTGTGCGTGCACTCTTCCAGATGCTTGAGTTCTAATCGTAATGATGCCTTACAATAATTCTAGAAATAATGATGCCTGACAAAGGAAGAGGAAACACCGGGTTGTATGACTGCATTTGCTACCACTGATATCTGGTGGAAACCAAAAGATTTCACTCATTCTGACTGTTGAGTGCCTGCCATGTGCCAGGTGCTCTCACGGATTCCCTCATGCTGAATCCTAGTGGTCTTTTGAGGCAGGTGTTGTTATCCCCATTTTACAGTTGGGGAAACTGAAGCTTACACCCGTGTATGCCCAGGGCTACGCAACTGCTTAGTGGCCGAGCTGGGATTAAAATATTTCCCCTGTCTGTCTGACTCCCAAACCTTCTCTTCCCTGTACCATAGTCTTTGCAGGCCTGGTTGGCGAGGCCTTCATATGGGGGTTATTCTGAGGTACTGTTAACACTCCATTTCTAAGATGTCAGATTATCTGTGGTAAATGTTTCAAGTACATGGGAATGGAATTAAGTTGAGGAGATAAAGCAATTCATTTACACCATTCACTCGTATTTACTCTCTTTTTCTCATTGACTCTCACGGTTTGTGCAATGTATAGTCCATTCAGAAGCCCTTTAAATAATGGCCAAGGAAAGTGCAGATTACGTATATAGGTTTCTGAAGGTTAGCCTACGCAAGTGGTTTTTGTCAGTTTGACAGGTAACTCGATTTCTGGTTGTAGGGCAGGAATTTTGAGAAGTGAGGCTAGCTTCTCAGAGGAAGCTAGGCAACATTCTTAGGTTGAACTCAGTCTGCCCTTGAAAAGGTGGTTCAGTTATTTGATTAGGGGTGTATGGATTATAGGATGTTAGACATGCCTCAGTTTCCAAATGTAAGTACAAAAGAACGTGTCCTAGACTCACTTGAAAAAAAGTTCAATCTGTAGCTTCCCTCCCAAAAGCGTCATGTGAAATAAGATTATCTGTAGTATTTAGTGAGTATCAAAGAGTGAGGAAATATAAGTGAACAGTTTCAGCTGCCTGGGGGCAGAAGCAATGATTCATATATTTGAGATCTGCACCCCAGACCTTCCTGGTTTGTACTCAGTCAAGAAGAGAGGCATCAAGTAGGTTTCATGACAGAACAGAAAACAGTTTATTGATGGTGTGGGAACACCTTAGAAAGGAATAGAAATCATCAACTTTAGCACCCACCAGGGTCTGTGTGTCAGCATGCCTGGACCAGTTCAGAACAATGGCCCCCACCAATGTCTCAGTCTCTGGAGACGTCCCTCCTCTCACCAAGGTGCCCCCAGAACCCACCAGAACAGAAGGACTCCAGTGCCTTTAAGGGAACTCCAGCCCACGAACCCAAGCAGAGTCTTTCCAGACTGCATGCCCTCACCTTCTCGCTCTGCCTCAATGGGCTCTAGATGCTCCAGCTGGAATCCAGAGAAGATTGGCATGGCTCTCCATTTCTAAGCCAGACTGAAAGCTCCTGGAGGACGGAGACCACTTGGCCATTTTCAGCACTCAAATTTGACCCTCTACGTCACCTGGCGCAGGAAATACAAGTGGCCACATATAGTCAAGACAATCTAGAAGAAGAACAACCCCGGAGAGCTTCCACTACCAGATATGAAGCCTTAGTATAAAGCTACAGGCATCAGGGCAGCGTGCCGTCCTACTGCAAGGACAGCCACAAGGAGAAGGAAGAAGAAGAGAGAGTCCCCCTGAGACCCACAGACGTGAACATTTGTATGTGACAGAAGAGTCAGGCCGAGCATTGGGGAGAAGACAGTCTTCTCAGTCAGTGGTCCAGGGGCACTGGCTATCCAGACGGGAAAGAATTCACCTTGACTCCTGCCTCACACCATAAACAAAGGTCAATTCCAGATGATTTTACATCCAAATGTGGATGTTTAAAACAATGACATTTGTAGTAGATAATACAGGGGAATATTTTCATGACTTTGGGGCAAGCAAAGATTTCTTAGGCAGGTCAGAGGGTACACTAAACATAAACACAAAAATGTATAAATTGGACTTTATTATTAAGAACATCTCCTCGTCAAATGATATCTTCGAGAGAGTGAGAAGGCAAGAACAGAATGGGAATAAACACTTGCCATATTTTATCTGGAAAAGCCTCATGTAAGATACGTAACTAACTCCCATAAATTATTAAGAAAACAGACAACTTACCAGAAAAAAATGGGCAAAAGATTCAACTAGGCGTTTCACAAAGAAGAAAATTAAATGCCCAACAAGTATTTGAAAAGGTGCATAACATTGTTACTGGTGGGGAAAATGTAAAGTAACACCAAGATGTGATACTAATGCACAATGACTAAAACAAAACCACTGAAAATATGAAGAGTCGGTGAGGATGGAGAGTAACTGGGCCCTCACAGACTGCTGAGGGTGTCCGCCACTTTCAAAAGCTGTTTTAAGATCTCCTGAAGATGGAGCTTCACATACTCTAGGTCCCCAAAATTCCTCTCTTAGATAAACACCCAATAGAAATGCCTACATATGTTCCTCACTGCGAAAGAACATTATCACTTAGTTTACCTATTTCCAAGTCCTCAGGACCTAATTCTGTGTTTTTATTGTTTTCCTTCTGGTCTGGGGCTTTTATACATTGCTGGGTGGTAGAGGAGTGGTTTTTTCGCATGGTGGTAGAATTCGGTTGCAGTTACAGCCCGTCGCCACTAGATGGGGGTCTAGTGCCGCGTGTTCTGAGCTCTCTGCCTTCGGGCAAGATGGCGGCGCCCAGTGCGCTTTGCTGGGTGGGGGTGGGGAGGTGGGGGCGGTTTCTCTTGCGCACCAATGTGGATTCATCAGTTTTGTTCCCTGGTCTCCCGGGGCCCTGGGTTTATGGGGTCCGCGCACACGGAGGCTTTCCCCCGTCAGCGGGTTTCCACTGTACCGGTGGACGGGAGTCCTAGGTGATCCCCCGTCATGCGTCCCCGCCCCCGCTCCTTCCCGACCCGTGCAGCAATCCCGGTTTCTAGGGGAGGGAGCAAAGTTCTCTCCTACCCCGTTCCAGCTCCTCCGAGGTGGGCAGCAGGGGGTCCATCCTCTGTCTTTTGATACTGTAGGTCTCTGAGTCCTGGCATTAGGTTCATTAGCTGCAATTCAGGGTTTTTTTGTCAGTCCTTTGTTGTACTTTGGAGGGGAGAGAGTCCCAGGTCAGCTCACCCCGCCATTTTGCTCAAATCCTACGTGAACAGACTATTTTCTTAACTAAACAAGCTTCCAGCTGACGCCCCCACTGATTCTGAGGGGGCTTCTTTCTCAAACTCTCAGAGCCACCCTGGCCGGAATGAGACCGCTCTTTCTACTGATGGACTTACGCCGACTCTTTCTGCCTCCAGCGTCCCTCATGTGTCGGACAAGTGGGCGGGCAGTTCGTGCCTTGACTTCCCTCCGGACCAGGAGGCTGACTGCGTTCTTCCTTCTCAGCATCACCACCATGAGGAGAGGTCCGCCCTGAGCCAAGGTGAAGGGCGCAGCCCCGCACCTCTGAGACCTGACTGCCAGGCGTCCCCCACACAAGTGCCAGACCCGCCCTCCCCGAGGCCTGGCCCCCAGGGACCGGCCACCTACCCGTGTCTGCTCGCTCAGGGTTCCTCTGCAGGATGGCTAAGCCTGTCCCTAACCCTGACCCCAACCCCTAATTAAGGATGGTGCGTTGTGCTGCATGTTCTAGATATCTCACTCTGTCAATTATTTGGGACTAGGAGAGACTAGTTCTCTTCCTATTACTTTTCTGTTTGTTCGTTTGTTTTTCCAGCAAAATCTCTATAAAATAGTCAATACGCTTATGCAATGAAGTTCCACCTCATATTGATCAGAGAGAGGCTGGGTCCAGCCATCTGTGCCTAGAATAGAGTCTGGGGCCTGATAAAGACGTGTGAATGAATGGGACCTAAGAGTGTGGGGGGAGCACACACACGGGCCCCCAATGCCCAGGAGGTTCCAGGCAGACACAGAGCAAGGTCAAACGCCACAAGAACAGGCCTGGCTTGTCTGAGGACTGCTGGGAATTCCGTGTCACTGAAGCCAAGTGAGCAAGGGAGAGACTCCTGGGGGATGAGAACACTTGTCGGCCATTGTGCAGCCTGGTTTGACTCTGGGCGAGATGAAGAGCCAGGGGAGGGCTGGAGTAAGGAGGGGCGCCATCCCACTTACTGTGGCCCTGGTGCTGTGAGGCAGGAGCAGGGGCCAAGTCAGAAGCAGGGCCAGCCAGGAGGCCACAGGAGTGACATGGGGAGCTCAGGCTGGGGTGTGAGCGGTGCAGAAGGCGACACGTGCTCAGGGCTGAGATGTGCAGTTGCAGGGAGAACCAGGGCTGGCTCTGCAGGCATGTGACTGTGCTGTCATACGAGGCCCCTCGCTCAGGAGAGCCTGGTGCTTGCTCTCATGCTCTCCTGCTGCCATCCTGAGGTGCCGTCCCCCAGCTCTATCGTGTTATCATTGACATGTAACATTGGGTGAGGTTAAGGACTGCGAGGCCGTATTTTGACACACGCACATATTGTGTAATGAATTCAACAGTAAGCTTAGTGAACACCTCCCTTTCCTCCCATATTTACCTTTGTGTGCGTGTGAGGTGGGAACATTTCAGATCCGCTGTCTTATCAACATTCTAGTGTATCATAGAGTATTGATAACTGCAGTGATCATTCTGTCGAGTCGATCCCACAATTTATTCATCTTCTAAAGGAAAGTGTGTACACTGTGTCCTACATCCCCCCACTGCCCCCACCTCCCAGCCCCCGGCAGACGCCATGCTGTTCTGTTTCCATGAGCTTGGCTTTTTTAGAGTCCACACTTAAAGAAAATGTAAGGTAAGAAAAACCCACATACTTACGTTTCAAGTCCTCTCCATAACGGGACTTTGGCTGACTTCTCAGGGGCTCTGATTAGGGGCATGCTGCTCCCCAGGCACTGGGAGACTGGAAGGAGAATTCCTCCTCACAGTCAAAGGACCACTTTGGCTACTTTCTCACTCACATCGTGGTTGTACATCTGGAAGTAAGCCGATTAAGTGTTTCTTCTCAGGAATATCTATCAGCCTCTTGTACATTTTGTCAGGATTAATTTCTGTGAAGGTAGAGAATGTAACCTGTGTGTCCATGCACCGGAGGACATGTAGACTGCAGGGCAGCACGAAGTGCTCCAAGCACAGGGATTGAGTCCTCTGCCCACCTCTCCGCACACTGAGTGACAGCAACACAGACCATCCTGGATGCATAAGACGTCTCGTCGCGACTGAGTGATGGCACTCACATCAACCCACACCTGCTACTACAGCTATTATCGTATCTTTCTGACATTTTAGAAAACAATGGCCCTTTGATAATCAACGGGAATCACCCTTTCAAAGAGCCAGTGATGCCATGAACTTTAATGAGTGACATCCTTGTCCTGTTCCATCAGTTTGTTCCCTGTGATTAGTTTGGGTAATCAGACACTGAGTCACACTTTTTACTGAATAAAATGTGTGCAAACAAGAAAATTGGTTGTTTGTTCTAAAAATAGCATTTGTGAACATATTGAAAAAGCAATAGCCAGCCTGGTGGCATAGTGGTTAATAACGTTCATGTGCTCCACTTCAGAGGCCCGGGGGGGTTCTTGGGCTCAGATCTGGGTGCAGACGTACCCATTTCTCATCAGCCAGGCTGTGGCAGTGACTTGCATGCAAAACAGAGGAAGCTTGCAACAGATGGTAGCTCAGGGACAATCTTCCTCATCAAAAAACAAAACAAATAAAACAAACAACCCCAAAAGAGGCTTCTAGACCAAAGTCTCTCTTTTTCCACTAGTACCACAATAATATTTCCTTTCCAGCCTCTTTGCTCTCTTCACTCTGTGCCCATGTGAAGTAGTGTTCAGCAAGGAAATGGGCTGGAAGTGCTGTTTGCATGTATAGGCTCAGTCCATGAAAACGTGCCTCAGGATGTGCCATACATTTCCCCTTTGCAAAGTTATGGAAGGAACCCAAGGACACGCCCAGAGCCGAATCCACATGTCGAAGAGGACAAATCCCCAAATTGAAGGTAGCTGGGTCCTGACCCTCTGACTGGAGGAAAATCAATAGGCAGAGTCACTTGCTATTTGAAAGCTTGTGTTGAGATGCTATATGCAGGAAACAAATCTATATAATGTTCCAATAACTGATATTTTCATTTATCTTTGGGCCAGCAGATGACTTGACTTGACTTTAAAGAAGTCTGTAACAAAAATTGTTCTGAAGCAAGTTTTCCATGAAAAAATATGTTTCCAAATCTGGAAACAGTAAATAGCCCTTGAAGAGCTGAAAGGGTAAATTAAAAATGTAATTCTTAAGTTTATTTATTTATTTTTTCTTATTGTATAAGTTTCAGGTGTAGAGCATGATAATTTGCCACCTGTGCATAAGTTTATTTAAAAAACGAAAATCACATTCTCTCCCAACAATTTTTTGATATTAAAGATGTATCACATTTTAAATATATTACCATTCTTTTGTTTTCAGATAGTTTGTAGCTGGTAGGAGTGCAGATTACTTTCTTGTGCCTAAAAATACAATCGAACAGAGACAGTCAGGACCCGAATATTCTTCCTCACTTCATCAGTTTTGGATGCACTTGCTACACAGCTGGATTCCCTCCCCGACAAGCTCTCAGGCAGACCAGCTGTCCTCCAGGGCTTCAGAGAGCTGCGGATTCCTCGGAAGCACCTCTGGACCACAATTCAGGACCACAAATGAGGACGAGCCAACGGATTTTCAGCTCTCATCTTTGGCTTCAGTTCTCTGTGACTGTGATCAAGTCTGTAGGGCAGTTTATCAAAGAGGGTCTGATCACAAGCAGAGCTGCAGTCCTTTGAGTCTAACACCTAACATCCTGTGGAGACTCTGATGATGAAAATGGGTGGCTGTATTCTAGGGACTTGAAATGGGTGCTTTCATTGTGCCGTGGCATCGAGGCGGTCTTGTTCAAGGACTCCAAAGCCTGGTGACTCCCTTGTTCTCCAGGCCATGGCTCCAAGGGGTGGGGCATGTCCTGGGCAAGAGAGCAGCGCTGGCTGCAGCAGAGCGTCCTCGGGACCATCAGCAAAGAGACTAGGGCACTCGGGTTTGAGTAATTTAGCACCATTTCCGGAAGGGGCGGCCATCCACCTCCAGCTGTGAGTTCTGAGCCTCCTGCTCTGCCCCCGGTGTCCGGCAGGGGGCGCATGGACCTCCATTTGTGAGCAGCGTGGGGTGCCTGCGGGTTCTGCCAGAGGCCGCAGGAGCTGCATCCTCAGCGGGGAAGGTGCTTCGCTTGTCAGGAGGATGGAGGAGACACAGCTGCGGTCATGTTGGGGTCTCCTGCTCAGAAAGAACACACCTCCTGTCTGGCCCTCATGGCTGACGAGGGGGCTGCGTTCGGGGCCCCGCGACGTTTTTCTTAAACGGTCAGCACAGAAGCTTTATTTTCTGGGCTGTTCCCTCGTGGTTTATTCTCTACTTTCTCAGTCATGTTTTAAGAAGACTTACTTTATAAAAGTATCTCTTCATTGAGGTGTTGGAAGGCTCAGAATCACAGCATGCTGGGTATTTGTTGCATATTCAGGATTGTTTCTGGGGAGAAATTCTGATACAAATTAAAGGAGAAGGGAAACCTACATGACTGTGAAGTGAATATGCCAGATATTGGAACTTTTCAATCATGAGTGATGGGGACTGGCAGATGGCAGCCTGGGGTGAAAGGGGAAATGGTTGCAATCGTATAAGTGTCTTCTTTATTTTTAATGCTTAATGTGTCTTAGGACGTGAAAGTGATCGAAAAATGCCGTTTGTGGTTGGTGGTTTAACACCGCCTTACTTTCCAGCTCTGCAGGACTCTGCAGCATTGTCTTGTGCATTCTCAGCCTCAGCCTGGAATCAGCCTTTTCCTCAAGGAACGCTGGCTCCTTGTATGAGACAATTGCATTAAAAACATGGCTCTGTGAGCTCAGTGTGCTGGTTGCTCCGGGGTGTCCTTGCTTCTTGGCCCTCTCGGTGGCAGGATGCTTAAGTTAGGCTGGTGTGCTGACCTTACCGTGTGTACACTGTCTGCTATAAATGTGTCTATATGGAAACGGCCATGTTTAGATTAAGGTCAGCATCAGTTCAGAGCACGGCTTCCCACTCGAATGCATGGCCACATGGAGCCCTCCAGCCCGCGCCCTGCCCTCCCCGAAACCTGCCCCTCCAGTAGTGGAACCCTGTCTCCTGCTGTCTGGTGACCACTCAGTCCTTTCTCCAATCCTGGTCTAGATGCATAGGGGCCTCACAGTTATTAACCAGTAACTGTTGAGAAAGAACTTTATCAAGTAGGGCTCTTTGCTTGGTTGGTTTCTTTTCCTGTAGTTGTACAGATTCCAGTCATTTCCAAAGGTCCTTAGGTCAACACCACTTCCCCCACCACTTGCTGTGTGTTTTTTCCATTCTCAATATAGTTACACTCTTTAGTCTCATTTGCATTCCATCCAAGGATCCACCCACCTAAATCATTTTACTAATTTGTGTAAGTCAAGATTTGCTCTTTCTACTGTAAAAATCTGGGGATTTTGTCAAAGGCAGAGAGGCAAGTATCCGCCATTAAAGCATCACACAGATTTCCTGACCTCTCCGCCCACACCATCCCTGCACAGCTCTGGGAAGCTGATCTGTGTATCAAATTGATTGCTTTGTGTTCGCAGAATGCCATATCAATGAGATCATACTCTACCCAGCCTTCACAGATGCTTCTTTCAGTTATAAAGATGAGTTTGAGATTCCTCCATGTCTGTTCATCTTGATAGTTCTTTCAGTGTTGGCACTTGATTGCATTACATTGCATGGATGTACCTCATTTGGGTGTGCTTTCATTTATTGAAGGTTATCTTTGTTCATTCAAGTTCCCTGCCCCTATAAATAAGGTGCAGTGTACATATGTGTGCTGGCTTTTTTGTTGACGTTCTATTTGAAAACAGTGTGTAAATACCTAGGAAGATGGTTGAGGGATCACGAGTTAAGATGATGTTTAGCTTTGTAACAAAGTACCCAAGTGTCTTCCACAGCGGCTGCACCACTCGGCATGGGCAGCAGCGATGACAGAGTCTGTGCTGTCCTGCCCCCCAGCCATGAATTGATATCGTCTATTTGTGTGTAAAGGTTGTCTCACTTTGTTTCAGTTTTCTTCTCTCTAATGATAAGTGATTTTGAGCGTGTTCTTGCATGCTTAATTTATGCTTATATCTTCGTTAGTGAGGTGTTTTTTCAGATCTTTACCCATTTTTAATTGGAATGTTTGTTTTCTTATTGTTGAATTTATGATGCTTTGTACCTTTTAATACAGCCTTTTCTTAGATATGCTTCTTGCAAAGATTTCTCACAGTCTAGAGTTGGTCTTTTTCTTCTCTTAACAGTATTGTCACAGAGTAGAAAATTTTAATTCTAACAAAGTCCACCTTAACTTGATTTTTCTTTGAAGACTCATTCTTTCAATGTTGAGGATAAAAGGTCCTCATGAAAACCGAGGTCATATCTTCTCCTTTGCTATTTCTAGAATTTTAATAGCTTTTTAGTTTACATTTACATCCATGAACAATTTTGGTGAATATTTGTGTCATGTGGAAAGTTTGTGTCTTTGTTAATTGTTTTCCATAAGGTCACCCGATTGTGGCATCACCATTTGTTTAAAAGACTAACTTTTCTCCATCAAATTGCCTTTGATCTTTGGACAAAGATCAGTTGACCATGTTTGTGAGTCTATCTATGGACTCTGTGTTCTTTTCCATTTATCTACTGGCACATTCTTACCCCAGCATCATGCTCGCTGTAGCTTTTTAAATCCTGGAACGGGGAAGTGCGGCTTACTCAACTTTGCTCTTCAGTGTTGTGCAGGATATTCCAGGTGCAGAAACGGTTTGTAGATATCTACAAAGTGTCTGACTGGGACATTGACTGGGGTTGTGTTGACTCTATAGGTCCAGTCGGGAAGAGCTGACGTCTTCATTATACTGAGTCTACTGATCATGGAAGTGAAATACGTCTCCTATTAGGTAGGTTTTCTTTGCCAGCTTTCCACAGCATTTGGTAGTTTTCTGGGTACAGATTTGTCTTTACTTGTTTATATTTTTACACAAGGATTTTATTTATTTTCCTTTTGTACCCTTTTGTGAAGGGCATTTTCTTTTCTTTTAAGTTCCCCTCATTCATTGGCAGCACAGAGAATACGCACCGCGTGTTGCATTTTGACCTGTACTTCTTGTTATCATAATCCACTCTCATCAAGGCCTGGGATGCTGTGCCCATTTCCGTTTGAACTTCAGAAATTAAGGGACTGAACAGTGTGACCACTGAGCTGCTGTGCCTCGGCTTAGGAGTCCCTGCTTAGCGGTAGCCAGCTTGCTCCCCGGCCGGGGGCACAGGGCTCACACCGCCGCCTTGTTCTGACCGGGGCCCCAGAGACCAGGGTGTGGTGCTGGGTGTGCTGCCCATGGATGCTGGTTCCTGGCCGCAGTGAGACAAGAGCTTCCTGTCCCCAGGATCGATGTGCCGCTCCCTGGGGAGGAGGATGCTCCCTGCCCGCTGCCGGCCCAGCAGGGGCCTGGGTGTCTCCTCTGACCTTCTCCTTTGGTTGTGCGCACAGAGCTGCATGGTCTGGACTGTTCCCGGGGCTTGTTCTCTACTCCCTCAGGGCGTGTGTTCCTGAGGCCTCTTGTGCACAGGATCGTCCTTTACGGGGCTCATGGGGCAATCACAGCCCGCTGTGCTGTGTCACAGGCTCGCGGGGTTTGTGGGAGGAATCGTGCACAGATTCAGACACACAGGTGCCCTCGTGAAAGGATGTGCGAGATGTCGGGCCTTCCCGGGGAAGGAGCTGGGAACACAGGACACGTCTGGAGACTACAGAATTGCTGGGCGAAAGGGAAAAAGTGTACAGATACACACGCACTACATGAATTGTTGATGGGTAATTTTTCCTGTAACGAGAAAGTAGCTGAAAAAATATTGCAAAGGTAAAGATGACGTATTAATACACATTGTTTCAATATTTTAAGTATATCAGAGTGAGGAGTTATTACAGTTTTACTTTCCTGGCTTTAAAGGAAGACAAACTATGTATAATATATTTAAAATACACTTCTTTGCTTATCTTGCTTTCAAATGAGAATATTACCATGATTGGCATTTTCTCATAACAGAGCTACAATCTTAAATATTTTTAAATATGAGCTCGTTGAAACATTTTTGCAGGATTCCAATGTGGCCAGTATTGTTAAACAACAATAATGAATCCAGGCCCCGACCAAATTGTTGGTAAGAATCTCATAAGAATATATCATGAATCAGTTTTCGACAATCCAAGCACAATGGTGATTTTTAAAATAACAGCATTGCATGCTGCTTAAAGCATTTAACATGAAATATACTCAACTTAAAGCTTCATCATATTAAAGACCTAAGACAATGACAGTTTTGTAAATTAGATACATTCATTGCAAACAGATTTTCTCCTTTAAAAATGTAAAATCTGAAGACATCTTCTTTATGTTTGTGTATGTCCATTCAAAAGGTAAAAGTAAGATATCTATACCTTATTTTTATTATAAACGTCTTTCCCAGCAGAATTGATATTTTTATCTGTAGCTTCTTCCTTGCTCACTCCTTTATTTTCTTGTTGTTTATTGTGTAAATCAGAAAGTATGTTTCTGCGTCTCTCTCGCAGATTTCAGTTCCTTTCTCACGGCGGCCGTGGGCAAGGGGTGCGGCCTTGTACTCGGCGCGTCTCCATCTGGATCAGGAGTTTTCGCTGAGAGCTCCCTGGACAGTTTCCACTTGCTGCACACAGTCATCCCGTCATGGGAACTGCGTACAGATCTGTGGTCTCTTTGCACCAGGACACTTCTGCTTTCAGCCTGGGGTATTTCCCAATTTCATTTTACATTACATCTAATTCTAATAAGATAATATGTGATTTTCAGGTATGTATTATAAACTAACATGTTTTATACATATGTGTACACATATTTCAGCATTTGCTAAATGTCGTTAGTTTTCGTGGGACGGTGGCTGGTTGCATTTGATCTTGATGACCATTGGGGCACCAGTAGTAACCCTGGTGGGAGCACAGGCCAGGTTGTCAGCAGTGGAGATGGCGACAAGTGCTCAGATTTTAGATGCGTTTTTGCCAGATTCACAGGTGTGACACCTGTGCTGTCACACAAGGTCCTTCGTGCAGAAAAGCCCTTCCTTGATTTCCTGCTCCATTGTTGTCATCTTGAAATTCTTTTTACTTCACAGTTTTATTGACATATAGTTGATGTAATATAACATTGTTTGAGTTTAAGGTGTACAATGCGATGATTTGATACACATGTATATTGTGAAATGATTACCACTGTGAAATGATAAGGTTAGTTAACACCTCCATCACCTCCCATAATTACCATTTATTTGTGGGGAGAACATTTCAGAGCTACTCCCTTAGCAACTTTCAAGTATACAATATAGTGTGTTAACTATAGTCACCATCCTGTCCATTAGATTCACTAGAGCTTACTCATCATGTAACTGGAAATTTGTAGCCTTTGACCAACATCTCCTCATTTCCTCTGTAACTAAGCAAAAGGGGCGCCTTCTGCTCACCACAATCTCATGCCAGTCAATTGCACACAGGCCTGTGGCTGAGAAAGGAAAATTTATGCAGTTAGCTAGCATAATCGGAAGATGGCGGACTAGTGTCCGAAAGAACCACCTTCCAATCCTACAGAACCTTGAGGCAGTTTATGGAGGGGAGATGGGCAGGGAAAGAGAGGGTTTAGGGATGTCGACCATCCGGTGTGACAAACTGCAAGGCGCCGAGTTATCTCTTTGGTCTGTCGTTCATGATGGGTAGCAGTGCAGGATTTTTCTTTCTGGAGGTTGTCATGTTCCTGGGGAACTCAGAGAACAAAGTTGTCTTGTCACAGCTGGAGGATGTACATAAGCAAGAGTCTCAGAATGAGCAGGTGATGTATTTTGCACCAGGGAGAGGTGCTTAATCACGTAGGCTGCGTGCAGGCGAGAAGGTATTCCCAGAGACTAGTGAGTCAGGGTCCTGGTTACAGAATTGCTTCCTTTCCTAAGCTGGCTTCCCTCATGCTAACTTCAGATCTAGCTGTTAGACTCCCACCACCAGCCCCTGGCAAAAACCATTCTGTTCTCTGTTTCTCCGAGTTTGGCTCTTTTAGATTACACATATAAATGAGATTTTACAGTATTGGTCTTTCTCTGTCTGACTTATTTCACCCAGCATAATGCCCTCCAGATCCTTCCTTGTCACAAATGGTAGGATTTCCTTCTTTTTTATGGCTGTATAATATTTCCTTTTCTGTATATACCTCATGGTCTTTCTCATTCATGTGTTGCTGGACACTTCGTATGTTTCCAGGTCTTGGCTATTGGGAAGAATGCTGCAGTGAACGTGCGAGTGCAGAAATCTCTTCAAGATTCTGATTTCGTTTCCTTCGGATATATACCCAGAATGGGTTTGCTGGATTACATGGTAGTTCTGCTTGCAATTTCTTAAAGGTGTCCAGTGTGTTGATTGATCCATTTATATATTTCATATGATTACCATCATAGCTGTAGATAACACTTCTATCACATCACATGATTATAACTTCTTTTGTGGTGAGAACATTTAAGAACAGATCTCTTAAGAATTTTGAAGTATATAATCTAGTGTTTTTGCCTGTAATCACTGTGCTATGCACTGGATCTTGAGAACTTATTCCTTTTCTAGTTGCACGTTTTTACCCTTTAACAACATCTCCCCAATTCCCCCACCCCTCTGCCCCTGGTAGCCACCATTCTACTCTCTGTTTCTATGAATTCAACATGTGAGATTCCATATATGATGATGTCATACGATATTTGTCTTTCTCTATGTGGCTTATCTCACTAAGTAGAATGCCCTCAAAGTCCACCCATGTTGTTGCAATTAGCAGGATAGCCTTCTTTCCCATGGCTGAATAATATTCCCTTGTGTGTGCATACACCTCATTGCTTTATCCATTCATCCATTGATGGACACTTGGGTTGTTTCCATAGCTTGGCTATATTACTCGCTGCAATAAACATGTGCCTGCAGATATCTTTTCCATATCCTGTTTTCGCTTCCTTTGGATGTATAACAGGAAGTGGGATTACTGGAGCATACGGTAGTTCAACTTTTAGTTTTTGAGGATTCTCCGTATTATTTTCTATAGTATTTGAACCAATCAGCATCCTCACCAACAGTGCACAAAGCTTCTTTATTCTCCACAATGTGGCCAACACTTTCCACTTGTCTTCTTGATGACAACTATTTGAACAGGTGTGAGGTGATAGCTCAACGTTGTTTTGATTTGCATTTCCCTAGTGACTAGCGATGTTGAGTATTTTTTTAATGTACCTGTTGGCCATTAGGATTTCTTCTTTGGAAAAATATCTATTCAGATCCTCTGCCCATATTTAAATCGGATTATTTTGGTTTTTTTGCTGTTGAGATGTATGAGTTCCTTTTATATTTCGGGTACTAACCCCTTCTCCACTCTACAGTCTGTGAATTGTTTCTCCATTCCGTACGTTGTTTTTACATTTTCTTGATTGTGATTATGCTGTGAAGAAGCTTTATAGTTATAGTTTACAGCTATATAGCTTTATAGTTCCAATTGTTGATTTTGCTTTTGTAGCTTGTGCTATCGATGTCATATCCAAAACGCAATTGCCAAGACCTGAGTCAGGAGCTTCTTCATGTATTCTCCCAGGAGTTTTAGGATCTCAGGACTTAGGGTTAAGTCTCTAATCCACTTTGAGGTAATATTGTGAGTGGTGCAATTTAGGGGTCCTATTTCATTTTTCTGCCTATGAGTATGCAACATTTCCACCACTATTCATTGAAAAGACTATCCTTTTCCCATTCACAGTAGCATCAAAAACAATAAAATTTTTAGGAATACATTTAAGCAAGGAAGTGAAAGAACTGTACAATGAAAACTACCAGACTTTGGTGAAAGAAATTGAAAAAGATAGAAACACGTGGGGAGATATCCTGTGTTCATGGACTGGAAGAATGAATACTATTAAAATGTCCACAATCCCAAAGCCATCTCCAGATTCAGTGCAATCCCTATCAAAATTTCAATGGCACTTTTCATAGATACAGAAAAAACAATTCTAAAATTGGATGGGACCACAAAAGACCCCAAACAGCCAAAGCAATTTTGAGAAGGAATAAATCTGGAGGCATCACACTTGCTGACTTCAAACTATATTGCAAAGCTATAGTAAATTATGCCAATGGGATAGTGGCACAAAATGGGCCTAGAGAACAAGGGAGCAGAATAGGTAGCCTAGAAATAAACCTCTGCATGTGAGGTCATGTAATTTTTGATAATGGAGCCAAGAACACATAATGGCGGAAAGCATATTCTCATGAACAAATGGTACTGGGAAACTGGGTAACTCCTTCTAATGTTTTGAGGAACTTCTAAACTGTTTTCCATCATGGCTGTACTAATATATATTCCTAGCAGCAGTGCAAAAGGATCTCCTTTTCTCCACATCCTTGTCCACACCAGTTTTCAACTATAGCCATTCTAACAGGTGTGAGGTATTATTTCATTGTGGTTTTGATTCACATTGCCCTAACGAGTAATGATGTTGAGCATCTTTTCATGTACCTGTTGGACGTTTGTACGTCTTCTTTGGAAAAACATCTGTTAAGCCCTTCTATCCATTTCTTACTCAGATTGTTTTGTTTTTGTTTTCTTGTTATTGAGTAGTATGAGTTATTTATAAAGTCAGAAGATGACTTGCAAATATTTTCTCCCATTTTACAAGCTGCCTTTTCATTTTGTTGATTATTTATTTTGCTGTGTGTAAGTTTTTAGATAGTTGTAGTCTCATTTGTTTATTTTTGCTTTTCTTGTCTTTCCTTTTGGGGTCATATCCAAAACGTCATTGCCGTGACCGATGTGAAGGAGCTTTTCTCTTATGTTTTCTTTTAGGAACTTTATGGTTTCAAGTCCTACATTTAAGTCTTTCATCCATTTGGAGTTAATTTTTGGGAGTGGTCTAAGCTGGGGGTCCAATTTCCTTCTTTTGTCTGCGGTTAGCCAGTTTTCACAACACCACTGACAGAAGAAATTATTCTTTCCCCATAGAGTATTCTTGGTTTCCTTGTGAAGGATTAGTTTACCATATATGCATGGGTTTCGCTGAGGGCTCTTGATTCTGTTCTGTTGTTTTCTGGGTGTGTTTTAATGCGGGTATTATACTGTTTTGATTACCATAGCTTTGTGGTATAGTTTCAAATAAGGAAGCGTGATGCCTCCAGATTTGTTCTTCTTTCTCAGGATTGCCTTAGCTGTTATTTGGGGTCTTTGTGACTCTATAGATAACACTGAAATCTGGTTGATTGATGGTGCTGTTGAGGTCAACTGTGTTGTTACTGATTTTCTGCCTGCTGGATCTGTTCATTGCTAACAGAGTGATGCTGAAGTCTCCATCTATGATGGCGGATTTGTCTATTTCTCCTTGCAGTTCTATCAGTTTTTGTCTCACACGCTTTGATGCTCTGTTGTTAGGTACGTAGATAGTAAGGATTATTACGTGTTGGAGTATTGACACCTTTGTTATTATGGAATACCTTATCCCTGATCATTTTTCTTGTCCTAATGTCTGCTTTGTCTGAAATAATATAGGTATTCGAGGTTTCTTTTAATTTGTGTTAGCAGGATATATCTTTGTCTATCCCTTTACTTGTAATTTGTGTATATCCTTAAAGTGGGTTTCTTATAGGGAACATATAGTTTATTTTGTGTTCTCTGACAGTCTCCATCTCATAATGGTGTACTCAGACCATTCACATTTAGTCTGGTTATTGCTGCATTTGAATTAATATCTGTCACGTTTGTAATGGCTTTCTACTTCCTTCTTTTCTCTTTCTCTGCTTTAAACTGAACATTTAATTTTATTTCATTTTGTCTCCTTTCTTAGAGTATCAATTATAGTTCTTTCTAAAACGTTTTTAGTGTTCGTCTTAGACTTTGCACTGTATGTTTGCAACTAACCTAGGTCCACTTTGAAATAACGCTATACTACTCCATGGGTCGTGCAAGTCCCATGTAACAGGATATTGGCAATTCCGCTCCTGCATTCCTTATAAAATTGTTGTCGTTCATTTCACTCATGCCTATGCTGTAATCACATCATTACTATTAATTTGAACAAACTTTTACCTATTAGGTCAATTAAGAATAAGAAAAAGAAAAGATTTATCTACCTTCATTGATTCCTTCACCAATGCTCTTCTTTACTTTATATAGAGTCGAGTTTCTGACCTATATCATTTTCGTTCTCCCTGAAGCACTTCTTTTTTTTCTTTTTTTTTTTTACTTTTTATTAAGATGATGATAGTTTACAACCTTGTGAAATTTCAGTTGTGCATTATTGTTAGTCATGTTGTAGGTGCTCCGCTTCACCCTTTGCGCCCTCTCCCCACCCCCCCTTCCCTTGGTAATCACCAATCAGTTCTCTTTGTCTCTATGTTCACTTCCACGTATGAGTGGAGTCATACAGAGTTTGACTTTCTCTATCTGGCTTATTTCACTTAACATAATACCTTCAAGGTCCATCCATGTTGTTGTGAACGAGACGATTTTATCTTTTTTATTGCTGAGTAGTATTCCATTGTGTATGTATACCATAATCTTCTTTATCCAATCATCTATGAGGTTGATGGATGTTTAGGTTGCTTCCACATCTTGCCTATTGTAAATAATGCTGCGATGAACATAGGGGTGCATGGTGCTTTTGGAATTGCTGATTTCAAGTTCTTTGGATAGATACCCAGTAGTGGGATGTCTGGGTCGTAAGGTATTTATATTTTTACCTTTTTGAGAAATCTCCATACTGTTTTCCATAGTGGCTGCACTAGTTTGCATTCCCACCCGCAGTGTATGAGAGTTCCCTTTTCTCCGCGACCTCTCCAACATTCATCACTTTTTGTGTTGGTTATTTTTGCCATTCTAACAGGTGTAAGATGATATCTTAGTGTAGTTTTGATTTGCATTTCCCTGATGACTAGTGATGGTGAGCATCTTTTCATGTGTCTATTGGCCATCCATATATCTTCTTTGGAGAAATGTCTGTTCATGTCCCCTGCCCATGTTTTGATTGGGTTGTTTGATTTTTTGTTGTTGAGCTGTTTGAGTTCTTTATATATTATGGAGATTAACCCTTTGTCAGATAAATAACTTGTAAATATTTTTTCCCAACTCGTGGGCTGTTTGTTTTTTTCAATCCAGGTTTCCCTTGCCTTGAATAGCTCTTTAGTCTGATGAAGTCCCATTTGTTTATTCTTTCTATTGTTTCCCTCGTCTGAGGAGTTATGGTGTCTGAAAAGATCCTTTTGATACTGATGTCAAAGAGTGTACTGCCTATATTCTCTTCTAGAAGACTTAGTGTTTCAGGTGTAATCTTTAGGTCTTTGATCCATTTTGAGTTTATTTTTGGGAACGGTGAAGAAGAATGGCCAATTTTCCTTCTTTCACATGTGGCTGTCCAGTTTTCCCAGCACCGTTTGTTGAAGAGACTTTCTTTCTCCCTTGTAGGCCCTCAGTTCCTTTGTCAAAGGTTAGTCGTCCATAGATGTGTGGTTCTATTTCTGGGCTTTCAATTCTACTCCATTGATCTGTGCACCTGTTTTTTGCACCAGTACCATGCTGTTTTGACTACTGTAGCTTTGTAGTGTGCTTTGAAGTCAGGGATTGTGATGCCTCCAGCTTTGTTCTTCTTTCTCAGGATTGCTTTAGCAATTCAGGGTCTTTTGTTGCCCCATATGAATTTTAGGATTCTTTGTTCAATTTCTGTAAAGAATGTCATTGGGATTCTGATTGGGATAGCATTGAATCTGTAGATTGCTTTAGGTAGTATGGACATTTTAACTATGTTTATTCTTCCAATCCATGCGCATGGAATGTCTTTCCATTTCTTTATGTCGTCATTCATTTCTTTCAGGGAAGCCTTGTAGTTTTCGTTGTATAGGTCTTTCACTTCCTTGGTTACATTTACGCCAAAGTATGTTATTCTTTTTGTTGCTATTGTGAATGGGATTGAGTTCTTGCGTTCCTTTTCTGTTATTTCGTTGTTGGAGTATAGAAATGCTACTGATTTATGAATGTTGATTTTGTATCCTGCAACTTGCTGTAGCTGTTGATTACTTCTAATAGTTTTCCCATGGATTCTTTGGGGTTTTCTATATGTAAGATCATGTCGTCTGCAAACAGCGAGAGTTTCACTTCTTCATTGCCTATTTGGATTCCTTTTATTTCTTTTTCCTGCTGAATTGCTCTGGCCAAAACCTCCAGTACTATGTTGAATAAGAGTGGTGAGAGTGGGCACCCTTGTCTTGTTCCTGTTCTCAGAGGGATGGCTTTCGGTTTTTGCCCATTGAGTATGATGTTAGCTGTGGGTTTGTCATATATGGCCTTTATTATGTTGAGGTACTTTCCTTCTATACCCATTTTATTGAGAGTTTTTGTCATAAATGGATGTAGGATCTTGTCGAATGCTTTCTCTGCATCTCTTGAGATGATCATGTGGTTTTTGTTTCTCATTTTGTTAATGTAGTGTACCACGTTGATTGACTTGCGGATGTTGAACCATCCCTGTGTCCCTGGTATAAATCCCACTTGATGATGGTCTATAATCTTTTTAATGTATTGCTGTATTTGGTTTGCCAAACTTTTGTCGAGGATTCTTGCATCTATGTTCACCAGTGATATTGGCATGTAGTTTTCCTTCTTTGTGTTGTCCTTGTTAGGTTTTGGGATCAGGGTGATGTTGGCTTCATAGAATGTGTTAGGGAATGCTCCACCTTCCTCAGTTTTCTGGCATAGTTTGAGAAAGATGGGTATTAAATCTTCTTTGAATGTTTGGTAGAATTCTCCAGAGAAGCAGTCTGGTCCTGGGCTTTCATTTTTGGGGAGATTTTGGATTGCTGTTTTGATTTCTTTGCTTGTGATTGGTTTATTCCGATTCTCTATTTCTTCCTGCTGAAGCACTTCTTTTAATATTTTGTGTATGGCATGTCTGCTGGCAAGCAGATCCCTCAGTTTATTTGAGAAACTCTTCAGTTCCTCTTTCCTTTTGAAGGATGGCTTCACTGGATGTAGAATTCTCCTCTTCTCCTGCGTGTCTTCTAATGAGAAGGGCACTGTACTTCTTACCCTTTTTGCACTAAAGGCTTTAGCTCCTCTTGGCTCTTTCAAGAGTCTCTCTGTCTTTGGGTTTCTGCAGTTTGAGTATATGCCTAGATGTAGATGTTTTGGTATTGGTTATTTGTGGTGATCTCTGAGCTCCCTGGATCTGTGTTTTGGCATCGGTCATCCCTTTGGGAAAGTTCTCAGCTATTGTTACTTCACATATTTTTCTTCTTCTCTCTCTTTTTCTTTTCCTTCTGTTATTTCCATTGTGGATAGGTATTACTTTTGTAATTGTCCAAAATTTTCCATATCCTGTTTCCCCCCACACACCCCCATTCTCTCTTTTTGCATTTCAGTTAGGAAAGTTTCTATTGGTGTATGTGCAGATTCCAAGATCCTTTCCTCAGCCTTGTCCATCAAAGGCATTCTTCACTCTCTTACAGTGTTTCTGGTTTACAGCATTTTCTTGTGTTCCTTTCTTACCACTTCCTCTCTCTTCTTACATTCCTCATCTGTTGTTGCATGTTGTCCGTTTCTTCCATTATTGTCCTTAGCATATTAATCACAGTAATTTTAAATTCTAAGTCTGATAATTCCAAAATCTCTGCCATATCTGAGCACGGTTCTGATGCTTGCTCTGTCTCTTCTGACTGTATTCTCTCTTGTCTCTAGCATGTCTTGTTTTTTTTGAAAGGTGGACATGATGTACCAGATAATAGAAACTGAGGTAAATAGGCCTTTAGCTTGAGGTGTCATGTTAACCTGGCTAGCGTTCTGGCTGTGTGTCTAGTCTCTACTGTAGTGGCCACTGTACATGACAGGGCATCAGATTCCTCTAATGTCCTTATTTTTTGTCTCCTCTCTTGCCCTGAGCTTCTTTATGAACTTTTTCATATGGTCTGTACCTTGTGGCTTTTCTGCTTTCATTAGTGGGTCATAACATATTAGAAACTATCAATCTAAAAAAAAAACAAACCTCGCTCTTGGCTCACTGGAATGATGATAAAAACCACCAGGGCATCAGTAAGAACTTCTTTGTTTTATAGCTGCCGTGGGATTTATTGCATCAGGAAAACAGGTAGCGCTAAACTGGAGTTCGGTAAGGGTTCAGGGTGTATACAGCACGTATTTCTGTTTAAGAGCTCTGATGCTTTACGTGGGCTGGACTGAACTTTCGGAAGTGTAGTCTATGTAAAGAATATTACAGACACGCCAGGTTTAGTCTATAGTCGCCTCCCTCACTTAACCGTGGACTTCATGTCTTCTTTGCCATAGGAAGTGGAGAGGCTGCCGGTTTTTAAGCCTGTGCCTTTGTCCTCACAAGCCCTGGGTGGACTGAGTGGGAGTCAGGTACACAGGTTGAAGATGCTTTCTCTGGGACTCCTCTTAGTATTGTCATAAGTGCTCCTTTATCTTTCTCATTCCTGTTTCTAATGTGGATACTCCCAAATTAGTTCTAGGTGATAATGTTTTACTTCTGCTGAGAATGATCTTTTATTTCCCTGACCTCTTTCTTTATCTAGGAGATATTTTACTTTTTAGAGTATTTGGAAAATACTGTATATTTCTATGAATATTTCCCCATATATAAAGCCTGCCATCTAACATTGCTTAAATTGGTACCTCTGCAATAAAGAGAAAATAAATTTTTCTTTAATTTGTATGTTCTACATGCGCTTTGCTGCTCCTTACTTTATTCCTAGGAGTTACCCAGTAGAATTGAACTAATTAGCCATTTTTATTTCTATTGAAACACTAGAAAAAAGTGTTTGTGGCACATGGAATTTGTAGTTAACTTGGTCCTCCTAAGCATTTTTATAAGAACTGCCTAGCCTAAGTCTGGGCTCTGCAGTGAGGGTGGTCTCTGCCCAACAGGGAGAGCAGAGTCCTCCCTTGTCACCCATGGGGAAGAAACGGAAAGAGCCAGGTGCTGCTGAAGAAGCTGGAACGTAATTTCCAGTTAAACGTCACTTTTTAATTTGTATTTTAAAATCACATGAATCAAGTTAGACTATGACCAAATATGGCTTATTTCAGCAATGAGGCTAGTCAGATATTAGAAAATCTATCATCGTAATCCATTGTGTCTCCAAAATGAAGGAGAAAGTCCCACGATTACATAAATAAATAGAGAAAAGTAATTTGGTAAACTTTAGCCAGAATTTCTAATAGAAAGTCTAAGTAAAATAGAAATAGAAAAAAAAAATACCTCAATGTAATACTCGGTTTCCAAAAAACTGTCAGCAAAGGGTACGCTAAGTAGCAAAAGACTGAAACTATTTTGAGTAAAGCCGGGACTATACAGACTTTCCTACGATTTCATTATTATTTGACATTGTTTCAGATATTCTAGATCTGATCTGTTCAATAGGGTAGCTATTAGTCACATGTCGCTATTTACATCTAAAGTAGTTAAACTTCAATAAAATTTAAAGGTTTCTCAGTCTCACTAGGCACACTGAAAGTGCCCTACAGCTACGTGTGCCTAGTGGCTACTGTGTTAGCACAGCTGTAGAACATTTGCATCATCAGAAAACTCCATGGGCCATGCTGTTCTAGAGAATGAAGTCAGAGAAGAATATCTGTATGTATAGTATGAAAGATGAGATTAAATGATCCATCTCTTTTGGTTAACATATGTTTATATACGTAGACAACCCAGGAGATTTTAGTAACCAAAATGTATAATGAACGAGCCAATTTAGATCCAACAGAAACACACAATGAATAATTTTCTGTGTTATAGCTGTATACACCTAGAAAGGGAAATGAGACAAACATTACATTTACAAGAGCTGAAAAAACAACTCACAAGCCAGACACAGAAATAGATCTACTGCCTGATTTCACTTATGTGTGGAATCTAAAGTAGTCATACTCATAAAAGCAGAGTAGAGTGGTGGCTGGGTCTAGGGGGGTTGGCGGGAAATGGGGAGACGTGGGTCAAAGGGTACAAAGTTCCAGGGCTGTAGGATGAACATGTGCTGGTGATCTAATGCCCAGCATGGTGACTGCAGCTCACAATCCTGAATCGTGTCCTTGAAATTTGCTGAGAGTTAATCTTCAGTGTTCTCAGCACAAAAAAATCATAACTGTGTGAGGTGTGGATATGTTAATGAGCTTGATTCTGGTAATAATTTCGCAAAGTATACATATATCAAAACATCGCCTTGTAGTCTTTCTAGTGAAGACCACGTACCCAGAAGCTCCAGAAAAGAGGAGAGACTTATTCCACTATAAACATTAAAAGTGTAATTTTAGAAAGAGAAATATAAATCAATTTATTCTGATATTTCCACTTCAACATTAAGACTAAAGAGTTTGTTCTCAACTTCCTTAATTTTATATTCATCTCTCTTTTATGCTGAAATCTCAGATGCTAATTACATTAACATAATTATTTCTTTACTTTCTTCTACGATATATATCTTACAGTTTAAAAATAACAATTCCAGTATTATTACTAACAAATATGATTATTGAATGTCATTTACAATTTCTTTTGGATTCCTTTTGTCTTTGGGGTATCTCCTACCAGTTTTGTGCAATTCCTGTGCCTTAAGAAACCTGGAATAATTCTCTCTGTTGCTCCTGCCAACAGCTGATTTATATTTAAGAGTCATTTGTTGTATTTTTTTTCATGTTTTAGGAATTTTTTGGTGTAATTTTTATAATTATGAAAATAATTCCAAAGTGAAAATGATGAAACACATTCGGAGAAGTCTAGCTTCCCCTCCTGACCCCCAACCACCTATTCCTTCTTCTTAGAGGTAACCATTTTTATTAGGTCTTAGTTTCTACTTCCATTGTTTATTTTGAAAACATAAACAAGTAGTCATATCTGGTCTTATATTGCCCCTTTGTTTCGTGAAAAGTACCTCCTGTAACACTGTCCTGAACCTTGCTCGTTCCCGTCCTGGTGTGTCCTGGAGATCAGTCCGTAGCAGTATATGGAAACCTTCCTCATTTCCTTTGACAGCTGCATGGGGTTCCATTGCTCCAATGCACCATATTTTATCCAGGAAATCTTTTATGATGTGACTCTTGCTGGCAAAAGTTATTGCTGCTGGGTGTGTGGGAAAAAAGTACTCCGAAATAAATAGGAAATATCTATTTTGGCCTCTGCTCCCAGTTCCTGGCACAGAGCTCCTGAAACCTTGTGCTCTCCTAAATGATGGAAGCACCAGTAGCATCTTCTGTTCTAGCATTTGTTCTTTGAGCCTGGGTCCTGACACAGAGCTCCTGAATCCTTTGTAATTTCCTGGGTGATAAGAGCATCCCTTGTTCTAACGAGGTGACTCTTCATGGGTTCCTGAATAACTTCAGGATCTGAGCTCATCACCAGAAAGGCCAAGGGGTGATTAGAAGTTTGGCACTTTCAGTCCTACCCCATCCTCCAGGAAGGGCAGAGGGTCAGGAAATGGAATTAGTGTCCGTCAGACCTATGTGATGACGCCTCCATAAAAATCCCAGTAGTACAGGGTTTGGAGAGCTTCTGAGTTGGTGAACACGTTTACACACCAGGAGGGTGGCACATCCCAAACCCACGGGGACAGAAGCTCCTATGCTCAGGGCCCTTCCTGACCTCGCCCTATAAATGTCTTCATCTGGCTCTTTATCCACATCCTTTATTATGCCCTTTAATAAACCCGTAAATGTAAGTGTTCCCTGAGTTCTGTGAGCCATTCTAGCAAATTGTCACACCCAGGGAGGGGGTCATGTGTGCCCCAGTTGATAGCTGGTCAGTCCGAAGTGCAGGTGACAACCTGGCCCTTTTCAACTAGCGTCTTCAGTGGGGCCAGTCTCGTGGGACTGAGCCCTTAACTTGTGAGCTGTGGTGCCCACTCTAAGTAGTCAGCGTTAGAACGGAGTTGAATTGGGGAAACCCAGCTGGGGTTGGAGGATGGCTTGGTGTGTGGAGCACTGACGGGGTTCAGCCTTGGCAGAGTCCAGGTTCCCACGGGAGAGATGGCGCCGGCGAAAACCTGAGGGAGGGGGAAATAAAGAGGACATGAGACTTGGGTTGGTGTTAGCAAGTCCGCCTTTACTGTGCACAAGTGTCGTTTATATATTTTTCAGGATTAGTACAGAAATGGTTCTACAAATATTCTCAGAGAGATAAGGAAGTAAAAAACGAGCACAAGAATATTTATTAGCATTCTATTCTATAGAGCATAAGGTTAATGGTAGTCTTCTCCGCAATTAACTAGTGTTTGTTGTCTCTAAGCTAAAGGAGATAGGTACCTAGACACCTGTTGTAATTCATGGCAAAGTTAAATCAAAGAGAGAAGGTCCAGGCCTCCGGACAGGACAGCAGTCCGTCTGGTTGCATCCTGGTGGAGCCATCCCTGCCTCCCTCAATCATTTACGCCATTAGTGTAGATGGTTAATGGGAACAAAAGGCGACTCCAGGGTGTCTTATCCCCAGGGCTATCTGCATTCTCAGTGGGCAGTTAAACATCTTTACTTTTTCGTGCCCTTTAGGGGGTGGAAGCATTCCTTTGTCTTTTAGATTGTAGAGCTAACAGTCCCTTAAGCACACTGCCAGAGAAAGTATCATTTTGTTAGTAAAGTAAAGGGCTGAAAAGCTAAGCTAAACTATATATCTTCAGGAATAAAAAACAGAAATAAGTATAAACATAACCTTACTAGAAAGCGTGCATATAATTCAGAAAATATCAGGGGTGTCAGCTGGCCATTCTTCACCGAGGGGCATTCTTGCACCCCTCGGCCATTCTACTCATCAATCATTTATTATTTATTGCTTTTAGGAGAAAACCTCTATAACATTTTAACAGAAAGCAGAAGGTCCAGAATAATATGTAGATACTTCTTGATCATCCAATCAACCAACTTAGAAGGACGATGCATATATATTTAGACAAAGAACTGGAGGGAGAAGGAAACATTAAGCAGACAGAGGCCATAAACCTAATTCGACATCTTATCTGGGCAGGATTCCTTTCTGATTGTCTCAGATGGGACTGTGTGCTCCTCCAATAATTAACTGAAAAATATCTTGAAAGTTACCTGCAGGTGGTCACATTCTCTTACTATATCTAATTTTCCTAGGAGGTAGTGCCTCCCAAGCAGCCACCCAAAGGAGTGAAAACTGGAGGTTAAGAAAGGAAAAGGAATGAAGGGCAATTAGAAGCAGCACAGGTTTCAGAACTATGTGAGGGGCTGGCCAGTTATTCTTCACCAAGGGGCGACCCTGCACCCCTCGGCGTTAATCGGCTGGACCCTGTCAAACAGCCGATCAAATGATGTAGCCATGGCTCCCAGCAGAGCACCCACACATCTGGCGTCAGGAGTGCTGTGTGGCAGTGGAGTGAGAGTCAGGAGGCACCCGGGAGGAAGAGTGTTTTTTCTGTGCAGGCACTCTCACACATTGATGGGAGAAATATTTAGTATTACAGCCATGGTAAGCAATCTGGTGAGAGGTATTGAAGATTTTAAAGATGTATATAATAACGTCTCATCTTTCCAAACAGTGAATGATCAAAAAAACGTAACTACTTTATGTGTCTATCTATCTATCCATCTGTCTGTCTAGGTGTATCTCTGTATGGGGAAAATAAAAAGATACGTATTAGGTTGTTGAGATGTGGGGCGGGGGTAGAAGTGGAGAAGACTTAGGGTAACCCAGAAAAAGCAAAAGAAAAAAAGGCTGTGGTTGATCAATAAAGCACGCGCATATTCACACTGGTGCATCTAGGAAAAACTGTGTGAATATACATGGAATATTTTAAAAATTATTTAGCAAATATAATGGGGGAAAAGTTGCCATTTAATATAGCAGTGTGAACTTTTAGGTTGCCCGGGAATGAGGTGGATGTAGAGGCCTGTGTGTAGAGAACTTTGCGTCTTACTGAGAAACATAAAGAAGGCTGGACAGAGGCATTGCGTGTTCCCAGGAGGAGACTCGATACTGCAACACTGTCTGCTCTCAAATTATTTTTCCCTGGATTGCAGCTCCCGTAGGATTCTTATGCTGCAATTTGGTGAAATATTCTGTATTTCATGAAAGAGAAACAGCCCATTTTGGGAGAGCACAACAGGCGCACAACAGTAAGCAGTACAGCATGGCAGTGGTGCAAGGCTGGGTGGTGGGTGGGTGACCAACTGTCCCAGTTTGCCCGGGACTGAGAGTGCCCAGGACCGGGGCTGCCAGCGCTAAAACTGATACAGTCCTGAGCACACTGGGGTGAGTGGTCGGCATAGCCGTGGGAAAGAGCGGGCAGCTCAGAAGAGCAAACGTTCACAGGGAACAGAGGATCACACATCAAGGGGCCAAGGAAGGACTCTGTAAGAGGTGGTGCTCAGAGGAATGGTAACTATTTGGAAAAGAGCAAATCAGACCCCCCTCATACCATATTCCAAAAGAAATCCCGTATGGTTTGGTGAATTAGATATACATAAAAAGTGAAAATGTGAAACAGTGTGAATTTCTATAGGTAAACATTTCTGCCATTCTGATGTAGGGAAGAACGTTCTAAGAATAAATCCAGCAGAAGATACCACAGAACAAAAGACTGATCCATTCGAATATAGAGTTTATTTTTCATATACATCAGGAAACAGCACACACAAATGAGAAAGGGAGATTATAAATTGGAAGGAGGATTTGCAAAAATGAATGCTAGGCAAAACCCACCTCAGCGAGAGGAGCCCAGGGAGCCCTGGCGGCTAACCGTGGGGTGCATCCTGGGTGGGACCCTGGGACGAGGGACTTAGGTGGGAACAAGGAAACAGAGTGACGTGTGGACTGTAGCTCGCAATAGCGCGTCAGTACTGGTTCACTACTACCGGCAAACGTACCATCCCACGGAAGGTGTTCACAGCGGGGAAACTGGGTGTGGGGCATGTGACAGCGCGCTCTACTATCTCCCAACTTTTCTGCAACTCCAGAGCTGTTCTAAAATCAAAGTTTATTAAACATATTCCTGATAAAACTGGCTAATATCTATACTATATAACTATATAAAACCTAATAGACAATATATGTAACATATATGCATATATACACACATAACATATACTGTAATGTATGACATAATGTAATATATAACTATACAACATAGAAATTAGAAAAATGAACATGTCTAAAGAAACATGGACAAAGCACATAAATAAGGAAATAAGTGGAGATGAGCAGCACTCGGGGCCTCTCGTGGTCAGCTTCACAGTCTGTGCGTACTCTGAGGCTGTTCAAACGTATGGAAGAAGAGTGTGGCATCAAGGGCGCAGGTTTTGCAGACACATCTCAATTCAAGTCGAAGCACCATCAGCAGCCGTGTGATTTGGGGCGAATCACTTCACATTCTTTCTAAGGCCCAGTCTCTCGTCTGTAAAATAATGCCAATAACACATGTAATCCATAGGGGTTTTGTGAAAATCAAATGGGATTATTCAAGTCTTTAGCACAGTGCCTGGCAGATAGCTTAGTAAATAGCAACTCACACTAATTTACAGATGAGAAAATGGGAGCAGAGAGAGGACCAGTAACTTACCCAAGGTCACACAGCTGGTGAGTCGTGAGCTGGGACTCAGACACAGAACGCTTGACTTCACATCCCACGTTCGTAACCACAACTCAACTCTTCTTCGCTCTTATTGATGCAGTTCCGCTGCTGCTGCATAATGACCTGGGAAAATGCTCATGGGAAAACGCTGAGTAAAAAAAGTACATACAAAATTATATGTATTGTATCAATCTTATTTTCCCCTGAAATTTTTGTATGTGTACTAAACATGCATAGATGAAAGACTGGAAGGAAATAGGCCAACATATTAAAAGGATGATCTTTGAGTAAAGCGTTGAGCACATAGGAGATGCTGTGTTCTCGCTGTGATCACTTGTGCTGGTGTTCTGGTGACTCACCTAAGTGCCTTGGGTGTGAAGGCAGCTGTGTTCTTCCTGCTCAGGACTCACTTCCTGAGCTGAGCATTCGCATCGCACTCCATCTGTCTGGGAACACTCTCCCCATTGCTTCTGTGAAGGTGACTTTTTTCCCTTAGCTCTCTGTGTCTCTTTCCCTCTCTTTCCTATTTCTGTTTCTCTCTCTGTGCTGTGTTCTGTGTCCGTATTCCATTTCACCACTTTTCTCCTTAGCTGTGCTCAATCTGTGGTTTAACCTCTCCATTGAGTTTTTAACTTGAAAACGTTTTTCTTTTTAATTTCTGGAATTCTCTTTCACAACCACTTGGTCTTTTTCTAAAAACAAAAGTCTGTTCTTACTCCCTGTTTTCACTTACACCGTTAATCGTGTTAACACGGCCGTTTTAGCCTGTGGGTCAGATGATTCCACTGTCTGAAGGGCTGGTGTCGAATGCAGCTCCTGGTTCTCACAGGGGCTCGTGGTGGTGCTCTCGTGTGCTCTGTGAGTTTTTGTTGTGCATCGTGCTCGGGGCGGCTTTGCCTGTGTGGATCCTGTGGGAAAGATGACCCTCTAGAGCCGTGTTTGTTGCTTCTGCCTGGATTCGAGGGAGACCAACAGCGAGGGGTCCTTCATGCTGACTTTGACCTGGAGGATCACTGGACCTTGCAGGAGAGACACATCCTGAGGCCCAGGCCCGCGTGCAAGCAGGCTTGGAGCTCCGCGTCCTCATGGGGGACCTTTCCCTCCACCTCACCAGGCCGAGGCTGTCTCCACGCTCCTGAGCTGGTTCTTGTCTAGCTCGCCCTCACTGAAGCTGTGGGCCTGTGAAGGCTCCAACTTTCCACAGGGGTCTCGATTCCAACCCCGGCCGTACTGAGGTCCAAGGCTCTGTCTCCTGCCTCCACATGGCCACCAGAACCTGAGGACCTCACTAGGGAGATGACCAAGCTGCCGTGGCCCAGCCTCAGAGCTGCTGAACTCCACGTCTGCTAAATGCTCTGGGCGTGGACCCCTAGGAGTTTCTTCAATTACCTGCAAACTCAGCTTTACTTAAAGAGGCTGACGTTTTTTAGTCCTTATTTCTAAGTGTGTCACTCTGTGGGAGGAGTTTCAGGTGATTTTGGCCCCCATGTTACTGGAAATGGACCCCAAAGATTATTTTTAAGGGAAAATAGTCTTAGGGTGTCAGGCAACATTGGCCTAGAAATTGTTTTCTTTTAGAAGGCCATCCTGTTTCTTTCATAGGAGAATGTCAGTGGATTTTTTTCTGCTCTATTTCTTCATCTTTAAATAGTTTTGCTTGCCTAAAAACGAAAACAAAACTGTCAGCCTTCCGGTTACCTGTGCTCTGCTGTGTCCTGTTTCGTTTTTTCATCCTAATCCCGGCACATTTGGCAAGAAGCCAGGTTTCTTGCCAGCTTCTTGCAAAGGACTCTAGTGAGGGTGAGGACAGGGATGCATCTCACATCTGTGCTTATAGATACACTATGAATGGGTCTATTTTTCTTTCTTTTTTGCCAAGGAAGAGTCACCCTAATCCAACATCTGTTGCCAATCTTCCTCTTTTTGCTTGAGGCATGTTAGCCCTGAGCTGACTTCTGTGCCAGTCTTCCTCTATTTCGTGTGTGGGTCACCCCCACAGCATGGCTGACGAGTGGTGTGCGTCTCCACCCAGGATCCAAACCCCTGAACCTGGGCTGCTGAGTCAGAGCACGTGGAAGTTCAACCACTCGGCCACGGGTCAGGCCCTGTGAGTCGTTTATAAAATGAGGAAAATGACCAGAGTAATGATTCCAAACTTTTTTGATGAGCCCTGCTACAAACGTAAAAGCTGTTTGGCATGCTTCTTAGAAAGGAGAGTGTAATTAATTTACTTTCATGCCTTTCAGAAACAATCGTGTACTGTGATGCAGACACAGAGCAGGTTGTAAGTGGTTGGTCATCCCCGTGTTTTCCTCTTGCTTCTCTGCCTTAGTCGTCGACAGGTAGCCTGTCTCCCTCGGAATGACGTTGTGCAGTGAACATCGATCTTGTCCTTGCGTCTTGTCCTTTCCGTCCTGGGCACTGGTGTGGTCGCATCTTTCTAAAGCCCCTCCTTATGATTCCCTAGAGCTTCCCCATGGCCTTCAGAACCACATCCAAACTCCTTAGCACAGCGTCACTGAATAGTCCGTGTCTAGCTTGCGATTCTCATCTCCAGAGATTCTCCAACGTCTGCCTTGCATTGAAGTTGCACCAGATTCCTAGGACTTCCACCAAAGTCTACACTTTCTTAGGATAAGCTTCTGGTTGTTTTTTGTTTTGATGAGGAAGATTGGCCCTGAGCTAACATCTCTTGCCAATCTTCCTCTTTGTCTTTAAGAAGATTGTCCCTGAGCTGACGTCTGTGCCAGTGTTCTTGTATTTTGATGTGGGATGCTGTGATGACTGGTGTGGAGGTCCACGTCTGGGATCCGAACCTGCAAATCCCAGGCCGCCAAAGCAAACACATGAACTTAAGCACTACAGCATCGGCGCGGCCCCAGCTTCTGTTCTTTGTTCTGTTTTGTTTATTGTTTTTACTGAGAAGATTGGCCCCGAGCTAACATCTGTTGTCAATCTTCCTCTTTTTGCTTGAGGAAGGTTGTCGCTGAGCTAACACCTGTGCCAGTCTTCCTCTATTTTGTCTGTGGGACAGTGCCACAGCATGGCCAGATGAGCAGTGAGCAGGTCCAGAGCAGGGATCCGAACCTACGAACCCTGGGCTGCCAAAGAGGAGCCCACGAATGTAACCACTGCGCCACTGGGCTGACCCCACGGTCTTTCTTATAGCTGGTAGGAACATTATCGCGCAGAAACAGTATTTAAGCACTGTCTTATTGAGAGACACGTGGGTTGTTTCCAGTCCCTTTGTGTGAGAAGCAATGCTGTCAGTCACCTTGTTTCTATGTCATTTTGCACACGTGAGGATATCTGGAGGGTGAATTCCTGAAAGTCAGATTTCTGGAATGGAAGGTTTGTGCATCCGTAGTGTGGTGGATATTGCTGGACAGCTGTCCGTGGAGGTGGTGCCAGTCTACACTCCCAGCAGGAGTGTAAGAGAGCACGTGTTTCCTCACACGCACACACACAGAATGTGGCCGGACTCCTGCTTTGCCAGTCTAAGGGGTGAGGGACATCTCGTGGTAGGGTTTTAAATTTCTCTTCAGTAGGAACACCTCACATGTTCAAGAGCCATCCATATTCCCATTTCTCTGCACTGCCTCGTTATATCCGTTGCCCGTTTGTCTACTGAATGAGTGGTCTTTTGTTATTGCTTTGCAGGAGCCCTTTATATACTAAGGAAATTGGTCCTTTGTAGGGAAGTTTCAGTTACTTGTTCCCCAAGTGTTGTCTTTCTTTTAAACCTTGCTCATGGAAGTGTTTGCTGTTTGAGATTTTTTATGTAGACAGAATGAACACGCTTTTATTTTATGGCTTCGGAGCTTTGTGTGAAGTGGGGAAGCTGGATGAGACCCCACTCGGGAATAAGGCCCAGGGGGATCGTAGTAATCGCCATATCACTGAGGATGGTAACGTGAATCAGAGGTGCCTCTTAGGAATTTATACAGCTCCATGACCTTCGCAATTCCCCAGATTTATTCTTTGTGTTGTCTTCTGTCTGTCTCCCCAGAGTGAGTCAAAGCAAAACCCTCACCGTGCAGAGGGCCCTTGTGCTTGTCTTGAACAGGAGAATGGAGCACAGGGGGAACAAGAGTCAATCTGATGGGACGAAGAATCCCAGCGTGGGAGCAGTTTTCAGAAAAGAGAGCATCCTGGACCTGCCTGAGGGAAGGACAAGGAAGAAAGTGCTAGAGAAATGGGGATGGGCACTTTCCACCTGGTGGGACATCCTGCCACACAGCGATGATGCAGGACAGCTGCTCAGAACCAGCGCCAGGCAGTGCTGATAAGGTCCCTGTGTAGTGAGAAGGTGCCTCTACAATAGCTTGACCACATGGTACTTCTAATTTGAATGACACTGCTTGAGGATACAGGTCAGTCACGTTAGGAAGCAGACGGCCTGAGTCTGAAGCAGTTGACTAAAGGTCTGAAGCCCAGTTAACAAGTGCTGCTGAGTCCCTGACCCCACTCCGTCCTTCTCGTTCCTTTTTGTCTTTCTACTCCTTCCTCCTTTCTTCATCAAAGTCCAGTGTTCAAAGCCAAATGATAGCTTAGCCTTGTTTCTCATGGCTTGTTTCTCAATTTCTCTGTTAAAACTCATAGAACATTGCGTTTGTGAGTAATCTTTTAAGTGTTTCTGACTGTAGGTGTGTGCTTATGGTCCTTGAATCAGCAGGTGGCAATAAACCATTCCCGGGGTCCCCAGACACTGGAGCTCTGGACCTGGGATACCCATTTGCATCGCTTCCACTCCGCAGCCCGTTCAACACCAGCAGGTCTGTCATCTTCCTCTCTTCCTGGTCACTTGTGCGCCCTTTGAAGCCCAAGGCTTCCTCTCATTGGCACGTGACTCTCCATCTGACCTCCTTTCCTAGCATCGCATTGATTCCCTCTCCACTTGACTGCAGACTTCTTTCTCACAGCTCCCCCACGAGCTCCTCTGTCCCCTCCTGCCCGGCCCCACTGCCACCCTCTGAGTTCAGTCCTCCTCGGTCTCCTGCCTGGACTGGAGAAGTACCCTAACCACTGTCCTCTGCCTCAGTCCAACTCCCATGTGGCTGCTGCAGTGACATTTCTAAGTGCTCATGGGAGGGTCAAGGGAGCTCTAGATACACAACACGAATTTTACTTGTTCGTACATTACATGATGAACGGCTCAGGTGCTGCTCGCTCGTTCAGCTGTTACAGATTGTAAAGATTCACTGGTCTCATTGCTTTAGCATTTTTTGTAAAAGTACTAACAATAGTAATTCCATGCTTTTATCGCAGGATTCATCTTTCTGGCCCCGTGTGTAGTGATCAGTCCCAGTCGCTTGTGTTCATCCTGGGACCTGGAGATGCCACAGTGACCTCCCGGTGTCTGTCCACACCCACTCCTCTGTTGCTCACCTTCTGTGTCCGGCATCCAGTTTGGGCGTTGACTTGAAGCAGCTTTTTTAGGGAAGCCAATCATGAACGCAGCCCTGGGCTGGAACCCTGGGTTTGCCTGTGACTTGTGTGAGCTTGATTCAAATGCACAGTCTGAGCAAGGCCTTGGGTGTTATCTGTCCCTCTGCAGTCATTCCCATGTCATCTTTCCTTCTCCCTACTGCTGTCATGACCTGCTCTGCCGTTGTTTTCAAGGAATGGCAGCTTATGGCCCTCCACAACTTTAGTGGTACCACCTGTGGTTTCCTTTCCGTCATTCTTGGATGTTTTTTCTCCGTACCTTTTGAGATGCCCCTTGTAGTCCATACCTGTTGCCCTTTGACTTGAGATCAGTACATCTAAAGAATTCTCTTCCTCCTGCATGGAATGAAAAGGAAGGTTGGCAGGTTTTTCTCCATCACCTTTTTTGAGTCTGGAAGATGCCCATAGAAATGAGGCTTGAGGAGAGTATGAAGAGTCTTAAGGAAAGCAGTATTTGGGTGGTCTTTGGAATAACATCTCCCTAGGCGAAGATTTTTCATGAAGGTATTGACATGAGGGAAAATGGGCTTAAAGAAATAAGGAGCATCAACTGCTTTCCACGTAAAGGCTATTTTACATGGGGTTCATGGCCTTGTTATGTTTTTTAATTCAAGCTCCTTATAGAGATCTGTTTTTTACCATCAATAAATATGAGGATCTTGCTTGATTGCCTTGTGTCTCTCATCCCTCGTGTTCTCTCATGGATTCATGGGCGGGGGCCTGAGGGACTGTCTTTTTGATAACTTCCTTTTTGAGAGTTTTCATGATTTATGTGTAGAAATGCCATTGAGTTTTGTGTGCCATCTTTGTATCCTGCTAGTTTGCTGAATTCATTTATTAGGTTGAGTAGATTTTCAGTGGTCTCTATAGAATTTTCTCTGTATAAGAGTATATCATCTGCAAACAGTGATAGTCTTACTTCTTCCTTTCCAATTTGGATGGCTTTTATTTCTTTTTCTTGCCTAAATGCTCTGGTCAGCACTTCCAGTACTATGTTGAATGAAAGTGATGAGATCACACATCTTTGCCTTATTCCTGATCTGACAGGAAAAGCTTTCAGTCTTTCAGCATTGAGTATTTTGTTCACTGCGGCTTTTTCCTATATGGCTTTTAATATGTGGAGGTCATTTTCTTCTATTTCTATGTGTAGAATGGTGTTATCATGAAAGGGTGTTGTATTTTGTCTAGTGCTTTTCTGCATCGATGGAGATGATCGTGTTTTTTCTTCCCTTCCTTTTTGTGATTGGCCTGTTGCATTGATGAACTTTTGTATGTTGAACCATCCTTGCATTCCAGGAACAAATCTCTCTTGGTCACATCGTATACTCTTAATGTGCTGGTGAATTTTGTTTGGAAATAGTTTGTGGAGGATTTTGCAACTCTAGTCGTCAGAGGTAATGGTCTGCAAATTTATTTTCTTTAGTTGTCCCTGTCTGGTGTTGCTATCAGGGTAATGCTGGCCTCAGAAAATGAGTGTGGAACTATTCTCTTTCTTTCACTTCTTTGACGAGTGTAAGGAGGCTTGTTGTTAATATTTCCTTATAAGTTTGGTGGAATTCACCAGTACGTTATCTACTCCTAAGTTTTCATTTGTTCGGAGAATTTTTTCAGATTTATTCAGATGTTAGTGACGTAAAACATATGTCAGTTTAAGGTGTGAAAGACGATGATTTGATACAGGTATGTGTTGAGAAATGATTGCCCCAATAAGGTGAGTTAGCACCTCTATTCCATCACATAATTAGCTTTTTTTTTTCTAGTGATAACTTTTAAGATTTACTGTCTTATAATCTTCCAATTATGTAATACAGTATTGTTAATTATGGTCACCATGCTGTACATTAGATCCCCAGAACTTACTCATTTTATAGCCGGAGGTTTGTACACTTTGACCCACATGTCCCCATTTCCCCCACCCTGCAGACCCTAGCAAACACTATTCTCCTGTCTATTTCACTGAGTTCAGTTTTTTTAGATTCCATGTAAGTGAGAACATGTAGTATTTTTCTTTGTCTGTCTGACTTATTTCACTTAGCATAATGCCCTCAAGGTCCATCCATGTTGTTGCAAAAGGCCAGATTTCATTGTTTTCTATGGCTGAATAATATTGCATTCTATATTATATTTGTAGTTACATATCTATATATCACATTTTCTTTACATATTTATCCATTGGTGTGCACTTGGATCATTTCCATGTCCTGGCTCTGTGAATAATGCTGAAATGAAGATGGGGATGCAGACATTTCCTCAACTTATTGATTTCAGTTCCTTTGGATATACACCCATGAATGGAACTGTTTGATCCTAGAGTAGTTCTGTTTTTATTTCTTTGAGAAGATTCCCCACTACTTTCCACTGTGGCTATAGCCATTTACCTTCATGCCATCAGTGCACAGGGTTCCTTTTTCTATGCAGCGTCACCAGTGCTTTCTGTCTGTCGTCTTCTGGATAACCAATTTGGTAGGTGTGAGGTGATAGCTCATTACAGTTTTGATTGCATTTCCCCAATGGTTAGTGATTATGAGCATCTTTTCATGTACCTGTTGGCCATTTTTATGTCTTCTTTGGAAAAGTATTCAAGTCCTTTGACCATTTGTAAATCATACTTTTGGTTTCTTTGCTCTTGACGTGTAAGAATTCCGTATATATTGTGGATATTAACCCCCTTTTTTTGGCTGATTGTTTCTTTTGCTGTGAGGAAACTTTATGGATTGATGTAATCCCACTTGCTAAGTTCTGCTTTTGTTGCTTGAACTTTCGGTGTTCCATCCAAATAATCATGGCCAAGACCAATTTCAAGGGGCTTTTCCCCTATGTTTTCTTGTAGTAGTGGTACCGTTATGGGTTTTACATTTAGGTCTTTAATTCCTTTAGAGATAATTTTTTAGAGTGGTGTGAAATTGGGGTCCAATTTCATTCTGCATGTGCTTACCCAGTTTTCCCTACACCAATTATTGTAGAGACTTTCCTTTCTGCCTTGAATCTTCTTACCTCAGATGTGAACTGTTTGCTGAGTGTATGTGTGTGGTTTTACTTCTGGGCTCCTGATTCTGTTGTGTGGGTCTATGTGTTTATTTTTAAACCTGTACCTTACCATTTTTATTACCATATCCTTGTAATAAAGTTTGAAATCAGGAATTGTGATGTCTCCAGCTTTGATTTTCTTTCTTGGCATTGCTTTGGTTATTTGAGGTCTTTTGTGGGTCCATAAGAATGTTAGGATTGTTTTTCCTGTTTCTGTTAACAATACCCTGGGAATTTTAATGGGAATTGCGTTGAATCTTGAGATGGCATTGGATAGCATTGGGTGGTAGTTTTAACACCATTAATTCCTTCTGATCCGTGAACGTAGGATGTCTGTCCATTTCTTTGTGTCTTCTTCAATTTGTTTCATCACTGTCTTATAGCTGGCAGTGTATAGATGGTTCACCTTCTTGGTTAAATTTATTCTTAAGCATTTCATTGTTTGTGATGCTTTTGTAGACAGGATTGTTTCATTCATATCTTTTTTAGATGGCTCATTGCTAGCATGCAGAAACGCCACTGATTTGTGTATTTGTATCCTGAAGCTTCACTAAATTCATTTATTAGTTCTAACAGTTTAGGGGAAAGTCTTTAGGACTTTCTCTAAATAAGATCATACCGTCTGCAAACAGAGGTACTTATATTTCTTTCTTTGAGGTTCGGATGCGTTTTATTCCTTTCTCTTGCCAAATTTCTCTGATTAAGCCTTCCTAAGTCTTGTTGAGAGTGGGCACCCTTGGCTTGCTCTCGATCTTTTGCAAGAAAGCTTTCAGCCTTTCACCGTTCAGTATGCTCTTACGTGTGTGTTTGTCGTGTACACCTTCTATTAAGTTTGTGTATGTTCCTCCAATAATCAATGTATTGATAGTTTTTATCTTGAAGGGGTGCTGGATCTTGTCAAATGCTTTTTCTACATCTGCTGAGTTAATTTTCTGATTTTCACCTTCATTCGATTAGTGTGGCATGTCACATTTATTGATTTGCAAATGTTGGACTTGATCATGTTGTATGATCCTTTTTTGAGTTCTGATAGTTTTATTATAATCTGCCTTGGAGAAGATGATTTGAGTCTGAAATGTTGGGGTGACGTATTAGCTTCCTGAACGTGGATGTCTAAATCTCTCTCCAGATTTGGGAACTTGTCAGCGATTATTTTTGTTAATCAACTTTGTTTTCCGTTCTCCCTCTCTTTTCCTCTGGTGATCCAATAATGCACAGCTGTTTTGGTTATGGGATCCCATAATTTACATCGGCTTTCCTCACCCCATTCATGCTTTTTCTTCTTGCTCCTTTGACTGGATGATTTCAAACATCATGTTTTCTTCTTCACTACTTATGGCTTCTACCTTGTTGAATCTGATTTTGAAGCTGTTTATGGAATTTTTCAGTGCAGTCTTTGTGTCTTTAACTCTAGTATTGCTGTTTGTTTTGCCTTAATGATTTCTATTTCTGTGTTGATCATCTCATTTGTTCTTGCACGATTTTCCTAACTTCCGTTAGTAGGGATCTGAATTCAAGAGCTGACTGAATTTTTCAAGAGCAGTGTTCTGAAGCGTTGGTCAGATAGTTCTTATATCCCCATTTCTTCTTCAGACATTGGAGTTTTATAATTCTCTTTGGTGGTGTTATGGGTCTTTGATTATTCACGATCTTTGTGGCGTTGCTGTGAGGTCAGAAAATTTGAGGAAGTGGGTGCCTCTCCCAGGCTTTACTGACGGGCTTGGGCACAGTGAGCCCATCTTGGGGTTCCATGTGGGCCATCTGGTGGGGTCCCGGGGCAGGCTTGCTGCTGGAGTCCTTGGGCAGCCCGGTGCTGGGGTGAGTGGAAAGCTTGGTGCATGTCATCCAGTCTGGTCCTGGGCACAGCTGGGACCTGAGTTGGTGAGTACCAGCCCTGGAGCATGGGTTTGCACGTGGTGATTGAGAACCGGGGGCGGCAGGAGTCATCCGGGGCCATGGGAGTTGGTTGGTGCTGAGGTGAGCTGGGAGTCTTTGTTCACGGGAGTCTGACAGAGCCAGGTGTCATGAGAGACAGCATGTGCTGGAGTGGGTCAGAAGTCTGGGATCCTGGGAGCCAGCTGGGAGCCAGGAGCTATGGGATCAGCCAGGGGTCGCAGGAGCCAGCAGGTGCCGTTTTAAGGTGGAAGCCTGGGTTCCTGGGAAGCTGTTGGTACCTGGTGCCGTGGGAGCTGTCGGGGACCACCTGAGTCAGCAAGCACATGTGTTAGTTGGGGACCTGGTTGTGGAGGGGCCTGCCAGGAGCCTGTTTCCCTGGGAGCTGCCTGGGGCTGCTGGACCTGTAAGGTGCCCTGGTGAGACATGGGCCTGAGTTCCCAGGAGCCCATCGGGAGCCTGGCGCCCTGGGATCTGCCTGGGGTCGCTGGAGTCAGTAAATGCTGAAGTGAGCTGGGGTCCTGGTTTGTCAGAACCCACTGGGAGCCCTGCCATGGAAGCTGCCTGAGGCCACGGGAGAAAGCAGGCACTGCGTCAGCCACAGTGTGGATCCTCCACTACCCACCAGGAGCCTGGTCCCAGGGACAAAACTTGGGGTCACGGGAGCCACCTCGGGCTGCTGAAGATGGCAGGCACTAGGCTGAGATGGGGGCCTGGGTTTCTGGAGCCTGCTGAGTCCCTGGTGCCAAGGACTCTGCTTGAGGCCACTAGAGCTGGCGTGCGCCAGGGTGAGCCAGGGGCCTGCGTCTGCAGGAGCATGCAGGGCACCAGCAGGTGCATAGGAGTCAGCCTGCTGCTGGGCAGGCCAGCTCTGCGTCTGCGATGAAGTCGGTCCCTCCCTCTCCTCCTTGTGGGAGATTTGTGATCACTGACTCAGCCTCCTTCTCTGTCACTGGTCTCTTCAGTTGTCTGTTTCCTCATGGGTGAGACTGGGTAGGTTGCTTCTAGGAACTTACTCAGTCTGCTGGGTCACCCATTGTGTTAGTGAGCCAGAGCTCAGAAGCATCTCTATGATCTTTTTATTTCTGAAGCATCAGTTGTAAGACCTGCTCTTTCAATTCTCATTTACTTTACTTGCTTCTTCTCTCTTTTCTGAGGCATTCTATCTTCTAAGCATTGGTCCATTTTCTTTTTTCAAAACATTAGCTCATCCTTTTGATCTTTTGCCTTCCTCCTCTATTTCCTTTTTTCTGTTCTCACCTTTGTGACTTCCATCTCTCTGCTAACTTTGGGTTCAGTTTTCCCTTTTTCTAGTGCTGTGTGTTGTCAGGTTGTTAATTTGCGATCGTTCTTTAAGATGTTACAAGTTAATCACTGTAAACTTCCCTCTTAGTATTATTTTTGCTGCATCCCGTAGTTTTGTTGTGTTTTTAATTCTTTTTGTCTTGAGCTATATTTAAATTTCCCTCTTGATTTCCTCCTTGACCTAATGTCTGTGTAAGAGGCTGCTGTTTAATTTCCATCTCTCAGGAATGATGCAGGTTTCCTTGCGATGTTGATTTCTAGTTTCATGCCATTGTGTTCAGGACAGATACTTGGTATAATTTCAGTCGTCTTAATTTTGTTAAGATTTGTTTTGTGACCTCAAACATGATCTCTTCTGGAAAATATTCTGTGTGCTCTTGAGAAGAATGTGTATTCTGCTGCTCTTCAATACAATGTCCTTAGTATTTAATGTCATTTATTTCTGCCATTTCCTTAGTTTCTGTCTGGATGTTCTATCCATTGTTGAAAGTGGGGTCTTGAATTCTCCGACTTTCAACTTGTATAATGTAGTCTTCAGAATACATAAATATCTCTTAGAAGTCAGTAATAAAAGAGAAATAAAACAATTAAAATAGGCAAACGGTTGGAATAGACATTTCTCCAGAAGATATCCAGATGGCCCATAAGCACAAGAGAGATGCTCGATGTCATTCATGATTAGGGAAACGGAAATTCAAACCACAATGTGCTACTGTTTCGAACTCAGTATGTAGGCTGTATTCAACATTAAGGAAAATCACAAGTGTTGGTAAAGATGAGGAGCAAGGGGAGCCCTCATACATCACTGGTGAGAATGTAAAATGATGCAGCCACTGTAGAGAATAGCCTTGCGTTTCTTAAGATCTTCGAGCAATCAGTACCATTGAGCTGGATAGTCCATTGTGAGGCAGCTCCAAAAGAACATGGAAAACATATGGTCACTCACAGGAAAACCTGTCCATGGACATTCAAAGCAGCAGTATTCACAGTAGTCCAAAAGTGAAAGAAACCCAACTTTCTACCAAATTATGAACACATAAAGCAAATGTGGCATATTGATACTATGGGATATAACACAGCCCTAAAAAGGAAGAAAGCACTGCGACGTGCTCAGCCCTGGATGATCCTTAAAAAAAGTGTCTAATTGAAGTGGTACACAAAGCCACAGGTTCTTTGATTCCATTTGAATGAAATGTCCAGAATACCAAATCCGCAGGGAGAGGAAACAGATGAGGTGCTTCCATGGCCTTGGGTTAGGGCAAAGCACAGAGGAAGTGAGTGTGGTTTCTTTTCAAGGTATTAAAACTGTTCTGGAATTAGATAGTAGTGATAGCCACACAACATTCTCATTGTCCTAAACGTCACTGACTTGTGTACTTTCAAATACTTAAAATGGTGTATTTTATGTTGAGCAGATTTTCTTCAGTGAAAATTTGAAATTAGGGTAATTCATGCAGCTATTAGGGGTAAGGCACGGTGTAGCCCTGAGAGTAAACATCTGATTAGGGTCTAGTAGCAAGTACGAAAATCACACAAGCAACAGTCTGAGATCCAGTCCATAGTCATGGTCTCCACCTTGAAAAGACCAGCCAAGAAAATAGGTCAGTGGTCTTGGGGGCCCTGGGAATCTGTTCAGAGATCTCGGTTATACTCGACAATATTCTCACCTCTTGGACCCTCTGGTGTAGGTAGGTTTGAACTTGTCAGTTGTTGATGTACATGCAGGTGGTAGACCATGGGAGGGCCCCGACCCCTCCTTCCTTGGCCAGTAGAGATAGTCTGAGGCCAGGTGGTTTCCTAAAACCATTTGGCAGAGACTTAGACGACTGTCCTACAAGGAGTAGAATAGAGTCTCATGGAGCTGCTGTCCGTGTTGGGTTGTTTGTCCACACTTCTGGGTGGCCTCAGTTACCTGCTTTTCTGTGGCTAGGGCCACTCCTCTATGCCAGTCCAGTCATCCTAGTAGAACAGACATATCTCTTTGGGTCGGTGGTAGCCTGTCAGGGCAGGAAACCCAGGGACTCCTGGTCTGTGGGGTGCACCTCTAGGGGCAGGTCGGTGGAGACAATGATGTACTGCAGAACATCGCCTGGGGAAAGCTGGTCAGAGGATGTCGGGGAGAGCGGGGTACCAGGGAGCGCCTTGTGACGTGCGCCCACAGGAAGACCCGAAAGTGGACGTTCCCACTTTAAAATATTCACAGGGCTCTTGGTGGTCAAACCAGTGATTGGTGCCCATCTAGTGGCTCCCTGTGCTCTACGATTCCAGGTGATACAATCAAAGCGTGTGTGGGCCAAGAGCTGCTTGTGCCCGGGCACAGAATCACCAAGGTGGCCTCAAAGGCTCCCCCAAAATGACTCCTCAAAAAACAGCTGGGGCAGAAAATGTGTGGAGTATTTTGAAGGGAAGCTTGGGGCAAAGATGCTGTTCGATGGAGCTGGCTAAAATTGAGTTTCTCATCAGGGCAGGCACTTCAGCTGGGGTACCGGTGATTGGAGGCCGTGTGACAGGCTCACCAGTTTCTGAGTCCCGATGCTGGGCAGCCCGTTCAGCCCACTGGACTGATGAAGTGGTGCTTACGAAGCCTCTTGCTGGCCTTGTGGAAAGCAGGGCAGTGTGGTGGGAGAAGTCGTGATAGTGTCAGAGGGAGTCATGGCGGGGATTGCGGTGTGGAAGGGGGAGAACTGGAGGCAGGTGCAGTGGATGTGTGACCAACAATGGTCAGGAAGGGAAACCCGGGTGTACCCGGGGCCAGCAGGGGGCCAGCAGAGTCAAGTGTCAAAACCAGACGGCGGGCCCCAAGAGGAACCTCTTACGCTAAGCCCCACCTCACCAAACTGAGTCTTGACTTCATTAGATTTTCGACTCTCCCGGAAACAGAATCTTAAACCAGTGGATTAGGAATCCCCCAATCAGCCCTAGGTAGGTATTCCACATCATAGACTGCTGCTGTCCCCTGAGGAAAGTAACCTTGCAATAACCGAGCGATCTTCCCGCCTGCTGTGACTTCTTTTTCTTCTCCCTTTTGCCTTTCAAAGTCTTTCATTCTGTACAGCTCCTTGGAGCTGCTTTCTATCTGCTAGTTTGGATGCCTCCGGATGCAGGAATTGGTGAATAAAGCAATGAAGTTCTTTAGACTTACACAGTTGTATTTTCTTTCTTAACGGCTTGGTGGCAGCAGCGGGATTCAAAGGACACTTCTCATGGCTTCGGGGATGAGAAACACAAACATTGGTACCCATGAAGCCTTTGGATTCTCCATCTTTTTTGCTGTCTCTGAGGGCTGTGGGTAAGTGTCTCGTGCATCTCAGCTCCACTCTCCTTGCATTGAGCTCCTGAGCTAAGTGACTTTCCAGGCGCAGGTTAACGGGCCAGTGTAGTCTGACAGGATGCTCTAGCAGAGCATCTGTCTCAGCCCTGGGTTCGTCCACAGTGCCAGTCAGAGTGGTAGCAGGCAGCTGGAGCTGGCATATGGTTCCCTGAGACACTGAGTCTCTAGCCCTTGGTTAGTCCACAGTCCCAAATTTGGTGGGGTCCGCTGGTTCTGCCTGCAGTGCCGACTGTTAGGGTCTGCTGGTTCCGTGCGTAGTTCTGGCCAGGGGAGAGGGTGGCACAGACGTGTGCTACATCCACACCCAGTCCTTGAAAACTTCCCACATGCATTTGACACGCATTTTTCTCTCCCTTGACTGGATGCAGATGTCGATGAGTTCTGAGGAAATGCTGAAGGCACAGTGTGGAGGAATTCTGGGACCCTGCGTGACTACTTGGAAGAGTGCTGTCCCCTCCACCTGAACAACCACCCGGCACTACCAGAAATGAGAGGTGTCCTGTGATCGTGGATTGGAAGCCTCCTTGTTGTTAAGATGTCAGCTTCCTCCAAAGAGATGAACCAATTAAATGCAGTCCTTATCAAAATCCTAATGACATTTTGTGCTGAAAGACACCCATCCTAAAATTCATATGGAATCTCAAGTATGCCCAGATGTCTAAAATAGTCTTGAAAGGAAGTACTAAGTTGGAGGACTCTGTTTTTACTGATGTAAAACTTGCTACAAACCTACGATATCAAAACAGCATTGTAAGGGCATAAAGACAGACACATAGAGCATCGGAACAGAATAGAGAGCCCAGAAATAAGGTGGCCAAGGTTGTTCAACGGGGAAAAGACAGTCTTTTCAACCAGTGGTTCCTGAAAAAGTGGATATTTTCATGCAAAATCTAAACTTGGATTCTGACCTCACGCCAGATATAAAACTTAATTCTCAATGGATCAAGACCCAAATGTAAGAACTGAAACACTTTGAGGAAAACATGGGACAAAACGTTTCACAATAGGACTTGGCAATGATTTCATGGATATGACACTCAAGGCATGGGCAATAAAAAACAGAGTACAGACGCCAAAATTCGTGAATATTAAAACCTTTTCTGCCTCTGAAGACAACCTCAACAGAGTAAAAACACAACCCATGCAGCATGGGAGCCCATATTTGCAAATGATCTATCTGACAAGGGCTGAATCTCCAGAATAGACATAGAACTTCTCAACTCAACAACAAAAAAACAAACAACCCAAATCAAAAATGAGCAAAGTACTTGAATAGACTTTTCCTCCAAGAAGATACGCAAATGGTCAACAAGCATCTAAAAAGATGCTTAATGTGACTAATCACTGGGGAAATGTAAGTCAAAATCTCAATGAGACACCACCTCACATCCATGTGACGGCACCCCCAAAAAACAGACAGTGAAGAAAGGCATGCTGGCAAAGATGTGGAGATATTGGACCCACGTACACTGTGGCTGGAATGTAAAATGGTATAGCTGCTGTGGAAATCAGCATGGCATTTCATTAAAACAATTAAAAATAGAATCACTAAATGACCCAACAATTCTACTACAGGATATATACACCTCAGAGCTGAAAAGTTGGTCTCAAAGACATATTTGAACACCCATGTTCACGGCATCATTGTTCATGATCGCTGAAACGTGGAACAGCCGAAGGATCCATCCAGGGATGAATGGAGAAGCAACATGGGCATGTATATATATACAATTGCATGTTATTCATCCTTAAAAACTAAGGATATTCTGAGATATGAGACAACAGGGATGAACCTTTAGGAAATTATGCTAAATGAAATCAACCAGTCCCAAAAATACTGGCCTTGTGTGACTCCACTTATATGGCATTCCTGAAATGGTCAGATTCAGAGAGACGGACAGCGGATGCTGTTGGCCAGGGGCGGGAGCAGGGGAAGGGGAGTGACCGATGAGTGGGGACAGAGCTTCAGTTCTGTGGGGTGACAAGAGTTCTGAAGATGGACTGTGGTGATGGCTGCACCACCGTACGACTGTGGCCAACACACTGAAGGTGCGCGTAAGGAAGTCAATGTGCTTGATGGCGTGCACACAGAAAAATGGGCAGGACGGTAAGTTTCACATTATGTGCGTTTTAAGCCAATACAAATATATTTTCTGTTAAAAGTGCAAATACAAAGAAATGAGCAGAGGATGATTTAGTGTTTCCATTCGTGCTCTTCCATTCTGACCCTGGTGTTTGTCTCAGCCCTTGTACCTGAGGCAACTTTGATCAGACAAATGTTTTCATTCTGGGCCTAAGAGAACCTTGAAATCAGAATTATACAAAACTCTGCAAAATTTTTGTGACCATGTATTTTTCAGAGAAAACATAGTAAGACATTTTTAATATTAAACTTAAGTTTGTTTTATATCAGTTTCAGGTCTACATCAGAATGATTCAATATGTGTGTATATTGTGAAATGATCACTATAAGAAGTCTGGTTGACGTCTATCATCAAGAGTTACAAATGTGTTTCTTGTGATGAGAACTTCTAAGATTTACGCTATTAGTGACTTTCAAAATGCAATATAGTAGTATTAATTCCTTGACTGCTATAAAATAAGCACCATAAAACAATTCCAGTGTATCCATTTTGTTATTAATTCACTGAATCTATTTTTTCTCAGAATCAATTAATTGTTATGCAAATGACTGAATTTCTTTTAATTTACATCACAATGTACTGACTACAGGTTCTGACATTTTAAGTTTTGTTTAGGTGTTATTCTTTCTAGCAAGTAAACTTTCCTGAATCTTATCAGTCATATCAAAATATATTCGGATGTATTTCTTCTTCCATCGATATTTAGTCACTGATAAAGTTCACCGTGTGCCATTTTAACCATTATCAGTTTTGTATGCTGAGGGTGATTTTACCCAGTAATAGACACCGTGTAGGTTCGAAGTCTCCTTGGAGGATAAGCAGTGGGGGGAGGGCAAAGCATGGTACTTGTTTCATTTGCAGAGGGTCCATTTTGACTTTGCTCTTACAAAACGTGTTCTTTGTCCATTTGGGAATCTGAGGCCCAGGAAGTTGGAGGGACTGACCCAGACCTCAGGAGGGGGTCAGAATCCAGAGAATCCGGCAGGGCTCTGGCTTCCTCGGCCAAGGCTCAACCCCTTCCCTTCGGATTTTCTTTGGAAACAGGGACCTCATGGTCCTAGGGGAGCCCTGCCCACCCCGTCCATGGGGGGGTCATCTTCCTGTTCGCATCCAATCATGCACAGGCACACTCACACCGATTTCTCCTGTGTGGACCATGCAGGGACCCCAGGAAAGAGCAGACACCAGGGAAGTGACAAGACGCCGAGGAGAAGGCAGTTGGAGGCAGCTCTGCCATGAACAGTAGCATCCGTCCTCCTGCCTACATGACCAGAAGGCCCGAGACGGACCGAAGAATCCCTGAGGTTTCTAGGTGTGTACCTGTTCCAAGGGCATCCCTGACCCAGCCTGGAGGGCACAGGACTGGGGAGCTGGAGTCCACTTCTGTGGGCACCTGCTACTCTGAGGAGCCGTTCTCCTCTTGTGTAGACATTGGGTAGAGGAGAGAAGACCTTGGTGTCCTCCTGTGTCAAGTGGAGTGCGTCCAGTGGGTGACTCCCTGGGTTCCGTATGATGCTCACGAAGGGTCTGTGGCCCTTGGTTCTCCATCGATGACGCCCTGTGCTCTGAGCACCTGAGAAAATGCTTTCCCACCTGCTGGAGATCCTTTAGAACTGAGAGAGGCTTGGGGGTTCGGGTGGATGAGAACTTGGGATAAGGAAGAACATGCCAGAGCACTGTGAACTAAGGCCAGAGTCCAGGGACAAGACCAGTCCTTGTTGGACTCCCGAGGTCCTCACTTGGCTGGAGAGGAGAATCATTGCCTTGGTTGAGGTCAGGATGCTTCCTGAGAAAAAAGGACACCCAAGTGGAGGGACAGAAAGATGAGGGAGAGGGAGGCTCCTGAGGTTCCTCCCACGGCCTGGAAGCCTGCAGGTCCTGCTCCTTTACCCCTGGGACAGTGGGGAGCCTCTGCCTTGAGGACACCCAAAGAGACTTCCTGTTGGGTGGCTTCTGCCAGGGCTGCAGTGCTGGTGCTGGCCACCAGGGGGCAGGCAACCTCCAGCTTCAGTGGTGCCCAATGAGGTTGCGTTTTCACTGTTGTCACTTCTATTGGGATGTAATTGCCACACAGCACTGCCTAAGTTAACACTGTTGTGTGGTACATTTCAAAATTGCTAAGAACCAAGAAGCTAAACTTCTCATCACAAGCAAACACTTACTTTTCTGTTTTCAGTGACGGATGTTAAGTGAACTGGTGGTGTCATTGCGCAGGCTGTGTGCATCCAGTCCCTGTGCTGACTTCTTAAACTTACACGGCGCCCACTCAGCCTGCCTCAGCTGCTGGAGCAGCGAATAGCTGTGCAGAGGCCTTTCCGGCTGTGCCCCGCCTCAGAGAGAACTCACTCCTCCTGGTACTAGCGCTCCTCTCCACAGTCTGACTTGGTGAAGAGCAGGAGGAGGGGACACGAGTTTCACAATTCTTCACTCAGCGACTGTGCACCGAGCACTCACCCTGTGCCAGGTGCTCAGGTGGGTGTAAGTGCAGGGCTGACAGTGACTGAGTGGTCCCTGCCGGTCAGGAGCTCACACTCTGGAGGGGACAAGGACAAAAGCATGAAAGCAAAGACATGAGAGGGGAAAGAGCCAGCGCTGAGGGGACATTCAGGGGCCTGTGAGGGAGGGCCAGGGGTCACCGGGTAGGGGTCTGAAAGGCCTCACTGGGGCGACATTTCCTGGGACCAGAATGACAAGAGGGAGCCAGCCCTGCACAAGTCTGGGAGCGGCGTGTCAGGGAGAAGGCACCCCTGCTGTAGTCGCTCATGGGCAGAAGGGGGTTTGGCCAGAGGATGTGAGAAAGGTGGCCAGTGTGGCTGGAGGGAGCCTGGGGGGAGAGAGGAGGCGGCGGAGGGCAGGGCCAGATCCTGGGGCCTGAAATCACGGTTCCAGTGCCTTGCATCTGTAAACGGCAAATGCCTCATATCTTACAATTTTTGTGGTTGAGGAATCAGACAGAGATTAGCTTGGTTCTTCTGCTCGAGATGCCTCAAGGCCGCGGCCGCGGCCTCAAGTGATGCTCGACTGGCAGAGGATTTCCTCTCAGGTTCACTCAAAGGAGTCGAGGTGCACTTTGGACTCAGAGCATGGGTTCCTTTCTGTCTGTTGGCCTGGGCGCTGCCTCGGTTCTCTCCCATGTGGGCCTCTGTGTATGGCAGCTCAAAACGTGTGTGCTTGATTCCACAGCTCAGGGACAGGAGAGAGAGAGAGGCACGGGAAAGAGAGAGAGACGGAACTTAAGAGAGGGAATAAGAAAGAAGTCAGAGACTTTCTATGTTTAAAATTTAGACATGACACTCGTCCACATTGGCTGTGTTCTATTGGCGAGAGCCAGTCACTAAGCACTCAGTGGTCACACAGGAATCTGTGAGGGATGTGTGTACCACGGGTGGGGATCTCTGGGAGCCACGGTGAAGGCTGCCCACCTCACAGATCAAGATGAGGCTCTTGGGTCTCTTTCTAAACAGAAGAGGAAACAATGGAGAGGTTTGAATCCAGAGGATGACAGTGTCTGGATTTCATTCATCAACCCTCTCCTTGTGCTGACATTGAAATGAGGCCAAGAGAGGAAGTGCCTGTTGCAATAGCGCATTGCTGAACCCAGGCCTGGTTTGAGTGGTGTTCATGCTACATCCCTTCTCGTAATTCTTCCATCTCTTTGTTTGTGCATTCCTTGCACTTGACACCACCTCACAGGTGGTATGGATATTATTTCATATACACCTGATGATGTCCCTAGCAAGTAGATTCTAGGCGGATTCCCCTTGTGCAGGTTTGGAGACTGGGGAGGCCCTGAGAGGCACAATGAGTTTTCCAGGACAGAGAACTGGTAAGATAAAGGAGGTCTGAATTCTGCTCTGCCTCCTCAAAGCTGGGACCCTCATCACATTCCCAGGGAGCTGTGGCTGGGGCTGTGGAAGCTCCTCATGTAGAGTTAAGAAGAAGACATGGGGGTGGTTTGGGTAGGTCCGATTACAGGAAGCAGCCCAGGTAATGGAATCTTGAAAAAGTGACCTCACTTCCTTGGCGATAGACCCCAACAGATTTAGAACTCTGGTAACCAGGCAGTTAATTCTAGAGACAGACCCCTAGCCAGTTCATCTGACTGGAGACACTTCGGAGTAAAACATGTTTACTTGTTGTGTACCAGTTTTCAGAGGCTCTAGGCTCAGGAAAACCCAGAGTGTGAGACTGTTGTGTTGTTGTGGACATCGGATCAAGCCTCATGGCCAATTTGGCAGGAGGTACCCAAAGGTAATGTGGGGCAGCCCAGGGCAGCCCACTGTAGGGCAGGACACAACTCGGATCCCACCTGAGCAGCCCCATACGTGTGTACGCGTGGGCGCTGTGCGGGAAGGCAGCAGGTGAGGAGTGGGTCCCTCCTGGGCAGGAGGAGAGTGTTATGTGCTGTCAGCCAGGTGAGTCTGTCATATTGATACCCCGGGGCTTGGCTGGCAGCCTGAGCAGCTGGGTGCTGGGATCAAGCTCCTCTGCCCTTGTGTTAATCCTGAGCCGTAGAAGTTTCATCTAGTTTCCTCCCTGGTCAGATGTCTGTGCAGACGTCCCTCTGTGCCTGAATTAGGGAACAGAATTCCTCATGGGGGTGTCCCCCTGTGGCGATGTGCAGGCAGGCCCCTGATGCCTCCTGGCCCATCTGCCGGGCACTGTCTTTCCAGAACTCCACGCAGGAGATCTTTGAAGAGCTACATGATGGGTTCGACTTCTCTCCCTCCCTAGTCAAGGGGCAGGAGCAGCAGGCCGCCAGCAGCATCCTGTGCCGGTCTGAGGTGAGAGCAGGAGCAGAGGGTCTCCCCGCCCACCACCCCAAGATGTTCAGGTTGGGCCTGGAACCCAGGTCCGAATCTGAGCACACCCCTGGTGCCCTCACAGGGCTTTCCCACTGAGTGTCCTACGGCCTTACTCCCAAAGGAGTCTGGGCCTCCTCTCCTCCCCAGCCAGCTGAGGGCTCGGGTGGAAAGACACTCTCCACATGTTTCTTGGAATCGTAGAGGAAAGGTTTACTGTTGTTGTCACTTCTCACGAGGCCATGAGGACCTTAGCATTTTGCTCCTGTTTTGATTGATGTAACTTCCTGGCTGGGAAGCTGTAGCACTCAGCGCCACTGTGCTTGCAGACCTGCTCCAAGCCTCACAAATCATCACACTTGCTAGGCTGATTACACACAAAGAGCATGGGCGTGGATTACAGGATTCTATACATTTCTCTGCACCTTGTCATCTCACAAAACACTTCGAATCAGAGCAGTTTGTTACGTGCTGTAAAACTGGTGAGTCTGTGATATTCATACCCCAGGCTGGCAACCTGAGCAGGTGGGTGCTGGGGATCAAGCTCCTCTGCCCTTGTGTTAATCCCGAGCCTTAGAAGTTTCATCTAGTTCCCTCCCTGGTCAGATGTCTGTGCAGATGTTCCTGTGTTCCTGAACTAGGGAACAGAAATTCTCATGGGGGTGTCCCCCTATGGCGATGTCCAGCAGGCTCCTGATGCCTCCTGGCCCGTCTGCCGGGCATTGTCTTCCCAGAACTCCACTCAGGAGATCTTTGAAGAGTTATGTGTTGGGTTCGACTTCTCTCCCTCCCTAGTCAAGGAGCAGGAGCAGCAGGCCACCAGCAGCATCCTGTGCCGGTCTGAGGTGAGAGCAGGAGCAGAAGGTCTTTACCCCCACCCCCCCCAAGATGTTCAGCGTCGGCCTGGAACCCAGGTCTGAATCTGAGCACACCCCTGGGGCCCTCACAGGGCTTTCCCAACGGAGTGTCCTACGGCCTTGCTCCTGAAGGAGTCTGGGCCTCCTCTCCTCCCGAGCCAGCTGTGGGGTAGGGTGGAAAGACACTCTTCACGTTTCTTGGAATCATAGAGGAAATGTTTAATGTTGTTATCACTTTTCACGAGGCCATGAGGACCTTAGCATTTTGCTCCTGTTTTGATTGCTGTAACTTCCCGGCTGGGAAGCTGTAGCACTCAGCGCCACTGTCCTTGCACACCTGCTCCAAGCCTCACGAATCATCACACTTGCTAGGCTGATTTACACATAAAGAGGATGGCGGTGGGATTACAGGATCCTATACATTTCTCTGCTACTTGTCATTGCACAGAACACGGCAACTCATTGTAGGCCGCTCAGGTCAGGAGCTGAGGGCTTAAGTGACTTCACCATATTCCACAGAGGAGGACATTTTGCACAGTGATTCAGCCTTTCGATGCTGTTGGACCTTGACATGACCCAATTCTGTTGCCATTTGAGCCAACACTGCAGGGCACATATTAAGCGTGTCCGAATAGACTCTAAGTTTTCCAGGTCTGCCATGACATACATCCGCAGATTGGCGGAAGGTCACTAATCATCTCTTTGCTCCTGTCTGTGGTGGGGATGTTCATTGATGACTCCCTGGGATAATGCTCTTACCTCAGGCTCTTAATGCACAGAGGTACAATTGTTCCTCAGGTCACAGAATGCCTTGAAGGTACTGAGTGTTTGTCATTCCCCTAAAAATCAAATTGTACTTTTAAGTCCAAAACCATTTTCAAGGCGGGCTCTCGTCCCTCTTGCACAACTTCCTGAGGTGCTGGGAGGTTCTGGTCTGAGCTCCAGACCCTGATGCTCCTGGTGGTTCATGGTGATTCCACTGACTCTGTGTCCCTCCTTGTCCACGTGGTATGCCAAGGAACCCACCCTATCCGTGGCTGAGGCCCGCACGATGCTGACCCTCAAGGCAGGCGCAGTGCAGAAGGTGGTAGGCTGCCTGCAACCATCTTTCCACGGCAGATCCATCTCCGTCACCACCTTCCCGTGTGTGTACCAGGCCTTCTACCCGACCCCACAGGTCCTGGACCAGCTGCTCCAGAGGTGAGTGCCCACCCCTCCACAGCACAGCAGGGAGTCTCCTACCTAATAAACGTGTGCCTTGGGAACGTCCCCACACCTCTCTGAGCGTCACCTTGCTCATCCAAATAGTGGGGTGGTAAGAGGATGAACCTCACAGGGTCACTGAAGGAAATCACGGGAGAAAGCACGGCAGACGCTTGCCTGGTGCCGGACTCCACAGAAGGGGCTGCTGCTCATGCTGCGTGTCCTCACGCTTACAGCTTCCGTCCCCAGTGAGGAGACTCCCTGCCTCTCCCCTCGCTGGCCTGTGGCCTTCCTGAGTGTGGAAAAGTACATGAAAGCAAACTGTTTTCCTATTGGCAAGACAATTTAGCGAGTCCATCTAGCTGATCCTGGTCCTTGTCTTCGGTGCGGCCAGAGCAGTGGTCTCTGTGGGCAGCAGAGGAGACGCCGGCCCACTCAGAATTCTGGGAAGGCTCTGGTTGGGGTTCATTCATTCAATACCATATGTTAAGCTCCTACTACATTCATACCCTTTCCTACACACTAAGGATGTCCAATGAAGGAAGCAGACACTATCCCTGGGGCTCAATTCTAGCCTGAGAGCTAGAAGCTCACTTCTGGGCATCGTGAGTATTCATGCCCAGAGGACGTTAGATGTCACACCCTCTTGGCCTCCTCTAGATATGGACGCATGCTCTCATAGACCACGATGACAGACCTCAAGGACCAACTAAGACCATGAGTGGTGTTGGGTCCAGAGGGAGGGCCTCCTGTGTCCACAGAAGGGGCTAGGAGACCATGGGGACTGTGGCTATGGATGGACTGGCAGACCCTGGATCTCACACCTCTTGGGGTTTCTGTGGGAGGCCTGAGGTCTGCGGTCTTCCCTACAGGAGGAAATGAATCAAAGAGACCTGTTCACGGTGTGCCAGTCCCGCCATGGGAAGCAGAGGAGAGGCTGGGCTGAGTCGGCCACTGAGAGACTCCTCGCTTCCACAGTTCCCTCTCCCTCTCCCTGCCCTCTGCACATGCACCTCTCCTAAGCACCGCCACTGGGGCCCAGAACAGTAGGTGGTGAGCAGCCTGGTCACAAATCTGCCTCCAACCTCAGTCCTGATGCTCGAGCGTGGAGGATGGGGCAGGCTATGTCCAGGCCCTTTGGGAAAAGAGTGTCAGGTGGAAGACCAGACTCACACAGGCTCTCTGTTAGATTGGCTGATGACCAGGCCTTCCAGTGCAAGGACAGCCACCCAGGGATTGGAGTGGCTGGTCCACCCTCTGGGGCTCAGGCACAGAGAAGGTGCTGTGGGAACACAGTGTGGAACAGCAGGCCAGGCCTGTGACTCTCTTCACACATGCCTCTCCCCAGTGCCCTCTCTCCCATCTGGGGCCCCCGGCCTCAGGAGAACTCCCAGGATATGTGGCAGATGCTGCGCCACTCCAGGATCAACCTGACGTTGGCGTATCTCCAGGACCTCTTGCCTGGCTCGGTCCTGAAGCACCAGGCCACCCCTCTTCTCATCCAGGTGGACCTTTTCCAGGCCACTGAGTTGGAGACAGAGGGTAAGGGAGACCGTAGGCTTGGAAGACTACCCCAGTGGGTGGGTCACGACTGGGGATTCATTTAAAGACAGTGGGATCTTTCCTGTTTGGGGAAAGGCACGGGGAAAGCAACTTATGTAGCTGACCCTTTCTCTTTCTCCAGCTCCTGCCCCAGCTCCAGCACTTCTGCCAGGTGCAGAGGTGGAAAAGGGGCCACATCTGGAGCTGGACGGAACTCCAGTTCTATTTCTGCCATCACTTCTAGCGCTGGAACCGGCAGCAGCGCCCTCAGCTGCTCCAGACCCCGAGCGAGTGCCATCAGCAGCCCCAGCCCAAGTGCCAGGTCCTGAACTGGACTCAACGGGACCAAGGGGTCTGCTGGGATTTCCACCTCAGGCTCCAGTAACAGCCGCAGAATCAGCTCCGGTTCCAGAGGCTTCCCACCCCTGTCGAGTGACCGGGAAGAAGCAGCCCGATGGGAAGCCTAGCCTCATGGCCTTCTCCCCAAGGGACGTGGCAGAACAGCTGACGGCCATTGACGCGGTGAGCACCCGGGCTCTCAGGGCGGGGTGGGGCAGGCCACCCCTATGCCATCAGCTGGCCCAGACCTGCTTTTCCCTGTGGCGGCTCCTGTGACCTGGGTCCCAATCCCAGCTCCACCACTTCCCAACCATGGGATCTGGGCAACTCCCCAGCCTTCGTGTTCCACCCTCACACTGTAGAGATGGGGACCAAGAGGCCCTGCTGGACAGAGGGGCTGAGCACATGGAGTGAAGTAGAACACAGAGGAAGCCTGGTGGGGCTTGGCCCGAGAGGTCGGGGAGGAGAACTCACTGTGTGCAGCCAGGAACTCAGGCGGTCCAGCCATCTGCTCGGGATGCTCAGCAGCCTCAGCATTTGTGATGCACCAGACGTGTACTTCACTAAAAGGGAGACAACCTGCCAAAGCCTGTGGGTGTAGCTGGCACAGGGGAATGTGCAGCGGAATGGGGCCTGGGACCAAGGATGCTCAGGATGCAGGGAGATGCCCCCTTGGGAGGAGCCAAGCGGAGCAGCCCTCTGGAGCTTGCAGTTTGTGGGGGTGGGCTGTGTGTAAATGCTCCTGTCCTTTCCCCACCAGTCTGGAGTCCTGGGTCCTCCTGTGCTGGGTGCTGTCAGTGGAAGAACAATGAAAGCGAGGGGCTCCCACCACGCTGAGAACACATCCTCAGCTTCCTGAGCCCCTCCTTAGACCGGGGACTCCTGCTTGGACACTCAGCTGGGCTGTGGCAGGGCTGAGTGACACTCCCCCTCCTCCCCAGGAAGTGTTCAAGAACGTCGAGCCCTCTGAGTGTCTGGGCTCCACCTGGGGCAAAAGAAACCGGCCCGGACATGAGAACGTGGCACCCACCGTCTGGGCCACAGTGGTGCAGTTCAACAGAGTAGTAAAGTGTGTCATGACGTCCTGCCTTGGGGACCCAAACGTGACGGCCCGGGGCAGGGCCAAGGTTCTGGAGCGGTGGATCGAGGTGGCCAGGGTAGGCGGGGGGAGACCCTCTCCAGAGCCGTGGAACTGCCCCTTCTCCTTGATCAGCTCTCAGGACTGAAGGCTGCACTCTAAGCCCCTGCACAGTCGCTAGGTCCTTCCTGTCAAGGGCACACTGACCTTGACTCGCATGTCCCAGTGGTGGGATGCTCACTTCCTCCCTGGCTCCTTCCTACTTTGAGCGAAATTCCTCCTCCTGGAAGTGTTACTCTTTGGTCCACCTGTGCCCACCCTGGCGCCCTGGCCCTCTGTCCCACTCAGGAGGGGAGAGTGGAAGGGAGGGGGACTGAAGCCAGAGCAGACAGGGCTCCTGCTCCCCCTCCCAGCTCCTCCTCTCCCTCCTCAGGAGTGCCGAGCCTTGAGGAACATCTCCTCCCTGCACGCAGTCCTCTCGGCTCTGCAGAGCGTGCCCATACACAGACTGAAGAAGACCTGGGGGAAGGTCTCCAGGTGGGGAGGCCTCTCCACAGGAGGACCAGGGGGAGGAGGGCGCTCCCACGTGTCTGCCATTGCCCTCTCGTAGGCTGGAGCTTCCTGGGTGGCAGTAAGCCCTGGGCACAGGGCCTGGGTGGGTGTGCAGTGTCCCTGATCCTCACTGGCAACTTAGGCCCCCAGTTCTGCTTCAGGAATCAGGTTCCCTGGCTGTCACATAGTAGGTTGAACCAAAGTGGAGATTTTCAAGTGTTTGCCATACAGCAGCAGAACTCTGTGCCCAGTGGAAAACCAAACTGGTCAAAATACAGCTGCTGCATAGAAAAGGGAGTGGCAGCCCCAGGTGACCAACATGAGATCCCCCTCTGCAGTCCCATGGTGACGTCAGTGCTCAGAGGACCCCCACGAAAATCCTCATTCAGGCAGTTTGGATTTTCCAGATTCTCATAGAGAAGGGACTTGCACTTATGCCCCCTGCCCCATTGTTCCTGAGTTTCTCCTTTCTCCTTTCCCCCCTCAGGAAGAGCTGCCGAAAATTTAAAAAGCTCTGTGATGAGGACAACTCCCTTAGCTGGGAGCTGCTCATCAAGGTAGAGTGGAGGCTGGCATGTGGAGGGAGAGGCGGGGTGTGTGGAAGGGGGACGGGGCAGGATGTGGACGGTCATTTCTCACTTGGAGTTTCTGTGTACAATTCCAGTCTTCCCTGGATGAACAGGAAGATGGGGTATGTTTGGTCCATGGGCAGGTGGGGGAGGTGTCTGTGGGGTGGGAAGTCCCGGTCATGGCAGGAAGTGGGGGTGTCTGGGCTGATCCCGGAGGGGATGCTGAGCTGGCCGGTTGAGCAGGGGCTGCCTTTCATTTTGGTCCACGCTGTCAGCACTTAGATTCTTCCAGGCTGTTGCATGGATGGGTTGGACGGGCTTATGTTTCTTCCCTGAAGCAGCTCAGTGTGTCTTTAGGAAGCCAGGCCCCCACTGCTCTTTCTGTCTTCACCACTTCTCCACGAGGAGGGCACCCTGCCTGCCCTCGGGATGGGCACTGCCAGGCATTCCCCCAGGCCAGGTGGACAAATGGGCTGCCCAGCCTTGAGTCTGAATGACTGGAGCATGACAGATGTTTGTGCATGTGTGACTCCCCACTGGCCCTACCACGGTCCCTGCTAGTCTGTCCCTGTCAGGAACACTCACCTGGGTCCTAGTCAGCAGTAACTGGTGCCCAGGTGGCTTATGGGAAGTGTCCAGGAAACTGGTGGTGCTCAGTGGATCTTTCCTGAGTGGACCTCATAGGCTCCACATGAAAGAGAAACCGAAGTGTCCTCTCAGCCCCGCCCCACCCTTTCACGCTGGGTGGGGTGAGAGCCAGAACCATGTAGACTGACGCTGAGTCCTCAGGAGCCCCTGCGAGGTAGGGGGAGTTGTCACACTTTCCAGATGAGGAGGCTGACTCAAGGAGGACAGGCGTTCGGCCCAAGGTCACACAGCGAGAGTGTTGGAGCTAGGATTGTTCTAGAATCAGAGTGTGCTGGAGGATGGAGTAGCATGGGTACCAGCTGACTTGGTTCAGACGTCCAGGGCTGAGGTCAGAGGGGCTGAGGAGAAGTGGGGTGAGGGGAGGATGGCCTCCTTGACCCTGTCCTCAATCCTGGCAGAAGCAGCCCTCCAAGTTTGCCACCCTGCTGAGGACCCTGCAGAGAGGCCGGAAGAGGCAGCAGCAGAAGGTGAGTGCGCCTGTGGGGAGGGGCTCCAAGGTCAGAGGAGGGGACTCTGCCCTCCCAGCTGGGGGCTCCAATCCAGAGAGGGGGCCTTCCTCCTGCAGCCCTCCTCCTGTTGCCGCAGAGCCTGACACCCGCCCTTAGAAGTGACCAGGAGGAGGGCCTGGGGAGCTGCAGCAGGGTGGGTCGGGAGAGTGTAGGGGCCAAGGATTAAAGGCCCTGTGACCAGCCAAAAGCAGGCCCTGGGAGGTGACCAGGAGGAGTCTGGTGTTCTTGGAGGGTGAGGGGTGGGGATTGAGGGCCGGCTATAAAGGATTTGAGGCTGCTCCATGTGGGGACCCCGGGCTGGGCCAGGAGGCTGAGCATGAGGAGTTTTCAGGGGAGGGTCATGGGGACACCTGAGACCAGGGGCTCATCCCATCTAATCCCAATGGCACAGGGCATCGTCCCCTTCCTGGGCACCATGCTAACTGACCTGATCATGCTCGACACTGCCATGGAGGATTATGTAAATGTGAGTGAGCCTGGGTGCCAGAAGGGGGTGACCAGGTTGGGACTTGGGAAGACACAGTCACAGCACCAAGACCTGAGTGGTCAGAATGTGGTAACTTCCTGTCATGACAGCCTCCCAGGCTCCCCTGTGGGCTGGGACAGTGTGCCCCTCTTAGGCATGAGGGAACGAAGGTTCCACGTGGAGCCGGTCCCGGGTCCCCAGGCTGGCGAAGCAGCAGAGCTGCCCGCCTGCAGAGCCGCATGGGTTTTGTTGGAGGCGAGAGAGAAGTCGGCCTCCAAGTCAGGCAGCACATTGCTGGAGCTGTCCCTTCCTGCCTGAGGACTCAGCCTCCCTGTCTGTCATCAGAGAGGCTTGGGCTACAGGGTACTTGAGTGTCGGCCCCCATGTCCTCCCTTCTCTGGAGCCCAGAGCCTGGCCTGGGTCCAAGTCCTGTTTTCTGTCATGCCCAGCCCCCTCCTGGACCTGGAGCAGGGCACCATGAGAAGGGGTGCACCCGGGGGCTTGTCATAGCTAGGGGGCTCGTTCTGATGGACTTTCGCTGTCTGCCTTCCAGGGCAATGAGATCAACCACGAGAAAAAGAAAAAGGTGAGCAGCTGTGGCCTTCCATGTCAGGGAGGAGAGGGGTGTTGAAACCAGAGACACCCCTGGGCAGAACTCTCATGGGCTCCACCCCCTGTGTCTTACATTTATTGAGAGTGTTGGATGACAGAGAATTAGGAGACCCATCCAGTAGGGGGGTGGGGGCTGCGGTGGGCATCAAGCGAAACTTTGTGCAGGAGGGGCTTATACCCATCTCTGAGAACAGGTAGGACCTGCATGGAATTGGAGGGAGCAAGGACCCAGGACAAGTCCCCTGCCCCACTCCTCACCCCCTGAAGACCCTGCAGCATCCCCAGCAGGCTCTGTCGGCATCGTCTCCTTTCTCTGGTCCCAGGAACACAGCGTGATGATTGAGATCGTTCAGCTCCAGGAGGCTGCAGAGAATTACAACCTAGAGCCCCAGGAGCTATTCAGGTCCTGGTTCTGGGACATGGAGCAGCTCAGTGAGGATGAGAGGTGAGGCTGGACAGGAGATGAGGAGGAACAGGTGGACTCTCCCTGCTGGCCAGTCCAGAGAGCCTGAGTCCATGGCTCCCTTGTCAGCCCTGACCTGTCCCATGGCTATGGCTAGGGCACCTGGACTCCAGCTGCTGGGCAGATGCTGGGAGGGACACCTGGGCTGTGGATTGTGGGAGGCTCACAGGTGCCACTCTGTCCTGTAGCTACATCCTGTCCTTCCTTCTGGAGCCCCCTTCCTAGTTGGCCAGCAAATCTCTCCAGGCCCAGAGAGCACGGCCATCATGAAGCTGAGGAGGGAGTGAGTGTCCCGTGGCCGTATGTCCTCTTCCTTAGCACTGGGAAGCCAGCTGGGGCACTCAGGGTGCAAGGGCCCCACCGCCTGCCACCCCTTCCTGAGGCCAATTTCCATCTCTGTAGGGGTGAGAATCACTGCTTGTAAATAGTTCATGCCAGATTTGCAGACTGTTGTATTAAAGTCCTGTTTCTCTTAGAGCCTGGGAGTGGTGGTTCTTTCACATTCTGTGCTAATTTAAACGCTGTCCAGACTCTCAGATTCCTCACTGGAGGAAGAAATTTTGCAGTCATCCGATTATTGTGTGTGGGAGAGGGGGGAAGGTGCAGCCCCTCCCTGGCTGCTGAAGGAGACCCCTAAGTGCCCCTCCTCAGAGGACAGGTCCGTGTCAGCATCGTGAAGCTGGGCCAGGAGCAGAGACAGCCCCTCAGACCCCTGAGATGGGAGGTCGAGGTGTTTTCTCAGGCCGAGCATCCACCACGGAAATATGGGGGGCCCTAAAGCCACCACTTGCCAGGCCCAATCTGTGCCCCAGGGGTGGGGCTGCCCGTCCACACTCTGGAGGGAGAGGAAACATTTCCTGCGTCTCTTGTGGACGTGTCTCTGGACCCCATGTTGGGAACTTGTAGTTTTCTAGTTCAGCCTCTGGAAACGCATCAGCTCTAAGTGGGGAAAACACGTAAGGAGATCAAACCGTGCGTGTGGAGAGGACAAGGCCAGGGGAAGGTCATTTGTGCAGGGACTTTGGGCAGGCAGGACCTCCCCTCCTCAGTGTCCCCCTGGGGCTGCATGCTCACCCTTTCCCTGGCCTGGAATCCTGCTGGGAACTTGTCTCCAGCTCCGAAGTCCTCTCCCTGCTCGTCTCCTCTCCAGGGGAACACTTGTGGTGCAGCCGTCCAGGCTCCAGCTGGGCCCCGTTCCCGACACCCTCCTGCTCCCTGTGACCCAGGACCCCAGCCCCTGCACTTCCTTCTTCACTCTTGTCAAGTCAGAAGTCCCCTCAAGGCCCCACCCTCCCTCAGGTGCCTCACAGCCACTCCTGGCTGGCCTGATGGACCAGGATGGGTTCTGACAGGCGGGATAAGGGTCCATGTACCTGGCCAGACGAAACCCCCACTCGGTCCCTTGCTGACCAAGGTGACTTCCGGGTCTGTGTGGTGCTGACGTCCTTGGTCTAGGAGCTCCATCCGTCACACCCTGAGTCATGTTATTCCTGACTTGTCCTGCGTTCTGGCTGGGCCCGAGCCCATAGACCTTTGCCCCTGGGATGGCTGTGCTCTCATCCGCAGTCTTGTGCTGTGGTTACCTCCTGGGCTGTGTGAGCCATTTCTGTTGGGGTCTTTGAAAGCTGAGGCTGAGAGGGGCAGGTGTAGGGATGTCCTCCAGGGGAATGCCACCCAACTATGATCTCTGGGCATCCATGGACACGGCCTTGCCTGTTTAAATCCTGAAGGGCTGGCAGTATGGGTGGACAAGAGCCACTGCGCTGAGTTCACCCAGAGTCCCCACCCGGTGATCAGCAGCTCAGGGGTCACCGCCGAGTATTGTGAACGTGCTCCCACGGAAACACCCAGTCACAGCAACACCCAGATGACTTGTTTAGCGGTTCAGAGCTCTCCCCTCTGGATGGAGGCTGCCAGTGGCCCTCAGACACACAGGGGGCCTGGCCTCTGCCAGCGTGGCCTTCAGCATGCAGCAGGGATGGAGCACACATCCTGGTTGCCCACGGCCTCCCTGACAGGGCACAGCCATCCAAGAACGTGACTGGCTACACGGCAGACCATCCTTTACCTCTAAGAGCAAGAGAAGCGCCAGGACCCAGGGCTGAGCAGGGCCGGGGAAGGCAAGAGGTCTAGGTTAAGAGTCTGTGCGTATCCACTCATTTTGCCCTCAGAATAATTTGGAGTGTTGTGGGTAATATCCCAGGTTTTTAATAACGTAGAGGAAGCACAGAAAGGAGGAGTAATTGGCCGTTGTCACCCACACCATCTGGCCTGTCCTCCTCAAACATGCCTGGGCTCTCTTGCTCCCTCACCTCCGCTCTTCTTGCCCGCACCTAGAATGCCTGCCCACCGCATCTCTGCCCCCTCAGACAGATGGCTTAGCCAGGGACTCCATCTTGACGCAGGGAACCTGTTGTCCTCGATGTGACCAGGGCCCAGGTCAGTTCCGAGTTGGTCCCCCTCCCTTGGCCGTGAGAGACAGAGAGAGCTAAGTGTGTGCCTGATTGTCCTACCAGATTAGAGGCTGAAGTCATGAATTTCCTTCTATCCCACCCACCATCAGGCCCAGAAACGAAGGAGCAACTGGAATCTTGTTGGATTGGGGGCACATTTTGTGCCAGAGAAGAATAGCGTCACACAGTTAAATGGTCCTGGTGTGAGACTTTACGATGTTCTTCAGTGACACAAAGTTCTGCCGTGTAGTCTCACTAGCTGTTTCTTAACAAGCATCCCCCCAAGGCTGCTCCTGACCACAGAGAGTGGGAGTCAGAACTGGGCAAAGTTTCATCATCAGAACTCTTCACTGGTCTGTGGTCTTTTTGCCAAGAGAGTGAAACAGACCATGGGAGATGTCCTTGCTCCCCGCAGTTCTCGTGCCATGAGTGCCATCCCACCCCATTGCAGGGGACAACTGCTGGGTAGTCGGGCCTTCTCTCAGGGGCAGACATTTTGGAATGGCCTGGGAGCAGATTTGGGAAGTCAGCGTCAGCTCTCCGACCATGTCTCCAGAATCTTCACGAGCTCACAGGAAGCAGGACCTGGTTTTGAGTTTCTGAGCATGACTACACTAAGGTGGTCACTCAGGGCCTTGCCCAGGAGGCACCTCCTCCTGGAAGCAGCCGAGATGCAGGGACCTAGGCTAGCATCAGAGCAGGTGGCCTGGGGGAGTGGCAGCTTGGCTGTGGTACTCAGAGGCTGTTTAAAAGCATCCTGGATGGTAGGAGGTGTGAAAGAAGGAGCTGGACCAGGACTCCTGGGAGCTGAGGATGGCTGGAAGGATGTGAGGTTGTCACACAGAGCTGGGTGTCCACCGTGATGGAAACAGAGGTGAACAGAGGCCAGGGCAGTGCTGAGTGTCCACAGACGAGTCAAAGCCAACTGGTGGGCTTCCCAGCAGAAGGTAGAGCCCAGTAACAGGGGTGTGAGGGGTGGGAGCAGACAGTACACAGCCTGGAGCGGGCAGGAGTTGGAGGCCCAGAGAGCTTGTGGTGAACAACAGGGCACGTTAAGGAAAACGGGGCCCCGTCTCAGAGAGCAGCAGGCGTGCAGCCTGGGCGACGGATGGAGCCTCAAACAAACAGTGCTGGAGCCCTCAGCCAGCACGACTGGAGTTCATTTCCAGAAAAAAGAGAGGCTCCCTGCCACGAGGACATGACCACGAGGCTTCGGGGGTCCCATAGCCAGGCTGGAGGGGCTAAGCCTCCTGATGTCCTGGGTGGAAGGGCTCCCAGGGCATGGGGTATGGAGCAAGGGGGCAGGGAAGGGGCACCCGAAACACCTCAGGAGCCCAGGGGAGCCTAGGGTGCTTGTTCCCTGGTGTCCACCCCAAGCGTGGATTCAAACGGGAGTGCTGTCCTGCTGAGTGGTTCAGGCCCCAGGCCCTGCTGGCCTGCTGCCCCTTCCTCGCCCTGTGGCCTGGGACCGGGATGTGAGAAAAGCTGCTGAGCACGGGCTTGGTGTGACCATGGCCCACAGAGGGCATGCCAACCACACTGAACCCTGCATCCAGGAGGCATGTGAGGCCCAGCAGCACCTCTCAGGAGGGCCCAGGATGAGTTTTTCGTGTCCTAACGACGGCAACAATAGTTCCCTAGTGGAATGTGTCCTCATGTGAATGTAGCAATGAGGCAGACGGAGCTGGAAGGAGGCACAGAGATCCCATGATAACCTGTGCATTGTATGGGGAACCTGAAGTGCAAAGGGCCCAGGAGCCGCTGCGGCTCATGTGGAGAAGCTCAGTCACTCAGCGAATGGATGGGGGCGTGAGCGCACACGGGCCAGAAACCAACACCAACTATCTTTGCTCCATGCACATCGCTCTGATTTTGAAGTGTTTCAGCTGAATAGACCATTTTCTTAACTAAACAAATGTCCAACTGATGCCCCCACTGATTCTGAAGGGGCCTCTTTCTCAAACTCTCAGAGCCACGCTGGCGGGCATGAGACCGCTCCTTGTCCCGACGGAGCTCCGCTGCCTCTTTCTGCCTCCAGCGTCCCTCACATGTGTGGCAATCTTCCTCTCTTTTGTCTGTGGGACACCTACCACAGCATGGCTTGATGAACAGGGCATAAGTCTGCGCCTAGGATTTGAACCTGTGAATCCTGGGCAGACAAAATGAAGCATTTGACTCAGCCACTACACCGCCTGGTTGGGTTTAATGCTTAAATATTCTTACGACATAAATGTGATGGAAAACTATGGCGCCTGTGTATTTTAGTTGGGGATATAACGCCTCCTTACTTTTCTACAGGATTCTGCAGCATTGTCTTGCGCCTTCTCAGCCTCAGCCTGGAATCAGCCTTTTCCTCAAGGAGCACTGGCTCCTTGTATGAGACCATGGCATTAAAAACGTGCATCTGTGAGCTCAGTGTGCTGGTTGCTCCGGGGTGTCCTTGCTTCTTGGCCCTCTCGGTGGCAGGATGCTTAAGTTAGGCTGGTGTGCTGACCTTACCGTGTGTACACTGTCTGCTGTATATGTGTCTATATGGAAATAGCCATGTTTAGATTAAGGTCAACGTCAGTTCAGAGCACGGCTTCCCAGTCGAACGCATGGCCACATGGAGCCCTCCAGCCCGCGCCCTGCCCTCCCCGAAGCCTGCCCCTGCAGTAGTGGAACCCTGGCTCCTGCCGTCTGACGACCACTCAGTCCTTTCTCCAATCCCGGTCTAGATGCATAGGGGCCTCACAGTTATTAACCAGTAACTGTTGAGAAAGAACTTTGTCAAGTAGGGCTCTCTGCTTGCTCGGTGTCTTTTCCTGTAGTTGTACAGATTCCAGTCATTTCCAAAGGTCCTTAGGTCAACACCACTTCCCCCACCACTCGAAGTGAGTTTGTTTCTTCCATTCTCAATACGGTTAGACTCTCTAGTCTCATCTGCATGCCATCCAAGGATCCACCCACCTAAATCATTTTACTAATTTGTGTAAGTCAAGATTTGCTCTTTCCACTGTAAAAATCTGGGGATTTTGTCAAAGGCAGAGAGGCAAGTATCCGCCATTAAAGCATCCCACGGATTTCCTGACCTCTTCATTCCTCTCCCCCGACCCCAGCCCTGCACAGCTCTGGGAAGCTGATCTGTGGATCAAATTGATAGCTTTGTGTTTGCAGAATGCCATATCAATGAGAGCGTACTCTACCTGGCCTTCACAGATGCTTCTTTCTGTTAGAAAGGTGAATTTGAGATTCCTCCATGTGTTTTCATCTTGATAGCTCTTTCAGTGTTGGCACCTGATAGCATTACATTGCATGGATGTACCTCATTTGGGTGTCCTTTCATTTATGGAAGGTTATCTTTGTTCATTCAAGTTCCCTGCCTGTATAAATGAGGTGCAGTCTATATATGTGTGCTGGCTTTTTTGTTGACGTTCTATTTGAAAACATTGTGTAAATACCTAGGAAGATGGTTGAGGGATCACGTGTTAAGATGATGTTTAGCTCTGTAAGAAAGTGCCCAAGTGTCTTCCACAGTGGCCGCACCACTCGGCATGGGCAGCAGTGACGACAGAGAGTCTGTGCTGTCCTACCCCCCAGCCATGAATTGATCTCGTTTATTTGTGTGTTGAGGCGTCTCACTTTGTTTCAACTTGCTTCTCTCTAATGATAAGTGATTTTGAGCATCTTCTTGCATGCTTATTGTATGCTTACACCTTCATTAGCGAGGTGTCTGTTCAGATCTTTAACCATTTTTCATTGGAATGTTTGTTTTCTTATTGTTAAATTTATGATGCTTTGTACATTTTAATACCAGCCCTTTCTTAGATAGGCTTCTTCCAAAGATTTCGCACAGTCTAGGGTTGGTCTTTTTCTTCTCTTAACAGTGATTGTCACAGAGTAGAAAATTTTAATTCTAACAAAGTCCACCTTAACTGGATTTTTCATTGAAGACTCGTTCTTTCAATGTTGAAGATAAAAGGTCATTATGAAATCTCAGGTCATATCTTCTCCTTTGCTAGTTCTAGAATTTTGATAGTTTCGCAGTTTGTGTTTACATCCATGAACAATTTTTGTGAATATTTGTGTCATGTGAAAAGTTGGCATCTTTGTTAAGTTTTTTCCATATGGTCACCCGATTGTGCCATCACCATTTGTTTAAAAGACTAACTTTTCTCCATCAAATTGCCTCTGATCTTTTGACAAAGATCAGTTGCCCATGTTTGTGAGTCTATCTATGGACTCTGTGTTCTTTTCTATTTATCTCCTGGCACATTCTTACCCCAGCATCACACTCCCTGTACCTTTCTCAATCCTGGAATGGGGAAGTGCGGCTTACTCAACTTTGCTCTTCAGTGTTGTGCAGGATATTCCAGGTGCAGAAACGGTTTGTAGATATCTACAAAGTGTCTGACTGGGACATTGACTGGGGTTGTGTTGACTCTGTAGGTCCAGTCGGGAAGAGCTGACATCTTCATTATACTGAGTCTACTGATCGTGGAAGTGAAATACGTCTCCTATTAGGTAGGTTTTCTTTGCTAGCTTTTCACAGCATTTGGTAGTTTTCTGGATACAGATTTGTCTTTACTTGTTTAGATGTTTATGTAAGGATTTTATTTATTTTGATTTTGTACCCTTTTGTGAAGGGTATTTTCTTTTCTTTTAAATTCTCCTCATTCATTAGCAGCACAGAGAATACGCACCACGTGTTGCACTTTGACCTGTACTTCTTGTTATCATAATCCACTCTCATCAAGGCCTGTGATACGGTGCCCATTCCATTTGAACTTCAGAAATTAAGGGA